>NC_134532.1:74853101-75158101 GCF_050624435.1 Tenrec ecaudatus
CTTTTAGAGCACTTATTGTTCCCCTGCACGCATCATTCTTGGCTCCCTGCTCACTCCCTCCCCTCCCGTGAACCCCAGATGACATAGGTCCAGTTGCCATCTCTGTAAGATTATCTACGCTGCCTATCTTGTATACATACCCACCCCACCCCACAACCCAAAACACCGATAGTCACAAGACTGACTGGGATCCTGACATAGAGGAGATGAGTATCTGTCTGTTAACTAGAGAGAAGGGCCTGGTATAGACCATCAGTCCAGCCCTGCTTTCTTCTAGAGCTGTGTCTCCGAGCTCCCACGTGCCTAGCAACTCATACCCATTTTACTCTTCAGTATTCGTATCCAGAGGGTGAGCATCCTAAACTTCCCCATTGCTATTCCTACAGTCAGGGATGGAGCGGTCTAGTATCCCCACACCCTTCACTCCCTTTACGCCTTTAGACATTCAGTTTGGCCCCTTTGTGAGAAATCGGCACCCAGTTGATATGGGGTGCCAAGTGCTGCCCCCTGAGTTAGAAATCTATCAACTGGATAGTTTGGGGACTTCGTGATTTTGCTTCCATCACAGGTCTGTTGCACTCCCCTCTTGACTTGCCCCCATGTGTGAGGGTCAGACCTGCAGCTCTCCCTGAGTTGGACCTTCAGGGCTGTCCTCTGCAGTGCTGTCATCTAGGGAGAGGATGTCACCTTTCCAGAGGAGGCCAGCCCTGCTGTCATTTCTGGGTGTGAGTGCTCTGAGCAGCAGCATCACCCTCAGGGGTTGACACACCTGAATGAGGTCTACTTTCACTCTCCCTTTCCTGTGGAGATGGAAACAATACCCTCCCCTTGGGTTGGTTAGTGCCCTGACCCCCATTGCCATTGTTTTTATTCCTCCTTCCCTATGTGGGCCATAAAGGCATATGAGAGCAGGGGGGTGGAGGAAGGCAGGAAGCTGCCTTTTAGCAAGGAACTTTCTGCATCTGTTTTTGATGACATATGAATCATTGGGCTTGGTCTGGCTCATACCAGAGTATATGGTCCTCAGCCTGGTGATCATGTGTTGTGTGCCCTTGTGTGTGGGCAGTTCTGCTGTTTGAACATACCTCAATGGCCTCACTTTGTACTTGACCTTTTGTGCTTGACCAGCTTCAGCAAAATATCCTCTGTAAGTATCTTTTCCTAGTCTATAGACTCTCTTATTACTTACTCTCTGGATGAAATCTTTCAATGTCCCCACTTGTCTATTTTATCTACCTCTGGGTGTGTATTCTTTCTTATGGCTGATAGCCCCTATATTCCCTAGACTAAGGTTCTTAAATTTGTCTGGATTTTTTCATTGATGATCCTGATAGTTTGGGGTTTTACCTGAAGGTCTGTGACCCACCTTGAATTTGTTCTGGTGTATGGAGTGAGGTAAGGGTCTTGTTTCATTCTTCTACAGTCTGATGTCCAGATTTTGCAGCACCAATTGTTGAAAAAGGCAACTGACTCCCATTTGATATTTTGGGGGCCTTTGTCAAAAATCAGTTGTCTGTACACTGCTGCTTTAATTTCTGGACTTTCTGTTCTTATCCATTGTTCCGAGTAGCGATCATTATACCACTACCATGCTCTGTGGACACCTGTGGCTGTATCGTCAGTTTGAAGGTCGGTAGTACAAGCCCACTCATTTTGTTCTTCCTCTGGAGGAGTTCCCTGCAAATTCTGGGCTTCTTCCTTAAAGGGCATTTTGATTTAAGTTCTTCATAAGTTGAATAGAGATTGCGGGTGGGGGGGGGATATGGTTTTGCATGAGTTCTTGAAGGAGGATGTCTGTGTTCTGAGCTTGCTCTGTTTGAACTCATTGCTGTTTCTCTCATGGCACTTAGAGCAAGAGATACTATGCTAGAAGGGAAGTTACTTATGATTGCATGGTGATGCCACCTGCTTGTATAAGTCCTCAAGGAAATGGTGTACTAAGTAACGAATATAGAATGCAAGGACAAGAGTGTTTGTACCCCCGTCTGCTTACTCCCCAGAAAATATGTGCATACACTTTTGTCTCATGCAATCTCAATGTGCTCAAATGCAACTAGGTCTTGATTACTACAAGAATCATTCCAAAAATATCTAGGTCACCCCTTCTTAGAATCAAAGGTTTCTGAAGTACCATTGAGAAAGTGTGGAATCACAAATTGTTGTGTTGTTGTTGTTATTGGGTGCTAAGGAGCAGTTTCTGACCCAAAGTGACCCTACGACAGACAACAAGAAACTGCCCAGGTCTGCACCATCCTTACAACCATTGTCATGTGTGAGGCCACTGCTGCCACCACTGTGCTAACCCATTCAGTCGGGTGTCTTCCTCATTTTTGCTGACCCTCTAATCTACCAATCATGATCTATCTCCAGAGGCTGCTCTGTTCTGATAACCTGTCCAAAGGGCATTAGACAGAATCTCGCTTCCATCCTTGCTTCCAAGGAGCATTCTAGTTGGACTTCTTCCTAAATAGATTTGTGAATTCGTTGCAAACATCTAAATTCAAGGATATCAGTCTTCTCTGGTCTTCCTTATTCATTGTTCTGCTTTTGCAGGTATAGGAGACAATGGAAAATACCATAGTTTGTACCAGGTACACCTTAATCCTCAAAGTGACATTTTTGCTATTTGCCATTTAAAAGGGGTCTTCAGCACATTTTCCTAATACAATTCATTGTCCAGTTTCTTGGCTGCTGCTTCTACGGGCATTGGTTTTAGATGCAAGTAATATGAAATCTTGCTCAATTTCAATTCTTCTGCTTCCAAAGATGTTTATTATTGGTTCAGTTGTGAGAATTTAGGTTTCCTTTCTGTTGAGCTATATTCCATATTGAAAGTTGTAGTTTTTGATGATTGTTGGTAAATCCTTCACCTACTCTTCGTTCTCAGCAAGCAAAGCTGGTCCTTCTATGCATTGCGGCTTCTTATTGAGTCTTCCTCCAATCCTGATGTCCTTTCTTCACATAGTCCCCAAGCCACATGATTTGCTCAGCACACAGATTCAATACCTATAGTGAAAAGATTCAACAGGATGCACCCCTTTCTCCATTCAAGCCACACATTATCCTCTTGTTTTGTCCAAATGACTGTGTACATGTTTTCCATCGGCATAATTAAGTGTTCCAGAATTCCCACTCTTTATAATGTTATCCATAATTTGTTATAATCAACACAGTCCTATGCCTTTGCCGGGTCAATAAACCACAGACAAACAGGTCAACATGTTGTTGGTATCCTTTGCTTTCAGCCAAGATCCCAGTAGGGACATTGCTAGTTCCAAATCCTTTCTTGAATGTGTCTTGAATTTCTGGCAGATTTCTGTCAATGCATTCCTGCAGCCATTTTTGAATGATCTTCAGCATCATTTTGCTTGTATTTGATATTTTTGATGTTGTTAGCTAGTCTTTGCATTCTATTGCTTCGCCTTTTTTTTTGGAATGGGCACAAATATGCATCTATTCCACAATATTGTCCAAGTACCTCCCTTCCAAATTTCTTAGCAGAGCTCAGTGAACACATTCATCATTACCTCCAATTTTTAAATCATCTCAATTATTATTCTGTCAATTCCTGAAACCTTGTTTTTCACCATTTCCTTCAATGCATCTTGAACTTCTTCATTTTATACCATTGACTCTTGATAGAAGTGTTATTTCCTGAAATGGTTGAACGAAGTTTGATGCCTGTCTCCAGGGTCTGGTCCCTCCTGATAACATGTAGAAAGTACAAGAATGAAGCACTGCCACCTTTGTTTGCAAGGAAAATTCTGCCCGTAGTTCATCCAAGACAGGGTAAATGATCATATAACACTTTAATAAGAGCTATTGGTTTTAGAAATGGAATTCTAATTCTGGATTGCTAGTTTTTTAATGGAATCACTGGGTGGTAGTTTTAACACACTCTTACGGATAGAGTAGAAATTCAGATTCATTTAGAGGCACTTCAGAAAAAAGGCCCAAAGCTTTTCTTCCAAAACTTCAGCCATTGAGTACTTTAAGCAACACAAGTTTTCTCATACACACCTGAGTTAGCCTGGAATCGGAGGCAACTCCACAGCAACTGGTTTAATTGCCGAGTTCTCTTTAAGCTGCTGTTATTGTAACAGAGAAAGCCCAATAAATAATCAGTTACCTCTTACTTTATGGGGTTTTACTATGATACTTTCCTTACTGGAAAACATACGAGATGATTGAAATATCTAGATTGCCTTTGGGAATTGAATCGTGTTTTCAATTTAAGAAGTACCATAAGCCCAGCACCAGAGGAAAGTTCAGAGTCTCAAACCCTCAGCAGTGTTTGCCAAACCATGACCTATATTTCATTTTAAACAAAGATATGGAAGAGATTGATGCTGCAGTGCTGCTTTCTTTTATTACTTTGTGTGTGTGTGTTCGCTTCAGACAGTAACATTCATACTTCATTTGTCTAAAGGGCCATAAAGCTGGAATTTCCTAAGCGTCCTGCCTGTAATTATCGTGGCAAAATTCCAAAAATTTTCAGGATGGAACAGGCTTTTATTTTATTTTATTTTATTTAACTGTCAGGCTGTTGGCAAAAGCAAGCGCTCTAGTTAAATGACTAAGCAAATGGTTTAGGAGACAGGCTCCAGCCCTTCAGAAAGATACATAGGAAACATCTGGCTAAGTGACTGAACACCATTTGTGGCCATGCATATCAAAGATGAATCACCAAGGACACGGACTAATCCAGCCACTGCGTCTTTATGAATGCCGACTGGGAACTCGTCAGCCTTTTTTCACATGACATCGATAGCATTTTAATGGAGCAGTTGTCTAGTCCGCTATGCAACGACATGATCAACTCGACAGAATGGATGTTTGGTTCGAGCCTGTTCTAATACTGGGTGTTTGCAGTGTGCAAAGTGCAATTTCAACCGGGTGTCAGCAAAGTAGTCCCTGCTCTGTTATATTGTCTGTCATATTTTAGCTTTAAATTTCCATCAGATGTGCTCTGCAATAGATGGATAGACTGATCCAGTGAGATTGGACAAAACATTAGTTATAAAGAGTGAAATCAGTCTGTTATAAAAGGACAGATATTGTTCTCACGTGTCTGAACTGTCAGGAAGATGCAAAACTATACAGTCAGAATTTATTAGTGGTTCCCAGGAGGAGGGGGCAGGAAAAGAGCTAGTCATTCTTTAGGGGATATTTAGAGGGAAGGTAATTTGGGAAAGAGTTGATGTAAATGCTTTTGACAATCCCTTGAGTAGAACCACACACCCATCTTCACTAATGCTCTGCCAGGAGATTTCGCCATCCTTTATTTCGGGATATAGACAAGTTTGGGCACATGATACACAGCGGAACCAGCCCCGGAGTCGATTCCGGAGGTGATCCTATAGAATTTCCAAGGCTGTAATCTTTTTGGGAGCAAACAGCCTCATCTTTCTCCTCCAGAGTTCCTGGCGTAGCTGAGCCCCCAAGCTTGTGATTAGCCATTCAACTTGATAACCCTACCAAAGCTCTTGTGTAGAGTGGAAAGCACTTATGAAAAATAACCCCAGAAAGGCAGTAAAACAACCTTTCTGAACATGATATCAGTTTGCTTCTTAACATTTTACCCAGTCTGCTCCTCCAACCCACCCTTCCTTCATTCAAAGGTGGGGATCCAGAATGAAACAAAGAGAGAATTAGAATGAGGAAAGCACATCCGTCTGAAGTATTTACAGACATACCTCATTTTATTGTTCTTCCCTGTGTGGGGCCTCTCAGATACTGGGTCTTTGATAGGTTGAAGGTTGCCGATGAGCAAGTGTATCCATGCCGTTGTCTCAACTGCATGTGCTCCATTCCTGTCTCTGTGTCACACATTGGCAATTTCCACAACATCTGAAATGTTTTCATCATACTACTGCATACTCAGTAGACGCCGGTAGCATGTCAACATCAATTTTATATGCACAGGGAAAGCAAACAAGATAAAAAACAACAACCTCATGTGACTTGCTTTCTTGTGACATTTGCTCTCCTGGATCAGAGCTTGCAGTTTCCCTGATGTTCGCCTGTATTGCATTGTGGGGTTTTAAGCTCTGCTTGGTTGCTGAAGGTTGTTTCATTTTGGGGGTTAAGAAAGCAGCTCTAGCCTAGACAACCAAACCACACAAAAGCTTCTGATGGCGTCACCTCATTCTTATCTGTACAAAACCATTAAGCCAGTAATGTAACATTTTTTAAAGGATGCTTTACTATATTTTGCCCTTTTCACTCCATAAATTTCACAACAGCTCCGCTAACAAAGTCCATATGTTCTATTTCGAAGTGGGGAAAAAGAAGTAAAATCATGAAAGAGGAACATAACCTAAAAGATCTGAGGCTTGCAGCGGGCTGTTATTCTACCAGACTGTAGACCAAACCCGTTGCAAACGGATCCCAAGGCTTGATGCCAAATTGTATGCTAGATGGCTGTCCACCCAGATCATGTTTACTGTGCAGAGAGGCTTTCCCATCCCATCCCCTCTTCCTCCCTAAAATTGGCTCCCGTGGCTGAGCATATTTTCTGGATCTCCAATTGCTAAAGTCCCTGCAGCTGCTTTCCCAGGATTCTGTTTGGAGGAGGAATGAAGCCAGGGAGGGAGAGGGGATGCAATGCAAATTCCCCTATGTTCACAGGTGGCAGAAGGAGTGTGTGGCTCAGCTAAGATCTCCTATTTTCCCTGCTGCATTCTCCTGCCACTAAAGTGTATTTCATTCACAGTGTCTTATGCTCAGTGTCTTGGTGTGGGCCACCAAGGACAGATGGGTTTGGGCCAGGAGTATTTCTGATCTGGTCATCTCAGACTTTTACCTGTCCTCCTGGGACACATCTGTTTCCCCAGAGGCTGATGGTGGGAAGCCAGGCATCCGGACCCCAAGTTGCAAACATTTGGAAATGGAAAGCACAGCTGTCTTTGAAGTCAAATTATCTTTATAACTTTTATCAGATGTCCCTTTGATTTGATCCATATGCTTAGTGTGTCTGTTTTAAGGCAAGGAATCATCTACACGCCTCCATTGTTAGCCGAAGGAACAAAAGGCTCCAGCCAAAACCAAGTGCAGGGCACATTTAGTGACGAGGTCTCTTTTCCACAGTCACCTCCTGCCCCCATATTTTTTAGGTTGTTCAGAAGGAGTTGAGGGTCCGTGAAAAGACTGCTATGCTTTGTTGATGTGTGGAGCCGAACGAGAGAGGATGAGAGAGAGGCTTACTCTGCAGGATGCAGCTAAACGATCTGTTTGCTTATTTCCAGTTCATGTCCAACATGAAGGGTCTAGTCTCTCCCAGGTCTCATTTCCAAGTCTCCATGAATCTGACTTAACAATACAATCAGATGAAAGGAATTTAAACTGCAAAGAGCTTCTGGAGGAAGAAAATCATCCCATGAGACTCTCGCTTTTAGTCCAACTAATTGTCAGAGTGAGCTATGTAGGACTTGTATGGTTGACCTTCTTTCACATTTGCCTGACTGCTCAGAAATATCCAGAGAAAGGAGACCACAGCTCCTGCTCTATGGAGCCGTAGGGGGCAATGCAAGGAGGCTGAGCACTGGAAGGGTGTTTTCCAGAGACAGACCACCTGAGAAGGTGCCCCCGGAGAATCTGAGGAATTCCCAGAGCGCACTCAGCTCCATGGATACAAGGTGGACCAGCGCCTGGATTTGACCCTCAAACTGGTGCGCAGGCACAGCCTAGCCCTGCACTGCCTTTTGAGATGGTGGGGCCTCATAATGTGGAGTTGCTGCAGATCTGCGCCTTACCCCAGGAGAAACTTATTTGGGAGAGAGTGAAGCAGACTTATGAAGAGAGAAAAAGAAATATCTTTAAATACTCCCATTGACCAGGAAGTCAATGTTAGAAATGGGATGGTCAAGCCTAGTCGAGCTGGAGACATCTGCCACATGTACACATGAAAGCTAGCAGGGCTTTCTCTTGCTCTTGACAAAACCAAGTCAAAGGATAGCACCCCTCCCCCCAAAAGGAAAGCATCTTTGCTGGCCGAAGGACTGAGATGAATCTTGTGTGGATGCGAAAATAAAGGAAGAGATAAAATTGTCAACCAGGTGCTACATTCCACGCCAACCAATGGTTTGTATTGTGCTTTGTGAATGACTCAAGAAGTTGACCCAGCTAATTTTGACAGACAAGCTGGATTTAAAGCCTAACCCCCAAATCCTGAACTGTATTGTTTATGCATTTAAAGCTCAATTCTGTCAGCTTCAGTACTTGGAAGGGCCAAAGAAACTCTGGCCATTGAGCCTTCTAAACCTAATGTACCCGTTATTCAGAAGCCATTTGAATTAATTGGCATAAAAAGCCCAAGAAAGAGTCATTTTTCTCTGTAAGATTTGGAAGCTCAGAAAGGTTTGTTCGCATTTCCAGACGGTGGAAATGCAAGTCTCGGTTTAGCTCTTAAACAGATGCTGGGAATGTGGTGGTGGGGTGACAGCGATGATGGTAGTCATAAAGAAAATTTAACACTTTTTTTTTTCTAAACCTGCAAACAGCTCGCTGAAGAAGGAGCTTTAAATGCGGTATCTTGTTCTGGGACCTTTTGCGGTAAAATATTCACTAAGATGAACAAGGCCAGATTGTTGAGTTTCTGTAGCTGAATTAAAACCAAATATAGTCTTTTCGTCAAAGACTTATTTAAGACATGACAGTAATATCTAAATTTTTTTAAATTTCATACCTAGAGAAAATGATTTCAAGCTAATTATATAGGATTAGAAAGGTAGCAGCTCACCACAAATTCCTACACTTATTTCCCGAAAAATTAGGAAATGTTTACATTTGACATGAATCTTTTAATTCTATCATTGATCTTCCTTCTCATTTTGAGATTGAAAAATATGTTTCATTTTGTGAGTGAGAATAAAATATTGACATTTTCTATAACAAACCAAAAACTATGTTTCAGGAAATCCTGGCCTCATTTTATTCATTGCAGTAATATCTTTTTTAGCATTCTCGAAGGACATCGCCCTTATGCGTGTCTCTGCTGTAAAGTTAACCTCAGAAGATTTTTGAGAAATAATTCAGCTCTACAGAGTACGATGGGGGGTGAGTGGGGGGGGGGTGGATTCCAATAGTGTTGCTAGGCTGTCTTAGTTACGTAGTGCTGCTATAACAGAAATATCACAAGGAGGTGGCTTTAACAAGCAGAACTTCATTTTCTTACCGTTTAGGACACTAGAGGTCTGAATTTAAAGCCCTTTCTCCAGGGAAAAGCTCGCGTTTTCTGTCAATTCTGGTCCTTGTCTCTCTTCACTCTCTGTTCCTCCATTCCCCAGCGATCTTCTCTTGTGCTTCCTGGGGAAAATACCTGTGTCATAGTGCAGTGAATTTCTCGCCGTTCCCAATGTCTTTCTTTGAATCAAAATATGTCAGTCATTTGGGTGGTGATTTTACTTTTCTTTCTTAAAGTAAATAGTTATAAATATCATTGCAGATGGTTGCGCAGGTCATTTGTGACTTTTTTGGTTCGCTTTCCCTAGATGTTTTTGATCATCCTGGCAAGCAGTGCTCACAAGTCACCCTCTCTGCATGCTCTACTCCTTTCTCTGCTATTTGCGTTGGAAAGCCATGTGCTCTTACCACCAAGTGAAGAAGATATGAAGAAGCCTGCAGGGCAGATGGTCTAGAAGATTTAAAAGCAAGGCAATGTGAGACCCGTTGGTTTCTTTGGCAGTTTATAATATAGCAAACACCCCAAGATTTCTTGGTGCATTGCTATAGGGTCTAGAGGCAGGGATAGCTGCCCTGTTCACACAACGTTCAAGGACTCACTTGAGACTGCAGATCAATGCCCAAAGGGCACATAAAGGTGCTCTGCCCTTGCTCCAAGGTCAGCAAGCCCAGGTTTCCCAATTCAGTACCTGTAGGCACCTCACTCCACAAGGGAGTCTCCTGCCTGAAGGCGCTCAGCTGTGCTTACTCTGTGGGCTGAGAAACTCACTGCTTGCTCTCATGTTCTAGCTCTTGGCCCTACTGCTGCCTCTTCTCTGGTGTTTCACCTTCTGCCAATGGATTGAGGCGGTTCTGTGCACAGGGATCTTGACATCCAACATATACAAACTTGTGTATTTTCTTTCTCAGTAACTGTAGGATTCCCACTTCCTACTTCTGCGATGGCTCATTTTATACCACCAGGCTGGTGTATTTGACCAATCCCACATTCATGTTCAGGTTTTCAGTCCTATTTAATTCTCCTAATAACCACTCATACGGAATCATATAATCCTATCAGCATCTCCCCAAATTCTCTTACTCAGAACCATCAAGAAAGGAGGAAAGACTCCCAATCTTTGTGAAGCCCCCTCGTCACTTGGTGGAAGTTACAGAGACCAGGGGTGGGACAGCTGTATCCAGGAAGCTACTGAACCACAAGAGACAAAGAGACCTAAAAGGTTTGCATCAGCAAAGGGATGACATTTTGTTTTAGATGCCATCTGAATTTAATTGGCCTTGCAGAT
Organism: Tenrec ecaudatus; assembly: GCF_050624435.1. Taxonomy (NCBI): domain Eukaryota; kingdom Metazoa; phylum Chordata; class Mammalia; order Afrosoricida; family Tenrecidae; genus Tenrec; species Tenrec ecaudatus. The sequence goes on from NC_134532.1 coordinate 74,863,571, forward strand.
CCCCCGAGAAGGCACTGCTATGATTGGACCTTTCTGTGATGGACCCTTAATGAGATGAGTGTACTAGTGACAGAATTTCTCTTCAGTCATTCACAGATTGAGGAGACACATTAAAACCTATTTTTTTTAAAGTAGACATGTATGAATTGGAAGCCATCCAGGTAGGAATTAGAATTCTAGTAACAAGACCTTATTCACTTACCCTCAGGTGTTTACCTATTGTCCCTTTTTGTGTGAATCTTTGTATTTTGCTGAGTTGGTGCACACCGACACTCACACCCGATGGTATTATGACAATACAAGCAGGAGAGGGGCAGGAGAGCAAAGCTCTCTTACGTCCCTTCTCCGACGGGCAGCTGTGTTTCCAGTGGTGCGGAGCTGCCTTTGAGCCACGCTGACTTCCTCTGCGTCTGAGCAGAATGCTCCTTTCTGAAGTTCCTTTTGACATCATTTTATTGGGCTCGTTCGAGTCTTATCACAATCCATACATCCGTCCATTGTGTCAAACACATTTGTACGTTTGTTGCCATCACCATTCTCAAAACTTTCTTTCTACTTGAGCCCTTGGTATCAGCTCCTCATTTTGGCCCCTCTCCCCCTCCTGACACCTTGATAGTTTATAAATTATTATTTTTTTCATGTCTTACTCTGTTCGATGTCTCCCTTCGCCCACTTTTCTGCTGTCTGTTCCCCAGGGAGGGGGTTATATGTTGATCCTTATGATTGGTTCCCCCTTTCTCCTTCCACATTTCCCTTCCTCTCCTAGTGTTGCTACTCTCATTATTGATCCTGAAAGGTTTATCTATTCTGAATTCCCTGTGTTTCCAGCTCTTATTTGTACCAGTGTATATCCTCTGGTCTAGCTGGATTTTAAGGTAGAATTCGGATCATGATGGGGTAGTGGTGGTAGGAAGAAAGCATTAAAGAATTAGAGGAGAGTTGTATGTTTCATCAGTGCTTTTTGAACCCTGACTGGCTTATCTCCTCCCCATGACCATTCTGTAAGGGGATGGGTGTCCAGGTGCCTACAGATGGGCTTTGGGTCTCCACTCTGTACTCCTCCTCATTCACAATGATATGACTTTTGTTCTTTGATGCCTGATACCTGATCCTATTGACACCTCATGATCACACAGGCTGGTGTGCTTCTTCCATGTGGGCTTTGTTGCTTCTTAGATAAATGGCCGTTTGTTTAACTTCAAGCGTTTAAGACCCCAGACACTATATCTTTTGATACTCGGACACCATCAGCTTTCTTCACCACACTTGCTTATGCACACATTTTTCTTCAGCAATCGTGTCAGAAAGGTATGCATCCTGGAATGCCAATTTAATAGAACAAAGTGTTCTTGCATTGAGTAAGTGCTTGAGTGGAGGCCCAATGTCCATCAGCTGCCTTAATACTAAACCTATAAATATAAGTACATAGATCTGTGTCCCTACACTCATATAAATATATTTACATATGTACATTCCAGTCTTTGGATCTCTATAAATACCCTTTGTCACCTAGTTCTTTCCTCTATTTCCTTTTACTTTCCTTTTGTCCCACTATCATGCTCACCCTTCATTTGAGTTTCAGTAATTTCTCTCCATTGTATTGCCTTTGATCAAGCCCTACCAAGTCTCCTATACCCTCTTCACCATCGATTTTGGATCACTTGTTGCTCCTTTGTCCCTGGGTTTGTTAATACCCACTTTCTTTCCCCCTGCCTTCCCCTCTCCCATGTACCTCCAGAACCATCAGTCCCATTGTTTTCTCCTCCAGATTGTTTATCCCACCTATCTTATCTAGATAAACCTACAGAGATAATAATATACACAAAAAACAAATCAACAAAACAACATCATCAACAACAAACCAATGACAAAGAAAGAAAGAAAGAAAGAAAGAAAAGCCTGTAAATAGTTCAAGGAGTGTTTGTTGACATTTAGGAGTGTTTTCCAATCAAGTTTGATGGGGTGCCATGCCCTGGCCCCCATGTCTATCTTTGGTATTTCCTGGGGACTTCGTTGCTCTGTTCCCCTTACTGTTCTGTTGCACGCCCTTAGTGTTTTGCCTCAGTATGGTGAGGTCTCCAGTGTTGTCCCAGTAGCATTATGGGTCAGTGAGGGATGTTGTGTCTCATAGTGGGGCCAGCCCTATGTTTCTTTCTGTGCTTTGGGTGCTCTAAGTGAGAATATCGTTCTCAGGACTTGGTGGACCAGGAAGTGTTCCACTCTCTCTCCCTCCTCCTTCATTTGCTCCTTTGTGCTCTGATCAGACATGTCCCTCTCCCTGAGCTTTAGCTTTAGTGCTGTCTTCTGAAGTAAATTCTTCTGCAGGGAGGGGGTGCTGTCCACATAGTTGGGATTGGGGCTGGCCTCTCACCTTCATGAAGTTTTCAATGGCTGTTTTATTTTTTTCCATAGGAAAGTCCTCTGGGTAGACTTGATCTTCCAACCTTGTGGTTAGCAGCCTAGCTGGTCAACTACATGCACTACTTAGGGAGTGCATGATTGCTTTTAGGGAAGTTGAGTGGCAACTACCTCACAATGTCTCGCCACACACCAAGCAGATCGGGACCCAGAAGCCTCCCCCTCCCCTGACTCTTCTGTGTCTCAACATAGCCTCTTCTCTGTTCAGAGCAGCTTCCTCAAACTTCTCCAGGAGCAGCGACTGCTGGAGGAGTCTTTCTGACTCTCTGTCGGATGTGATATCGTGATTTCAATTGTGCCTTCTTAAAGGACAGACCTTTTTGTTCCCAATAAGTTCAGTTTGATTGACAGTGATTAGCTAAAAGGTCATTTCTAAAAACGCTGGCTGCGCTCAGAAAAGAATGAGGCTGAGCGGAATGCAGCTCTGAGAGTCACATAGCAAGTCTTGAAGCTCCGCTTCATGTCAACACTGTTCTGTTCCATATGTGTAGCCCTTAAAAAAAAAAAAAAACGCTCTCACAATTCCATCTCTCAAATGTGGTTTTTGGGCATGCAAATCTGGGATTTGATTTCCTGTGTTCTGCGTTGCCTGGATAGCTTAAAGCAGAAAAATGTGTCATCTCACCACTTTAGAGTTTTGAAGTCCCAATTCAGGGTGTCCGCAGGGCCATGGTCTCCTTAAAGGTTCCATGGGAAGAAGCTTCTTTGCAATTTTTGGTCGCTCAAAGCCCCCGACGTGCCTTGGCTTGTGGCAGCATCACTTCACACTACGACAGTATCTTCACATGGAGGTCTTCCTTGTGTCTGTTGCTCTATGTTTGTTTGTTTGTTTTCTTCTCTTGTTTATGAGGCCACTAGCCATATTAGATTTAGGCCCACACTACACCAGCCTAATTTCACGTCAACTTAAATAATTATAGCTACCAAGATGCTGCTTCCAAATAATGTGTGTTCACTCGCACCAGGAGTTACAACTTTGACTTAACTTTTTGAGTGGTACAAATTAATACACAAATATTCTAAAACAAAATTTTATAAGCATTGGATGGACTGAAAATCACTTGTATTCTAATTTTTTATTATTGGTCAACTTTATGTGATGATTTCATGCTTAGTCAATTGCAATGGAAAGAAATACAGGGGAAGAGAGATGATATAAAATTGTTATTGAGTGTCTCGACACCATGCCGAGTCCTTTTATATAAATGATCCCACTTAATCCTCACAACAATCCTGGGGACTTTGTGATGTCAACAAAATCTATGTCACACAGTGGAAAAATGACAGAGCTCTTTGATTCCAAAGCTTACTTTGAGTGTTGTAGGAGGTCTTACATGGTAGGTTCTGGATTTTGTAGTTCTAAGTAAATAAACCTAATGTTCTAGCAACTACATTTCTGGGGGAAACGTAGAAATCGCTGAGTATCTGAATATGAAATGAGATAGACCACCCAATTTGAATACCAGTTAAGAGAGTTACTGATGAAACTCCATCAATTACCCATTATGCAATGATTTTAAAGAACATCTACTTAAAATGTCCTAAGCACATCACTATCAAAATTACAGCAGAGAAAGGCCTAAGTAAAATTTATCATTTTCTGATAACTATTTATATTTTCAGTAGTGTCATAAATTATTAAAGGTTTAAGGTTTTTTTTACTGTTTTAATGTTTTTTACTGCTGGAGAGAGAGTAATAGCATGATATTTTAAAAACATTTTAATATTGTGTCTACAAATGGCCAGGGTCATATAAGCAAAGATTTAAAAATACCCTGTAATTATCATCCTCCATTGTTACACATATTGTAATACAAGAAATTTAACTATCAACAGTACTGCTCTTAGGTCCAAGAAATAGTGTCAAAATTTAGAAAACCTTGTTTCAGCTTTCTCCAAACCACAACCCACCGGAGAAGTAAAGAAAGGGCCTCGTCTAGAAGCCACAGCTCTTCCTCCCTGGAGGACGAGGCTGTAGTTCCCATGATTTTTGAATTCCCACTTCAAGTGACTGAGAAGCTTCTTCCCCAAGTCGTCTTCTGGAAGCTGGAATACCCTATTTCAACAAAGGCCACTTTTTGTGGAGGTAAAATTGAAACTTGGACATAGTGACAAACCCACCTACGCTCACGTAACCCCACGAGATAGGACAGAACTGAGGTGGAAGGAGAAGAGAAACCTGGCTCCACCATATACCAGTGTGGTTCTCCAAACAGTCTGTGGATCTAAATTCAAACCTGGTTACCAGACTTAGTGAACATAAGAACCTCTTGTCATCAAGTTGATTCTAAATCATATCCAGTTTGATGCTTAAATGAATACCTTGTAAATATTTATTGAATGGGCCTCCATTTGTACTCTTACCCTTGCGCTTACAAACTAGCTGGCTTGAGAGAGGTCCCATCTTTCAATGAAGGCTGTGATTGGGACCTCATGCAAACTACAACTACTACTCAGTACTCGGGTATCAACTAGTTTGTTAGCCAACATTTTGCATTTAGGATGATAGATTTTATTGGGGCTCATATGACTCTTAGCATAATCCATACATACATCAGTTGAGTAAAGCATATTTACACATTCGTTGCCCTCATCATTCTCAAAGTTCGCTTTCCGCTTGGATTCCTGGAATCAGCTCCTCGTTTTCCCTTTTTCCCCTCACCCTCCCTCCCTGCTCACCCCTCCCTCATGAACCCTTAATAATTTATAAATTATTATTTTATCTTATCTTACACTTCCCGGCATCTCCCTTCACCCACTTTTCTGTTGCCCATCCCTGAGAGCAAGTCATATGTAGATCCCCATGATCGGCTCCCCCTTTCTACCTGCCCTTCCCTCCCGGTATCACCACTCTCACCGCTGGTCCTGAGGACTAGATTCCCTGTGTTTCCAGTTCCCATCTGTACCGCTGTGCATCCTGTGGCCTAACCAGGTTTGCAAGGTAGAATTGGGATCATGATAGTTGGGGGGAGGAAGCGTTTAAGAACTAGAGGAAGGTTGTGGGTTTCATTATTGCTACACTGAACCCTGAGTGACTCATCTCCTCCCCACTACCTCTCTGCAAGGGATGTCCAGTTGTCTACAGATGGGCATTGAGTCCCCATCATGCACTCCCCTCATTCACGATGATATGATTTCCCCCCACCCCCGCCTTTGTTGCTTGAAACCTGGTCCCCTTGACCCTTCATGATCACACATGTTGCTGTGCTGTTCCATGTGGGCTTTGTTGCTTCTGGACTAGATGGCCGCTTGTTTACTTTCAAGCCTTTAAGTCCCCAGATGCAATAGCTCTCGATAGCCGGGCACCATCAGCCTTCTTCACCACACTTACTTATGCACACATTCGTCTTCAGCGTTTTTGTGGGGAAGGTGCTTCTTCCCTGTGGGCTTTGTTGCTTCTGAGCTAGATGGCTGCTTGTTTGCCTTCAAGCCTTTAAGACCCCAGATGCTATATCTTTTGGTAGCCAGGGGCCATCGTCTTTCTTCACCACGTTTGCTTATGCACATGTCTCTCTTCAACGATCATATCGGGAAGGTGGGTATCATGAAATGACGGTTTAGCTGAGGAGAAGGTGCTCTTGTATTAAGGGAATGTACATGAGGAGGCCCAATGTACACCTGCTACCCTACTACTAAAGCTATAAATATATGCACATAGGTCTATTTCCCCATAATCATAAATATATTTACATATGTACATGTCTGTATTTAGGCTTCTATGTATGCCCTTTGCCTCCTACTCCTTTCCTTTATTTCCTTACACTTTCCTCCTGTCCCACTATCATTTTCAGCCTTCATTCTGGTTTCAGTAATTCCTCTGTTATCTTGCCCTTGGTCACTCTCTACCAGTCCTCCCATCCCCTTCCTGCCACTGGCTTTGAACCACTCATTGTTCCCTTGTCCGTGGGTTGGCCAACACCTCCTCTCTTCCCCCACCTCCCACACTCTCATGTCCCTTCGGGACCGTTGGTCCTGTTATTTTCTTCTCACATTGTTAGTCCAGCCTATCTCATCTAGGTGGACCTGCAGATATAGTGATATGTGCATAAAATTGGGGATGGCTTTGACAGCACCAAGGTAGCACATAAGAACATGGCAATGACGGCAACAACACCAACAAGGTAACAAACAAAAAAAGCCACTGACATACAAAATATAAAAGAAGATAAAAAGAAAAAGAAAGCCTGTTAGTAGTTGTAGGTCTGTTTGTTGACCTTTACAAGTGTTTTCCAGACAAGTCTGATGGGGTGCTACGTCCTGGTCCCCAAATCCATCCTTTATACCCCCTCGGGAACTCCTTGCTCTGCTTCCCCCACCGCTCCATTGCACGCCCCCAATGTTTTGCCTGAGTGTGGTGGAGTCAGCTCAGTCGCACATCCCACACTGTCTCTGGTGCTGTCCTGTGTAGGGCCATGGGTCAGTGCAGGATGTCGCATCTCGTCGTGAGGCCGGCTATATGGTCCTCTCTGTACATTGGGCCCTCTAAGCCGGGCTATCATCCTCTGAACTTGGTGGGCCCAGGTGTGCTCTGCTCTGTTCTTCCTCCTTCCTCTGCTTCAGCTTCCTTCTGGGTGTGGTGTGGTAGGTCAGTTCCTTGCCCACACCAGACTATCTATTTTCATTTTCTGTGGTACTCCCTTCGATGGTGGGGGTCGGGCTAATTCTGGTTGAGGCCGGCATATGGTCCATTCTCTTTGTGTATTTCTCCGCACTTTACGTTGCCCTCCTGGTTTGGAGTGTCATGGTGGGGTCTATATGTATGTTCCAGTTCTGTGGGGACACAACCAATACTCTCCCCTTGGGTGGGTTAGTGCCCTGTTCCCCCCATGCCATCAACTTATTTTCTCCCCCACCCTGCTTCTCCCTCCACCTGCCCCCCTTCCTCTTCTTTATGTTGGACTCTCATGTACCTCCCTAGGTATGGCCTGCCCTCCCTTCAACTATCCATGTTTCCACCCATTTATTGTAAGATAGGTGTTTATTCTTCTATTCCTGTCATGCTGACTGTATTTACCTCAGGGGACTCATGCTATACCTGTCTTTTTTAGTTTGGCTTACCTCGCTTAACATGATTCCTTCCAGCTCTTCCCATGAAGTGATGTGTTTCATGTGATCGTCCATGCTTTTCAGTGCTGCATAGTACTCCATTGTGTGAATGTGCCAAAGTTTACTAATCCACTCATCTATCGATGGACACCTAGGCTGTTTCCAAATCTTTGCGATTGTGAATTGTGTCACTATAAACTTTGTAGCACAGATGGCTGGTCGTGTTTTATTTGTTGCTTCCACAGGGTATGTGCCCAGTAGAGGGATGACTGAGTCATAAGGTAGATCAATTTCCATTTTCTTTAAGTATTGCCAGATTGCTTTCCACAGTGGCTGTACAAATCTACATGACCACCAGCAGTGGAGGAGGATTCCTCCTTCGCCACAGCCCCTCCAATACTTGTTGCTCTCTGATTTGCTGATTTGGGCTAGCCTCGGGGGTGTTAGGTGGTATCTCATGGTTGTTTTGATTTGCATTTCTCTTATGGCTAAGGACATGGAACACTTTCTCATGTGCTTGTTGGCCATATGGGTGTCCTCCTTAGTGAAAGCTCTTTTCAGTTCTTTTGCCCACTTCCTTAGGGGGTTAACTGTTTTCATCTTTTTGCAAGTCATGATGGCATTGTAGATTTTAGTAATGAGCCCTTTGTTGGATGTGTCATTACTAAAAAGCTTCTCCCAATCTGTGGGTTGTCTTGTCACCCTCTTGGTCAAGTCTTTTGAGGTGCACAGGTGCTTTATTCTTATTAAATCCCATTTGTCGATTTCCAGTTTACCTGTGTGTACCCTTCCCTATTGCAGTGAGCCTATGAGCTCCCTGGGCCAGTGCTCTGAGGTTAGTCCTGATGGTTTGGGGTTTAACTTCTAGATCTGTGATCCACCTTGAGTTTATTCTTTTGCATGGGGTGAGGTAAACATGTTGTTTCATCTTTCTACATGTGGATAGCCATTGTTTTCAGCACCACTTGTTAAAAAGGGCATCCACTTCACACTTGATGGTTTTGGGACCCTAGTCAAAGATAAGTTGTCTGTATGCTGATGGTTTTATTCTAGGGCTTTCTATTCTTTTCCACTGGCCTAAGTGTCTATCATTGTGCCAGTACCATGATGTTTTGACCATGTTAGCTGTGTAATAGGCATTAAAATCGGGTAAGGCGAGTCCTCCAACTGTGTCTTTCTCCTTGAGGAGTTCTCTGCTAATTCTGGGTTTCTTCCCTCTCCATATGAAATTGGTGGTCAGTTTTTCCAATTCTTTAAAGAAGATTGATGGTATTTGAATTGGTATAGCATTGAACTTGTAAAGTGCTTTAAGTAGGATTGTAATCTTTACTATGTTAAGCCTTCCAATCCATGAGCAAGGGGTGTTCTTCCATTTGTGGAGGTCGCTTTTGGTTTCCTGTAGTAGGGTCTTATAGTTTTCCTTGTATAGACCTTAAGTATTTTTCGTTTAACTATATTCCTAGGTAATTCAGTTTGTTCTTAGCTACTGTGAAGGGTACTTCCTGCTTAATCCCCTCTTCCATGGTCCTGTCCGATGTGTATAGAAAACCTACCGACTTCTGTTTATTGATCTTGTATCCTGCCACTCTTCCATATTCCTCTATCGCTGTAAGTACTCCAGCTGTGAAGCTTTTGGGGTTTTCAATATACAGGATCATGTCGTCTGCAAATAGTGATAGTTTCACCTCCTCCTCTCCTATTTGGATCCATCTGATGTCCTTCTGCTGTCTTATGTTATTATCCAGAACCTCCAAAACAATATTGAATAGAACTGGGGATTGTTTTTGTCTTTTCTCCATTGACTATGATGTTGGCCATTGGTCTTTCATAGATAACTTGTATCCGCTTGAGGAACTTACCTTCCAATCCTATCTTCATGAGTGCCTTGATGAGGAATAGGTGTTGGATGTTGTCAAATGCTTTTTCTGCATCTATGGATATTATAATATGATTTTTATCCTTTTTCTAATCGATGTGATGTATAATATTGATGGATTTTTGGGTGTTAAACCATCCCTGCATACCTGGGATGAATCCTACCTGATTGTGGTGGATATTATGTTTTATATACTTTTGTATTCTACTGGCCAATATTTTGTTAAGGATTTTTACATCTATATTCATTAGAGATATTGCTCTGTAATCCTGTAAACCTGTGGGGTCTTTGCCCTGTTTGGGAATCAAAGTGATGCTGGCTTCATAAAATGAGTTTGGGAGTTTACCCTCCTATTCTATGTTATGGAATACTTTGTGGAGGATCGCTGTCAACTCTTCTCTGAATGCTTGGTAGAATTCTGCTGTGAAGCCATCTCGCCCTGGGGCTTTTTTTTGTTGGTAGGTTCTTGATGACCCTATTTCTTCTTTCGCTATGGGTTTGTTGAGGTTCTTGATCTCTGTCTGAGATAATCTAGGGAGAGACAGCTTTTCCAAATATTTATCCATGTCTTCCATGTTTTTGAATTCATTAGAATACAGACCTTCATAGTACTTTGTGATCATTTTTTTAACCTCATTGGGGTGTGTTGTTATTGCCCCTGTTTCATCCCTCGTCCTAGCTATTGATATTTGATCCTGTCTATCCTTGGTAAGCTTTGCCAGAGAACTGTCAATTATGTTTATTCTTTCATAGAACCAGCTTTTAGCTGAATTTATCTTTTGCATTGTTTTCTTGTCTTCCCACTGGTTTAACTCTGCCCTAATGTTTATTATTTCTTTTCTCTTGCTATTGGAGGGGTTGTTCTGCTGACTCTGTTCTAGTTGTTGGAGGTTTTGTGTTAACATATCTGTCATACGTGTCTCTTCTTTTTTCATATATGCATTTAATGATATCAAGCTATCTCTGATAACTGCCTTCGCAGTGTCCCATAAGTTTTGATACGTTGTATTCATGTTTCTAGAAACTTCCTAATATCCTCTCTAATCTGGGCTTGTACCCATTCATGTCACAGGAGATCATTGTTCATCCTCCAATTGGTTTCCCTTGCTTTTCTGGACATTCTCTTATTAATCTCCAGATTTATGGCATGGTGATTAGAGAAAGATGTCTGGATAATATCTATGTGTTTGAATTTACTCAGGCTTTAATTGTGTCCCAGCATGTGGTCTATTCTTCAAAAAGATCCATGTGGACTTGAGAAGAATATGAAATCCTTTGCCTTTGGATAGAAAGATCTATAAAAGTCTATCAGGCCCTGCTGCCTAACTGCATTGTTTGTCTCTAGGGCCTCTTTGCTGAGCTTCTTTTCCGGTGATCTATCTTTCTCTGATAGCGGAGTGTTAGTCACCCACTATGATTGTTGAGTCCGTGATTTCTTTTTTCACCTTTTTAATAGTTTGTTTGACAAAATTCGCCACAGCACTATTAGGAGCATAAATATTCCCTATGCTAAGTGGTTCTTGGTTTGCTGAACCTTTGAGCATGATGTAGTGGCACTCTTTGTCTCTTTTTATGGTTTGGATCTTGAGGTCCATTTGGTCAGAGATTAAGATAGCCACCCCTGCCTTTTTTGAGTTACAATTTGATTGGTAAACTTTCTGCCAACCTTTATTCGTAGAATATTTTTGTCTTTGTCCTTAAGATGTGTCTCTTGCAGTCAACAGATTGATGGATTATGTTTTCTGAGCCAGTCCTCAGGCCTTTTTCTTTTAATGTATGAATCGAGTCCATTGGAGTTTAGAGTTATTATCACTATCTGTGGATTCATAGTTGCCATACCCTGTTTTTTGTTTGGGGTCTTTAACTATCTCCCTTCATATCAGTGTGCTGTGTTTGAGTGAAGAGTTTCTATCTTGTCCTCTTTTCCATCTGAGGCCCTGTTGTCCTTGTAATTGTTGCTGGCATGTTGGCTTCTTGATGGAGATGGGCTGCATGTTGGTACCCTCTTTGTTCTCGGTGGAGGTTGAACCTCTGGCCATAGTGTGTCAGCCAGCATCTTCCACAGGGTCAGGTGTCTTACAGCATATTCGTTGAGTCTTTCATTGTCCTGGAAGATCCTTTTCTCACCATCCATCTTAATGGATTACTTGGCAGGGTTCAGGATGATGGGGTAGGTGTTTTTTTCTTTCAGCTTTCAGAAGGTGTTGCTCCATTCTCTCCTCCTCTTCATGGTATCTGCTGATAGGTCTGAGCATATTCTTACCTGTGCTCCCTTGTATGTGACTGTCTTCCTTTCTCTTGCTGCTCATAAAATTTCCTCTTTTTCCTCAAAGTTGGATATTTTTACTATTAGATGCCTTGGCGTGTTCTACTTAGGGTCTAGTCCAACTGGCATCCTTTCCGCTTCCTGTATGAGTGTCTGGTTCTCTCTTGTTAGGGTGGGAAAGTTTTCTTCCAGAAATTCCTTTGCTAACTTGGCCATTGACTTGTGTGTTGTGTTGTGCTCCAGTAAACTAATTATTTAAATATTATTCCTCTTCGTAGCTTCTATCATTGATCTCAGGCTATCTTCTGTTTCTTTAATTTTTCTATCTGAATGTCATTCTCGCTTGCTTAGGTCTGTTTGAGTGTCCTCGAGATCACTAATAGGGTTCTCTGCCTCCTCAAGCCTAATCATAAATTGTGTGACCTTGTGTGTGGGTTCTGCTACCTCATCTGTTAGCTCCTGAAGTTTCCTTTGATGGGTGGACTTCATCCACTCTCTTATGGACTTCAACCACTCTATTGTGGACTTCATCTCCTCTATCATTGCATCCTTATTCTGGGTTGCTTCCCTCAGCTCCTGTATTACTGTGAGCAGACTTCTGAAGATTTCCTTCCGTGGCAGCTATGTATCTGTTTCTTCTATGGGACACATTAGCTCTGCTACTATGTTTTGTCTCTCTGTTGTTTTGTTGTTGTTGTTGGGAATGATGTGGTCTTTTGATTTTTCCTCGATCCTTTCATAGGCCCCATGCTTCTGGGAGTCCAGGGGAACCCTGTCTGTTTAACTGATAAGGATTCTTTCAGGCGATTGCTTATGACCTACGATAAGGATGGGTCAGACTGCTGTGTAGGCAGTTCCCCGAAGGCTTAGTGAGCCACAATCATGAGATATTTCAGCGACTGGAGGGGGAGCTGGAGCCTCAGTGGGTGCCCCCACTCTGCTTTCACCTGGGCTGACAGGGTACCCTTAGCAGCCCTTTTTTTGTTTAGTAATGAAAAATAATTTTTTTAAGTTAAAAAATAAAAATGTAATTTAAAAAAATTGGGGTGAGGAAAAAGAAAAAATGGAGAGAGAAAAAGAAGGAGAAGCTATAAAACGGGAGAGAAACAAAGTGATAATAGTGAAAGTGGAAGGAGAAAAGGAGATAGAAGGAAACCCTGTAGAATAGGGGCAGAAGAGAAGCAATAGCAATACTGAAAAAGGAGGAAGAAACAAGAGATAAAAGAAAACACAAAGTAGAAGAAAAAAGAGAAAAACCAGCATGAGATAAAAGATATATAGATATATATTTTTTTAATTTCCCCCTTCTTTTCCCTCCACGTTCTAGTGATGCCTACTAGAAGGCAGAGGTTGGCAAGGCCTCGCTGCTGCAGGACGTGGTGCCGATCTGGGCTCCCGCGCTGGGCTGTGTGAGGGGGAAATGCTCTTCAGATCAGCAAGCCCTCCCAGGTCCCTGCAGGCTGAATAGTTGAGCCTGTGGGGAGAACCTACACAGGCAGGAGCAGCCCCACAGGGGCGAGCCTCCTGCACCGCGGGAAAGGCTGGGACTGCAATGGTTGCTGAGGGATGCATAGGCCACAGCGCCCACCTCCTATGCCGTCTGGGAAGGGCTGGGGCAGGTGTAGAAGCTGGCCCTGGGCACCCCGCAGGACCAGAGCACACAGATAGCTCTGGCGGGACCACAAAGCCACGTCCTAGCCTCCCTAGGAGGCGGGCGTTTATCACTTGAGCCGCAGGCTCCGTGAGCGGCACAGGTTCCTCCTCAGTGACGTGGTCTGAGCAGGATCGGATGGCCACGGCTCTGGCAGAATCAGCGGGCAATGGTGCCTGCCCTCCACCCTGGGAGGAATACGCAGCGGCAGGCTCAGAGCTTGGAGCCGCAGGGCGCTGGAAACCCCACAGCGCCCTGGGGAGGGGAAAGCCGCTCCAGCAGGAGTGCACAGCCCTATCGCTCTCGCTCCCAATAGGTAGGAGCGCTCGCTGTTGCTCCCAGTGTTGCCAGCGCTGGAAAGGGCGCCCTGCTGCAGGCAGGTCTAGTACTCCTGGCTGCGGGAACGGGTCTCCGCGGTGGCTCAGGCCAGCCTGAAGTGGCTTTGGTGGAAAAGCAGTGTCGCGGATAGAAAGAAGCAGGATGGGCTCTGGCTGCAGGCCCTGCTGGTGGAAAGTGCACAGCACAGGTTCCTGGCTGGGAGTGGAGCAGGAGCTAAGCCGACGGGGGCAGCGCCCCGGGAAAACGGGGTGCTGGTGGAAAGGTCTCAGGTCCCAGGTCCAAGTGGGGGTGGATGATCCCAGGAAGCCCCCAGTAGATTGCAGGTCAGTTACCCGGGTCTTGGATGAATGGAGGAGGGACACGGGCCCAAGGGCAAATCGCTGACACATGGGGAGAGGGGAACCGCGGGAAAGGGAAGCGCCTCTCCTAGTGGGTCCCGCGAGTGGGCAGCTGCTATTGGGGTTCCTGCTACCGCTACATGTGTCTCGGCAGAGCAGGCAAGCGACTCTGGGTGCAGGGTCCCTGTCTGGGGATGGATTGGGGCTATAGCTAGTCACGGCCGCGGTGCAGCCTAATGACTCGAGATGTCCCATGAATTGGATCCTGGATCACCTAGACCCCGGCTCAGGACAAATGCATGGGGTGGGGGTGGAGTGCTGTCTCGGGGGGATATTTCACTCACCAGACTCTTACCACTCGGCTACCTGGACACCAAACCCGTCTTGTTCGAAAGAGCTCTCAGAGTGTGCAGGTCCCCTCGTCCGCCACCTTCCCAGAAGCCCCCAGTATTTCGTGTATTAATGACATAAAACAAACACCGATGTGCAATGCAGAGGTAATTCTGGCTGTGATGGTTATGTGTCAGGATGCAGGGATCCTTCGCTTTCAAACAACACAGGTTTTCACAGACATTCACGTGGTCATACTCACCTGGTCAAAGACCATGGGCAAGAGGAATTGAAACACTGGCTGCATTGGCGGGGCTCCAGCACAGACACAATTGTGAGACTGCCACAGGAGTGGTTTAGTTTTGTTCTGTGGCACATAGGGTCGCTATGAGTCAGAACTGACCAGACTAGATAGCACCTAACAGCAGTACCCACATCATGGTCTTTGGGGCCTCACCAAGTTGATAATTGAAGAGAGGGTATAAATAAAAACTTTTAGAAAAACTGATCTTTAGATTCAAATTCATCTTGTATTTCTCCATGCCTCCCAATAGAGCCAAATACATCAAAATCAGTGCTCTTGTTTTAAAATTTCAAATAGCTTAATATCCCCTAAGGCTGTTATTACTTTTAATATCATATTTGGAAAATCTCCATTGACTCTGGATGTTCATAATAAAGGCAGATTGTGATATAAACACTTGTTCCAGTCAGTCCAAGTATTTTCCTGCAAGACTTCAAACCATTCATACCACCTTCCCGAATCTTAGCAAAGCTGCTCGCCTTGGCTAACTACTGGATCACTAAGCAACTGTCTATTGTGTCCAAACATTTGTGTTAAGAGCAGTTTCCAAATGACAAGCTTCCTGAATAGCAAACCCACCCCTTGATATTGCTATTCAAAGGCACCCAGAAGTTTCCTTTCCATGATTCAGTTAGAGACAATGTAACCAATATTTATTGCACATACAAACGCAGAGCATCAAGCAAAACTCTAGACACACCGTGAAACACAGATGAGCAGGGCGGACAGCCACCAGCCCCAAACCCACAATTAAAGCCAAATGTAATGAGTATAAAAATAGACAATAGAATTCATAGTGTGTGTGTTTTGCAAGAGAGACTGGATATCGGTTAAATTAATATTTACTCTCGCTTCATCTGAGGCAGGGGGCAAACCATGGAAGAAGAGCAATTTGAACTAGGCAGGTATTGATTGGTCAGCGGTAGAATTTGTGTCTGCCAAGCAGGAGATGCAGATTCAGTTGTTTTAAAATGACTGTGATGGCTAACACAATCAAGCATTTAGAAGAGAGCATGGAGGTAATACCTGTATGACCTTGAATCCCTACATTCCTAAACAAAATTCCAAAACAGAATTCCTGCATTCCTAAACAAAAAGTAAAATGCACAGCCATAAAAACACTGATAAACTAGATATCATTAAATTAAGAACGTGTGTGGTTACCATGAGTCTGAATCCACGGCTGTGTTTGGCTTTGGGTTCACTGAAAAACACTATTAAAAGCGTGACAAGGGGGAAAAAGTAGGAAAAGCAAGCTATACATCAGGGAAAGATATTGACAACACTCATATATAAAAAAATTCTCATACAGAGGGAAAAAACCCTACAAATCAATATCAAACCACACCACATTCACTACCATTGAGTCAACTCTGTCTCCTAGTGACCATATTGGACAAGGTAGAACTGCCCCATGGGGTTACAGAGACTGTAATCCTTTAGGAGTACAGAACGCCTAGCCTTTCTCGTAAGGTGCAGCTGCAGCTCCAAACTGCTGACCTTGCAGTGAGCAGCCCAATGTGTAACCACTACACCACCAGGGCTCCTCACAAATCAATAAGAAAAGACAAAAGTCAGTCAACCCTACTTAAAACAGGTAAGACAATGATTTAGACACATACGAAAGAGATTACAACATAATAAAAGTGTGTAAAAAACCACTTGAAATGATTCAAATTTATTGGGAGTCATTAAATTATTGATTATATTCAAGTCTAAAAATCTGAAATTTCAAAACCGATAGGTACAGAGTACACTTATTTTCTTAGAATAGGATAGTTTTTCTAATGGAGAGAAGGATCCTTCAGTAAATGTTAAATCCAGCTACCATTGCTGAGAAAGGAGTGACGCATCATCTCCTCTTTCCTTTTTCACAGACTCCACTGCCCCCAAATTTCATTCATTTCACGTGGGCAACTGAAACTTGTGCTCACAATAATTTGGAAAACCCTCCTTGCAGGGATGGCTCCTGAAGAATGACAAAGTTAAAAACAAGATGGTAGTTAAGAATGCTTCTGAGGTTAATGAGACACGTGCGCACGCACAGACACACACACACGCCATCCTAAATACCAAAATAAAGTGGGAATCATTTTAGTCTGAATATACCGAGGCCTCTAAGACATAGAACAAGAGCTGCAATTGATCTATGGTGTTAGTCTGAAATTTACATTAATCTATGACTTTGAAAATGAAAACTTGTTACTAGTCTTCCCAAATTTAAGGTGCTTCTTTATTGTTTCCCTCATGATTCCTAACATTATGCTACCTCAAAAGAGGATTTATTCATTCATGAGTCATTTACTTATTCAACAATTACTGAGCACCTATCATATGCAAGCAACACTGTTTATGGAGAAATGGGGACACATAGGTAAAAGGATACTATTTTCCCTTTAATACTTAAAGGAATTCACACCTTTGTAACCAACTCTCTTGGAAGCAAGATAGGGTTTGGAATTAGCCAAACTGGAATGAGCTAGTAGGCTTGGAGTTAAGTGCTGTTAAGTCTGGCAATGGGCACAGGAAGGAAATGTTGTACAATTCTGCACCATCCTCACATTGGTTTCTGTGTTTGAGTTCCTTGTTGCAGCCACAGTATCAGACCTTCTCATGAAAGATCTTCCTCTTTTTTACTGACCCTCAACTTTACCGAGGACATTGTCCTTCCCCAGGGACAGTGTTATCAGGTCCCTCCTGTATGTTATTTTATCATCATCCAGTATGTGATTGTTAGGTTTCTTTCTCTGGGCTAGATTTCAGCCTCGGTCCTTGGCTCTGCACGAGAAAGATTTCACGCCGAAGTCGGGCTCGTGATCCAAGTGAATTTAATGAAAGTTCAAAGAAGCATCAGGTTTTACGCGGCACCCATAGGATTCCTCTGACCATGTGGCCTGGCAGAGACTGCTCCAAGACACGCAAGGATCTCTCTCCTCCCACAAAGACGGCCAGACCAGACCAGCCAAGCAAGACCCTCTCCCTCTCGGTTCCTGCCTTTTTAAGGGTTCCTGGGGGAGGCATGGTGAACGACCCCAGGTCAATCCCATTGGCTGAATTGCAGTCACCTGGCCCAGGTGGGCTGCTCCAGGTGTAACGCCCATCTGCACCCACCGGCGGGAAAATCCAGCTTTGTCCTTTGCTGGCTCTCCTGGGCATGCGTAAATGGACTTCCCAATTCCCTAAGCTAAGCTGCTTAACATTATCATCATCCTTGCTTCCCAAGAGCATTTTGAATGCACTTCTTCCAAGACAGATTTGGGCATTCTTCTGAAACTTCATGATGTGCTTACTATTCTTCCACAGCACCAGGATTCTGATGCAACAATTATCCTGAGGTCTTTCTTATTCATTAGCAAGCTTTTTCATGCAACGAGGTTGCTGAGAATACCATAGTTGGAATACTAGCTGCGCTAGAAAGATACTGTCAACTTTTGGCCTGCCTAATGGAAAAGACACCTTCCATTCCCATTTGAATTTTATATTGCATTATATTTCCTAAGCCCTAGCAGACATCATAAATACACAAGCCTAGTTATCTGTGAAGGTCTCTTCAGAAGTGCCTTGGACACGCACACAATGAGAAGGGGGAGGAGTGTCAACTGGACAGATGGCACCGAATGGCAACTCATTCCTGTTAAATGGGACCATACTCATTTTTCAATCTGTTTTTGGACAAATAAAAGATTTGAACCTACTCATTTTTCAATCTGCTTTTGGTCAAATAAAAGATTTTAACCTTTGCTTCGATAAAATAGTTTGGAAATTCTACTGTAACATTTAGTTTTATTTTTAAATAAATGATAATGATAATAATATATGAAGAGTAGATGGCAGCAAGTTTGCCTTTCAAGTGATCAAGTTAAGTAAAACCAGTAAGGCTGCCAAAATACAACTAAAATAAAATATTACAAATATAGACCTTGAAAAGATTTTGGAGATTTTCTATGTAGTTCATTCAGCGCATGCTAGGAATGAAGAAGATGAGTTTTAGAGACATTTACTAATTTAGCCAAACTTACACACAGTCTGAGCAGAAGCACAACAGGGACTTGGCCCTCATGCATCCCTGCCCAGGCTTCCCACTTTCCAGAAGTAATTTTAGAGATTCCTTGTAAAAGGCTCTGAGCTCACTGCACCATTCTCCCTGCTTGAGATATGTTTAACGTTCCAAAACATCCATGCTATATTGAAACCAGGTGAGACCAGGTAGCCTACCAACTTCTGTGTTTTGGGTGTAGGGGTATGAATCAGTGTACTATCCAAGAGATAGACTATAAATAGAAGAAATTGGGATATTTCAGCACTTCAAGAAATGGCAGAGGGACCCCTCTGGCTTTGCAAGTAGATTTTAGTGCTAATAAATATCCAAAGACCACCAGAACTCCGCAAACACTCCTTATTATTTGTTCTGTGGGCTGGGAAGCCAGCTGCTCTGTCTCATAGTCTCAGCCCGGCTCTTGTATTCTGTCTCATGGTTTGGTCTCTGTTGCCTTCACCACTTCAAGCAGGGATTTCGAAAGCACTCAACCAATGGTTCTTCTTTCTTGATGATTATCACGTTTGCTCCATTCCTGCTTCTGAAATGGTTCGACGTTTGCCCAGCAGATTGGCAACACTGACCAATCCCCAAGTTAAGAGGTCCATTCAACCTTATTTACATGATCCTACCCAATTATGAAAAAGACTGTGGATAGAAGAGCCATACCAATAGTTTCACTTCACTGTAGTGCCCTAGTTCCTTTCTAAACACCAGCCAAACTCATTGCCACTGAGTTGATGCCAACTCATAGTGACCTTAAAGGACAGGGCACTATAAGTGAGCTTCTAAGACTGTAATTCTGTGGGTGTAGAAAACCCCATCTTTCTCCTACAGAGCAGCCGGCTGGTGGTTCTAACTGCTGACCTTGCAGTTAGCTGCCCAGTTTGAAACCTCTATGCCACCAAGCTCCTTTAGGCTTTAGAAATTAATATTTGGCATTGACAACAAAAACATAATAAATTTTGAAATAAGCAAAGGTGGGAAATCTTTGAAAAGCGGTTGGGGACCCAGTCAAATAAGCTGAGCTAATTTTTCTCATTAAAATTTAATGTTCCCTTAGGACTAGGAATCAGCTCCATGGCAGTGGGTTTGTTTTTTAGGTTATATTTGTACACATATACAAATACAAAGATCCGCATTTTAGACCAAAACTATTATCAAGACAGCATAAACCCAAGTATGTGTAAATATTTTAGGTGTAGTGAAATGCATATAAAAAGATATTTGCAGCCTCAACCATGGGAAGATGTATAATTCCGTGAAATGAATTACATTCACCATGGTATTAAGCCCTCACCACTATCTGTTGTCAATTTTTTTCATCACTCGTAACAGAAACTCCTTAAGCAATAGGTCTTCTCACATCTGACCTACCTCTGGTAACCACTTAAAACCTGTGGTCCCCATGCATTTCCCTGCACTACGTATTCCATATAAGCAGAATATCCCCCCACCCCCACCCCCGTGTCCTTCTGTGACTGATTTATCTCATCCAGGTTGTTTTCAAAGTTCATCCAGCGCTGTATGTGAGGTTCATTTGTCTTTTGGGCTAAATAATACATACACCACACTTTGTGTATCATTTCATCTGTTGATGGACACACGTTGTTTCTACTTGTAGGCTACTGTGAATAATGTTACAGGGAACATCGATATATACCTATGGAACGAGTCTCTGCTTTCAATTGGGGTACATTTGGGTATTTAGGTACATTTGGGGCATGTACCTAAAAGTGAGCTGTCTGTGTCATTTGCCGACTCTACATGTACGTTTTTGAGGCAACCATCAAACTGCTTCCCACCATGGCTGCATTATTTTAAAGTCCCGTCAGCAACTGATAAGGGCTCCAAAGTCTCTACTGTACAAGTGCGTAATTTGTTTTAAAAAAATCTAAATCTGTTTTGTTCCCCAAGTATAATTATGCAACTTAAATATATGAATTTAGAAAAACCGAGAAAACAAAGCTTATTAATCCCCCTCAAACCTTAAGGGTGAGGAATAATGTGCTACTTAGCTGGTCCAGAGCCCATGTTGTATCGCAGAAACGTGTGCTCTCTTGAAGTAGATAAAGACTTAGATAAAACTGCAACCTTAGAGTTCTAACTGTCTAAGAATACACCCAAGAATCTATTCTCTAATCATCCATATCCACCTCAATCCTGTATTACTAAGAGGATAAAGTATAAGGTACTTTGACATTTTTCTGGGGTTTTAGCTGTATGCATTCCACAGCTTCTCGCTGCCACAAGTGGCTTGCAGAAGTACTGTAGGTCAATTCTGTAATGGCTTTGTAGGAGACTATAGACTTGATAGCAAAACTCATCAGCCCAAGACAAAAGAAAAAGGCTCAAAATTGGAGACATTCCTATATGTTTTATTCCCTTGTTATTCTTCATTTCAGTTCTTAAACACAGAAGTTTCAGCAAATTCCCAGAGTAAAATGCTGTTAGAAAAATAATTCTGTTCACTCATGCCATTTAAATGTGAATAGAGTAAAAGATGCTGTTCTAGTATGGTACTTAATGTATTCAAATTACAGACTGACTATGTTCCAAAATTAGTATCTAAGGTGAATTCGTTAGCATTCATTTTACTGTGTCCAGATTTCTAATAGATTTTGTCTTCAATTTAAGAAAATTTTCCAATATAATTAGTATTTTGCATAATGGTTAGGATGTCATAATTTTAAAAAAAAGACTCAACAGAACATCAACAGGGATCTGCTAGAGCAGAAGAGACTGGGGCATGGGGGACCATTATTGTTGATGTCAGATAGAACTTGGTGAAAAACGTATAACAGCTGAAAGATGTTTAGTTGTGCCTCATTGACTATGAAAAGGCATTCCGCCATGTGTATAATAACAGTGGATAACCTTTGAGGAACAGAAATTCCATAACATCTCATTGTGCTCATGCAGAATCTGTATATAGATCAAGAGGCAGGCAGTCACACAGAACAAAATAATACTGCATGATGTAAACTTTTAAAAAGGGGTGTGCCAGGGTTGTATGCTCAGATCATACATTTTCAATCTGTATCTGGAGAAATAATTCAAGACATTTGACGATATGAAGAACATGGTATGAAGTTTGGAGGAAAATATATTAATAACCTTCATTATGCAGATGGCACAGCCTTGCTAGCTGAGACCCAAGAGGACTTGAACCACTTGCTGATGAGAACTAAAGACTGCAGACTTCAGCATGGATGGCAAGGCAAGGTAATGAACAAACAAAAGCCAACCAACTGCCATCAAGTCAATTCTCACTCAGTGTCCTTATATCAGATTCCTGAGGCTCGTGGGTTTGGACCATTGACTTGGTGGTGCTATCTGTGTGGCAGGCTAATACTCGCCCACCAATACCACCAGACCTGCTTCTCCTTTCATATTATACAATCTGCTTATTCAACTTCATCGACAGAAATGCTTCACACTCATGAATGAGGGCTTCAAAATGTATGTCTCCACTTCCAAAAGTGCTCCATCCTTCCATCTACGCATTGCGTCCACTGGGAATTCTCAAAGGCACTTCAAATGCAGGACTTGCAACAGAGAAAGAGAAAATAATTGCATCCTATTAAAAAGTGTAGGATAATTATATCAGATCAAAAAATGGAGGTCAGCCACACAATCCTGGGAATCACTTCCAACACAACTTGAAGAAACATTCCTCCCCCCTGGATGCTAGCTGACTGTTCCTATTTACAAGCCAATATGAGATCTAAACAACTAATGATATTCTATTAGGTAAAAGTGCTTGATTGTAAGCAGTATGAAGTAGCAATGAAAATAAATGTATGGTTGGGGTCACCACAGCATGAGGAACTGTATTAAAGGGTCACGGCATTAGGAAGGTTAAGAACCACTGACCTACAGTGTTTCTATGAGTTGGAATTGACTCAAAAGCAATGAGGTTGGTTTGGGGAATCAGAGAGATGGATGTTGTTGTTAGCCACCTAGTTGAGTCTAACTCATAGCGACTTTATGTCCAATAGAATGAAACACCACCCAGTTCTACAACATCCTCATAATTATTGTTATAGGTGAGCCAATTGTTACAACCAGTGTGTCAATCTGTCACTTCACCAAGCTTGATGTCCTTCCCCAGAGACCAGTCAAAAGTGCATGAGATAAAGCCTTGGCATCCTCACTTCCAAAGAGCATTCTGGCTATACTTCTTCCATGAGAGATTTGTTTGTTCTTCTGGTTGTCCATGGTACTTTAAATATTCTTTGCCGTAACCATAGTACAATTCATTATTCACTGTACAATTTCACATGTATATGAGGCTATTAAAGATATCATGGCTAAAGTCAAGCACATTTTAGTCCTCAAAGTTCACGTCAAACACATCTTGTTTGGCAGATTCACCTAATATAAGATGCCATGTGATTTCTTGGCTACTGGTTCCATAAAATGGATTGTGGATGCAACCAAGATAAAATCCTTGATAGCATCAATCTGTTCTCTGTTTATCATGTTGTCTATTGGTCAAGTTGTGAAGATTATGGATTTCTTTATATTTAATTGCAATTCATAGTGAAAACTGCAGTCCTTGATCTTCATCAGCAAATGCCTCAAGTCTTCTTCCCTTTCCACTAAGCAGGGTTGTGTCATCTGCACATCATTTGCATATTAATAAGCCTTCATCCAATCCTGATACTGCATTCTTCTTCATATAGTCTAGTTCTGGGAGATTATTTGCTCAGCATACAGATTAAATAAGAATGGTGAGAGGATGCAACCCTGATGCATACCTTTCCTAATTTTCAACCACACAGTATGCCCTGGTACATTCTAGTGACAATTTCTTGGTCCATATGAGCACAATGAAGTGTTCTGGAATTCCCATTCTTCACAATGCTATCCATCATTTCTGATCCAGACAGTCTAGTGTCTTTGTTTAGTCAATAAAATACGGGTCAATTTCTTTCTCATATTCTCTGCTCTCAGCAGAAATTCATCTGACAAGAGCAATGGGATTTCTTGTGCTATGTTCTCTTCTGCATCTAGCTAGAATTTCTGGCAGCTCCCTGTCAATATATTGCTGGATCCAATGTTGAAAAATCTTCAGCAAAATTTTACTTGGATACTATATTAATTATATTGTTCAAAAATTCCATTTTCCGTAGGACCATCTTTCTTGGGAATGTGTACAAATATAGATCTCTTCCAAACAGTTGGTCAGGTAGTTATTTTCCAAATATCTTGACACAGACAAGTGAGTGCGTCCTGCGCTTTATTAGTTTGTTAAAACATTTCACAGTATTTTGTCAATAGCTGGAGCCTTGTTTTTTGCCTTCATTTCCTTCAGTACCATTGGTTGTTAATCATATGCTCCCTCTTGAAGTGGTTGTATACTGACCATTTCTTTTTGGTACAGGCTTCCATATGGATGCTTCCTACATCATTAATATCTTATCCACAGAATCCATCAGTACTGAAACTTGGGCTTGTCTTTTTTCCCTTTAGTTCTTTCAGAGATAATCTGAGGGTTTTCTTCCTCCCTGTCTTTTTTTTGCACGTTTCATTATCATTTTTTGCACATTTTATCACATTTTTTTGCACATTTAATTATCATTCTCTGTCTTCTTAAGCTGTCCTTTGAAATTTTCCATTCAGTTCGTTTACTTCATCATAGCTACTGTATGCTCAAGAGTTCGTTTCGATGACCCTTCTGACATCCACTTTGGTGTTTTCTTTCTTTCCTGTCCTTTAATGGCCCTTTTACAAATGTTATTTTCATATCTGACGTGCTTGTTTTCACCCCACAGCTGGTGAGTTCTGTCACTATCATTCCATGGCACATCTGTTCTTGAGTGTCCTTGAATTAGAGCTGGGGTATGCTTGAGTTCATAATTTGGCTCTCATGGATTTTTTAAAATTTTTCCTCAGCTTTAGCCTGAATTTAATACGAACAATGAATGATCCAATCTGCCATTAGCCCCTGGTCTTGCTTTGGTTAATGGGGCTGAGCTTCTCCATTTTTCTTCCTACCGATGTAGTCATTTGATTCCTGTGTATTCCATCTGGATAAGTTCAGTTGGACAGTCACCATTTATGTTGTTGAAATGGAGTATTTGAAAAACTCATGATTTTGCAAAATTCTCTCCTGCAGTCCCCAGCTTTATTTCAACCATCAGGGCCATATTTCCAAATACTATGCCTTTGTCTTTGATTCCAACTTTTCTATTCAAATTTCCAATAATTTATTGTTCATCTTGAGTGTATGCTTGATCAATTTTAGACTAAAGAAATTGGTAAAATTTCTTAATTTTTTCATCACTACTTTTACTGGTTGGTATGCTATATTGAATTATAATTTTATTAACTGGACTTCTTTGTAAACCAAAATACTTGCTGCCATCAAATCAGGGCTGACTCATAGTGAACCCCCTCTGGGTTTCTGAGATTAGAACTGTTTTTATGGGAATAAAAAGTCCAGTATTTCTTCTGTGGAGCTACTGGTGGTTTTGAATTGACGGCCACGTGGATATAAGTGCATTTCTTGCAATATATATCCTATACCACCAGGGCCCCACTGATCTCCATGTAGGAGTATTCATATTATCCTATTACAGACAACCATGTACTTCAAGACGGGTCTTGAAATTCTCTTTTGTACAATGAACGTAAAGCTATTCCTCTTTCCAGTATAACAAGTCACATGATTGTCACTCTCCGTATAACAAACCACATGATTGGCAGGATATCTGATTCCAAATGGCCCATTTCAGCTCACTAATGACGAGGCTATCCATCTTTATGTACTCCGTTTAAGTTTTGACGACTTCCAATTGTCCTAGATTTTTTATTTCATGCTTTCCACACTCTGATGTTTTCAGCTGTTTCTTTCCATTTTGAGTCACGTTCCACCAACAAATCAAGATCCCGGATATTTGTCTCCATCCATGTTACTCTAGGCAACTCTACAGCGAGGCACTCTCCCCAGCTGTATTTGAGCCTCCTCTGGCACGGTACTTGTTCTGCTGCCATTCATAAGATTTTCAGCAGCTCATCCCTCAGAAGTAGACAGCCCATTTCTTCATTGTAGTCTTGTTCTTTGTCTGGACGCTCCACTGAAATGATCTTGCGTGACCCTATTGGTGTTTGAAAGACCTATTTGCTTGGATTTGGGCCTCAGCAGTAAGTAAGCACCACAGCACCAGAAACTGATGCACAAGTAGTGGCGAGAGAAAAGAAAAGCAGTGAGAGCGAGCACAGAACCTCTCAGAAGGATAGAGTGGAAAGAGAGCACCAGGCTGGGGGAGAGAACTTCAGCTGTGGGGGCTGTGAATTCCCACAGAGAATCTAGATGGCTCTCCTTCTTTCCAAGACCCTAGTTTGCCCGGACCCTAGGTTCAAATGCCTTTTTACTTACATCACCTGGATCCTACAAATTAATTACAACCATTTCAGAAGGGTGGTGGTCAACTTGCCTGGTAACACTTAGGTCATCCTTTCAGCAAACATCTTTTCAGCACCTACTAGGGGCCAGGCAGTGTTGTTGGCACTAGGAACCTACAGGGAAGTGCTCACAGCCTTTCCCTTTTGATATGTAGAGAGCACTTCTTGGAGGGCTTAAGCATCACAGGATGGGAGAGACCTTTAAGATCCTTTAAGCTAACTTCCTCACAGAGAAAATGATGACTTGAGGGGAAGGAGCTGAGTGGCCCAGGATGGAAGAGCTAGACTTTGAATGAGGAGTCCTGTCATTTTCCAGCCTTCCTCCCACAGCTCATCTCCTCTGCACTACATCTCTTCTCCTTTATAAGCTGCAGGCCCTGTTGGAATCATGCCATTCAGTGTAAGCAGTAACCCTGCTCAAAAGGTCTAGCAATTTGCCAGTGGGATTAGGCCAAATGTATTATTTTCCGGGTGGCCCCAGAGAAGAGATGCATTCTCTGGGCCGAGGAACATATTGAGTACTTCCCAGGGGAATCATTTGCATAAAATGAAAATAGTGAGTGTTTATATAACCACATCATTTTGACCTAAGCTCTTAATCGGTCTGTGTGGTAAAGCTGCAGATAGTGAGGAGAGGAAGGAGGTGGGGAGGGAAATGGATTAAGGGCTGACATCATAAGTATGTTCTTAGAAGGCGAGGCTGCTGATAGAGCTAAGGTGGGAGTCAGATAGGCTGCCCTGGTGTGAGCTTCATCCAGCACCACAACGAGGGCTGCGCTGCTTGCAACTGCGACAATAAACGGTTCAAGGAAAGCCTTAAAAAAAATGCATTTCTAATATTCAAAATTCTAGCTTCAGTTAATGCTGTTTTGATGGTGTAATAAAGAATATGTCATGAAAGTGTTGGCTATCTTTAAGAAAAAATTGGATTATTTTGTGTCTCTACCCAAAGTGGGGACTCATACTTGAAGTTATTTCAGGTGCTATGTGAGCTAGAATTTATTTGTACATCAATATAACTCTTAGTACACATTTGAACATACACATAGACATAGACATTTTACATATAACACATACATGCCAATTATATCAAGCCTATTATATCACAAATGTTATTAATTGATAAACCCAAACAAAACTCACTGCCAGGTAGTCAGTCCTAGATGCCAGAGTAGCACAGCCTCTGGCCTCTGGTCTTCTGCTGCTCTGTGTCTCTAAGGGAGAACAAACCATCATCTCTCTCCCACAGAGTGCCTGCTGGTTTTTAACTCATGACCCACAATGCCGCCAGGGCTCCTTGATTCTTTAGCACAAAGGTAAAAGTGAGTGTACCTAGAGTAAATAAAGTATATGTGATCTACTGTAAAATACTTAAAATTCTCCTTGGGAGCTCTTATAAATACTTTGGTAGTATCGATATATATCTATGTATCTATATCTATAGCTATATATCTATATCTCTATAAGCCCTGGTGGTGTCATGGTTACAAATTAGGCCATGTTCTTCGGGGTCAGCAGTTGGAAACCACCAGAAAGATGAGCCTTTCTACTCCCATAAAGAGTTACAGTCTTAGAAACCATAGCGGCTGTTTGCCCATGTCCCACAGGGACACCATGAGTCAGAATTGACTCAATGGCAATGAGTTTCATTTTTTTTGTTTGGTTATCCAGATATATTCATATTATTGCAATTGCTTTTAGAATTTTGAAATGTATCCCCCCAAAAGTGTTTTATAATAGTATTATTCAAAAAAACGTTTCCCAATAAGAGAAGTCATATAATTCCTAACTCTCTCTTTATTTCTCTGACAAATATATTCATACTTCTTATACCTAATATACTTATTCAATTATTTTGAATATTACTTTAAACCAGAGGTAGAAAAATGTGTTTTGTAAAGGGCAGAAAGAGAATTGATGAAAGATTACAAAAGTAAATCAAAACATTTTTTAATAACATGTGGGTTTACTTCTAATCCTTCTAGGTCAAGTAGTCTGTTTCCCTCCTTTTCTTTTACATCTAAGAGCAGGAAACACCCATCTCCACTCAACAATTGCTGACAATATGAGCAAAGAGCAAGGACAAGGGAAGGGGGGCTGTTACAAGACTGGGCAAGAATTAGAGAGACATAAGAAGATAGAAAATGGTTAGGGAGAGAGACATAATGACACAATAGCCAGAGAAATTGATTTCATGGAATAGCACAGTATTCAGCTCAATCTGAGGTTTCTCTAATTACATTCCCAAGGTGTTACTCCTGTTGTTAGGTGTCCGTCTGTCTCATAGAAATTCCATGTGCAACAGAACAAACCACCACCCAGTCCTGCGCCATCCTCACATTGGTCTTGCGCTAGAACACATCATTGCGGCCCTTGTGGCCTTCCATCCTTGGCAAGGGCCTTCCATCCTTGTGTTGACCCTCTCAATGACAAGCAGGATGTCCTTCTCCAGGAACTGGTCTCTTCTGACTGCTTGCCCAAAGGGCTTGGGACAAAGGTCTCACCGCCCTTCCTTCTAAGGAGCCTTCTGGTGGACTTTTTCCAAGACAGATTTGTTTGTTCTTCAGGCACTGTGCGGTATTCCGCACCAGCACCGTAATGGCAGTGCTTCAACTCCCCTTTGATCCAGTTTGAAAGAGCCACAGGGAAATGGGCACGGAATCACTCAATTCTGGAGTGGTTTTAGGATTCATTTAACCCCTTGAAAATGTTTTTTAAATGATCATTATCATTCTTATATACAGTGTTATTTGTGATTCCATCAAGTTGAAAAACAATGTTTCTAATGGGGATAACATCTCAAGAAGTTAACATCTATGAAGTCTCCAAAATATACAACTGCACCATGAATTGTAACATTTTAGGGAGTAATTCATTGGAAGTTGGGAGGGGATGCAAGTTTTTAAAAATTCCATTAGCTTGCACTTAACCTAAGTATGTCCAAGAAAAAAAGTCAAATTTAAAAAAATCGATATAAGTAATTATATTTATTCCAAAGTTGTTATACTTCTAACATTCTTTGATTTATGCCTGAAAATGCATTTCATTTACTATTTTACAAGATCATAGAAACCTTTATTAATTAAAACAGCAAAATATGAAGCTATTATTTCCGACATATTTACCATCTAGAACTACACATTTCTGAAGATGGCGGTTTTTTTTCTGTTTTTGTTTTGTTTAAAATCATCTTATTGTGGACTCATACAACTTTTATCACAATCCTTGCACACATCCATTGTGTCAAGCACATTTGTACATTTGTTGCCATCATCATTCTCAAAATATTTGCCTTCTACTTGAGCCCTTGATATCAGCTCCTCATTTCCCCCCCTCCTTCCCCACTTCCCCTCCCTCATGAACCCTTGATAATTTAGAAATTATTATTATTATTTTCATATATTACACTGTCTGACATCTCCATTCACCCCCTTTACTTGTCGTCCACCCCCCAGGGAGGAGGCCATATGTAGATCCTTGTAATCAGTCCCCCCTTTCTACCCCACCTTCCCTCCAACCTCCCAGTATTGCCACTCTCACTACTGGTCCTGAAGGGATCATCTATCCTGGATTCCCTATGTTCCCAGTTCCTATCTGTACCAGTGTACATCCTCTGGTCTAGCCAGATTTGTAAGGTAGAATTGGGATCATGATAGTGGGGGGGGAGGAAGTATTTAGGAACTAGAAGAAACTTGTATGTTTCATTGTTGCTACCCTGCACCCTGACTGGCTCATCTCCTCCCTGAGACCCTTCTTCTGCAAGGGCATATCCAGTTGCCTACAGATGGGCTTTGGGTCTTCACTCTGCACTCCCCCTCATCTACAATGATATGAATTTTTGTTCTTTGGTGCCTAATACCTGATGCCTTCAACACCTTGTGGTCACACAGGCTGGTGTGCTTCTTCCTTGTGGCTACCTGGCCACTTGTTTATCTTCAAGCCTTTAAGACCTCAGACACTACATCTTTTAATAGCCAGGCACCATCATCTTTCTTCACCACATTTGGTTATGCACCCATTTGTCTTCAGTGATCATATTGGGAAGGTGGGCACCCACTGATATGATTTTTTTGTTCTTTGATGCCTGATACCTGGTCCCTTCTATACCTCATGATCACACACCAGCTTCATGGTATGCTTCTTCCATGTGGGCTTTGTTGCTTCTGAGTTAGATGGCTGCTTGTTTACTGCAAACCTTTAAGACTCCAGATACCATATCTTTTGAGTTTAGGATTGAATGTGTTCTATCTTAAATTCAAAACAAGTTCTGAAAAGGATCACTCACAATTCTGAACCAAATGAACTCTTGGCACCATATGACCGCAGGGTTGTACCAAACAATACCTCTCCATCCCCCTAATCTCATTGCATTTGAAGAAACTATCCCTCATCCAGACGATAAGACTCTGTTCCTAGGTGTTGCTTTTTGATAAGAGTTTAAACATGATCAACTAAAAACAACCGCCATTAAATCAATTCTGACTCACAAGGACCTTATAGGACAGCACAAGACTGCTCCTCAGTAAACAGGCTCCTTCAGATTGTCTGCTAGGCTCAAACCGTTGACCTTGCAGACAGCAGCTCAACGTGTTACCCACAATGATGGTAAAAGTTCAAACATTAGCGGGCACCAGGAAATCATCAGCGTTTTAGCAGAATGTCCAGCTGTTGCTTTGTCCATGGGGTTTGATGTTCAATGTCAACAATATAAATGTTCTTCCTATCGTCGGATCACTCACCAGCTCACCTACTTCCTTCTTTGGTATGAATGATGCCTGAGTCACCATAGGCTAGCTATTGACTTTCCCCGATTTCTCTTCCTTTGCTAACAGGAGGAGTCCCCACAGTTTCCTCTATGGCAGGCAGCCACCTTTCCCTGTCATGTGTTGAAGCACCAACATTTCTGAAAGTGAATTCTCCAAGCACACTTTGCCTTTCACCTTCCCTGCCTTGAGAATAGCAGACAGGCTCCAAGGGAGAGTGTGAGGAAGTTACCGTGTGGCTACAGCCGCCACCACTTGAGGCTGGGAGATTTAACAGTGGTCTAGCCTCACTGAGTGGGAACTGCTAGGTTACAGGCTGCTATTTATCTTCCACAAATATGAAGCTGTACTGTTTTTAGAAGTGAACTTGACCCTTGGCAGTGGTGTATTTTTCTCTCTGTGTGTCAGATCCTAGAGCACAGAAACTGGAAGTAACTTAGAGATTATTGAAACAAATCCTGCAGAGGCTGAGAGTTCAGGGCCACACAGCAAAGGAGGATGGCTTAGGGACCCTGAGTTCCACACAGACATTCTTTCAGTTTTACCTCAACCCCCAGCAATCAGCTGCTAGCTGTCATTGAGTCTATTGTGAGTCACGATCGTTCCACGTGTGTCAGAATAGAACTGTGCTGGGGATGGGGGTAGGGGATGGGTGTTTGATGGCTATGAACTTTCGAAACAGATTATCTGGTCTTTCTTCTGAGAGCCCTCTCGGTGGATTTGAATTGCCAACCTTTCAGATAGCAGCTGAGTTCATTAGTCATTTGCGAAACTTAGGCACAAATTTTACCTAGCACTAACTTCCACCAACTACCACTATGCACAGCCTACCTCGGACTGAACCAGCGTAGTCCATAAACAAGGTCAGCACCAGTCCAGTTGTGCTTTCCCATCACACTGCTGTGCACAATGTCACCTGGAACATAAAAATGTAGTGATACCTATGAGAAAATCGTTCACCACAGGTTAGCAAGGAAACCCAGTGAAGCCCATGCATATCTTCTTGAATGCAAACCTATGCAAATCATGCTCACTGGGTCATCCCTGCCCACCTACAGCACAGGTCTGGGCCCTCTCGCTGCCACAGAACTCCACCATGGTAACCCAACCACTCCATGAAGTCCACAGGAACTAGACTGAAATTTAGGCAGGGCAGCTTTATTCTGCATGGCTATATATGTGGAACCAAATGCAATTAGAAGTTACTCAGGGAATTTTGTTTATGGCTGCCTCATAAATAGAAGTCAGAGTGCACAACGTGATTTAGAGTCTTTAATATTTGAGTAGGTACTATGTGAGGATGGCACGGAATTTTAAAAGTTGTACCTATAAAGTATGTCTCCCTCTCTTTGTCTATCTGAATTGATCACTAGTGATTTCTTTATTTTTATACAGATAGCTTATGTGTTCACCAGCAATGTGTATGTCGTCCTTTTCTTTTACACAGACGGTAGCCTACTGTCGGCATTGCTCTAGACTTTAGTTTGGCTTTGTTTGTTTTTCAGTTTACAATGAATCCT
Organism: Tenrec ecaudatus; assembly: GCF_050624435.1. NCBI lineage: Eukaryota > Metazoa > Chordata > Mammalia > Afrosoricida > Tenrecidae > Tenrec > Tenrec ecaudatus. Next base: position 74,895,871 of record NC_134532.1, read on the forward strand.
GACACTTATCCAAGGTCAATGCATATAGAGCTGCCTAATCAATACTTTTATATATGTCATATTTTATAGAAACTCTGACACTTTGTTAAATAGTTTTATTCTTATATATTGTTTCTGCATATATCATTTTCCTTACTAGATTGTGAACTCTGAACTCAAATTTACTTTGTTTCTCAATACCCATTGCTATTAAGTTGATTCTGTCTTTGGGAAACCCAGCAGGACAGAGTAGAACTGTAAATCTTCACAAAAGCAGACAGACTCATCTTCCTCCCACAGAGCACTAGTACCCAGTTAGCAGCTCAACTCAGCCCATCGAGTAACATTGTTTTAGTCTAATAACTTCACTTAATAGCAATCAAGTCAAAATGACTCATAACAACCCCATAGGAGTAGAATTGCTCCTGTGGATTTCTGAGACTAAAACTGTTTCTGGGAATAGAAGACCTCATCTTTCTCCTGAAAAGGGGCTGGTAGTTTCAAACTGCTGACCTCGAGGTTAGCAACCCAAGACATACCCATTATGAAGTAAGAAAGAACTACGACAATCCTATTTTATCCCTCATCACGGCATCATGAAATTGTCAGAGCCAGTTCATCATCATCGTTATTAATTTCCACTCATTGTAGAAATGATGTAACAGAGGAGCACAGTGTTAAAAACCCAACTCTCATAGCTATGATGTGGTGAAATCCAGAGACCCGGTTTTACCACACCAAATCAAGTTGCCTTCCCACCCTGTCAGGCCACCCCCTAACATTTAGGAGGACTGAGCACACAACACAAAGCGGTAGAGTGATTGAACGTAAAGCCATCCGGATAATCTGGGTGAGAACCAGACGGGTGACAGCTTTGAATGGAAAACCCACCCCGCTCTCTAGTGGGCCTAGCAAATGAATCATTGCACCCTTCAATACAGCCAGTCTGCTGGGAGTACACATAACCTCCTTTTCTTTTGTCCATAGTCTAAATGTTCTCACTTTCAAGCTTGATGCCTTTTCAATGTGGTTTCTGTTGTGTGCCTAGCCACCACAATGAGGTCACTGTTCAATATTAGCCTCTGCCTTGAGTTTATTTGGGCTAGTTAAGTGGACAGGAGAGTGATGGAGTTGTGTGTGTGTGTGTGTGTGTTAGATCCAGTTTATTATAAATAAACCTCTCGATCGGTTTTACTCTTGCTTTCGGTCAGCTGAGTCCTAGAATAGGCCCTCCTGTCAAACTCCCTGGGCTTCCTCCTTCAAGATTACCCGCAACTCCTTGTGTGGGGAAATGTTCATCTGACTGCAGCTTTCAACACTCTGCCCTCCTTCAAATCTCTCAGGACTTGAGCGGGCTGTTTTGGAGCGAGCAGGACCTTGGATTCCACTCCAAACATGGGTAATCTGCTGGTTATTGTTTTTATTTCTTCGGAGTAGCAGGCCTGCACAGAGCTGAGATGGAGTGGGTAATCATTTGGAAAGCTCTTACATTCTTAGATGCCAGTAGCAGCTATTTTGGGCTCAACAAGGCAAATTATCACTGTTATGCCAACAACAACACCCACACAGGCAACTTTTTTTTTAAATGCCAAGATGGGCTGGGTCTGTCACTCTTCCGGGCTAGTGTTTTCTAGTGAGTGTCTCTGCCTTAGCAGTCTCTCTCTCCTTCTCCCTCTCTCTCTCAGCTGAATTTCTCACTGTGCATGGCACTTTTCTCTTTAGGGGGTAAGGCTAGTTGGGTGGGGATGGAGGGTTTGGGGTGAAGGATAACTATTTATCTCAACTGTGAGAAATGATGGCTTTCACATGTAGAAATCAGCTCACGACCATCACGTCATTCTATTTCAGTAGCATGAAGACTTCAGGGAACACATATACAGCCTCAGTTCTCCATGCCACCAAAGTAGCTAGGAAAATCAGGGGATCCTATCTATGGTGAGGGGGCCTCTAGCTCTGACCAGATACCCCAGAGAGGCCAGCTTCTAAGTACATCTTAATACTACGTCCACTCCGCCATGCAGAATAATACTACCGCACCTCCAAACCTTAATACCTGGAATCTGTGAATATGTTACCTTACATGGCAAGGGATTTTGCAGATGTAATTACGTGAAGGATCTTGAGATGGGGAAGCTATTCTAGATTATCTAATGCAATTCCAAGAATCCTTATAAGAATGGAGGAGCTTAAGAGAGCGAGTGGGAAATACGTAGCAAAGAAAGCAGAGGCCTGAGTGATGAGACCACAAACCAAGGAATGTGGCTAACCTGTTGAAGCACAAAAAGACAAGGAGACAGACTTCCCTACAAACTCCAGAAAGAACACAGCCCCACAGTACTTTGATTTTCATCCAGTGAGGCTGATTTCTTTATCTCTAGGAATGTACGATCATACATGCTTGTTGCTTTAGCCATTGCTTTTTATGGTTATTTGTCACAGCAGCAGTAGGATATTAATTAGTACATCCACCACCACTCATTCTGACTCCCCAAGGTAGATTCATCATGCCCAAGAGCATCCTCCCCACTCCTCTCTGCCACCCATGGTTCACGGGGTCAAGGGTTGATGCCACTCCCCGGGGTCACCTGCTACCCAGCTCCAAGGGCCGTTCTTGGACTTCTCTATCAGAAGAGGAGACGGTCCTGTCATCACTATTAGACATCAGTTGGCCTCTTCTTACAGCCTTACAGCCTCAGATCCATTGCTTCTCAACTGAGGCCCAAGTTTTTCTCAGAAAGAAGGACATTTATAGAGGTCTGAATAGAGGCATGTATATATATAAATGTATTTATATATAACAATAGGGAAACAGATCTATGTACACATGTTTATATTAACTATTAAGGTAGCAGACAGACATTGGGCCTCTACTCAAGAACTCCCTCAATGCAAGAACACTTTGTTTTAATGAGCTGGCATTCTGTGATGCTCACCTTTCTGACATAATTGCTGAAGACAAAATGAGTACATAAGCAAATGTGGTGAAGAAAGCTGATGGTGCCAGCTATCAAAAGATGTAGTGTCTGGGGTCTTAAAGGTTTGAAGATAAACAAGCGGTCATCTAGCTGAGAAGCAACAAAACAAACATGGAAGAAGCACATCAGCCTGTGTGATCATGAGGTGCCGATGGGATTTGGTATCAGGGATCAAAGACCCAGAACAGAAAATCATATCATTGTGAATGGGGGGAAGGTCAGACTAGAGACCCAAAGCTCATCTGTAGACAATTGAGCATCCCCTTACAGAAGGGTCACAAGGAAGAGATGAGCCAGTCAGGATGTAGTATAGCACCAGTGAAACATACAACTTTCCTCTAGTTCTTTAATGCTTCCTCCCCCCCATTATTATGACCCAATTCTACCTTACACACCAACTAGACCAGAGCATGTACACTGGTACAGATAAGAACTCACAACACAGTGAATCCAGGATGGGTAAACCCCTCAGGACCAATAAGAAGAGTTGCAATACCAGGAGGATAGGGGTCGGGGAAGAGAGAACCAATCACAATGATCTACATACATCCCCCTCCCAGAAGGATGGACAAGAGTAAAGTGGATGACGTGAGACAGTAGTCAGTGTTAAGACATGAAAAGCTTTTTAAAATAAATTATCAGGGGTTCATGAGGGAGGGAGGGTGGGGGAGAGGAAAAAATGAGCTGTTACCAAGGGCTCAAGTAGAAAGAAAATGTTTTGAAAATTATGGCTTGACACAGTGGATGTATGTATGGATTGTGATAAGAGTGGTAAAAGCCCCAAATAAAAAAAAAAATTTTTTAAGTAGATACTCTTTCCATGCAGAACAATTCCCTTCCTTAGTTATCCCTCCCACAAATGTGTTGTGGGGCAGATTCTGCAGCCACCTACCCAGCTTACTCCACCCCTTTGTTATTATTGGGGTTAAAAAAAATAGCATGTATGGCACACCCTTGGCCAATTTAATATCTTTCGCATGAACAATTTAATGACCCCAAATATATTCATTGGAAAATCCCTGGTGGGTTATATACTAGGTTGCTCCCATAAAGAATTTCAGCATCAGAAACACAAAGGGGCAGTTATGCTCTGTCCTATAGGATAGCTTTGAGTCATAATTTCCTCAATGACAGGGAAACTGCATTAACACCATTGTGTAACCCACACCAATAACCATGGCCGACGTTCCACCCTCAATCAGTACTCATCAGTAGCTCCCCTTACCTCACTCCCACCCACTAGTAACCATTAATCAACACTTGATCTCTGTCCGGCTTCCTATTCCTAATATTTTATATGAGGAAGAGTTTACATCTGACCTTTGGTGATTAACGTACTTCACTCAGTATAATGTCTTCATGATTCACTCAATCTGGAACAAATATCAGGATTTTATTTCTCCTTATGTCTGAGTAATATTCAATGGGGTATATATACAACTTTTTAAAAATCTATTCATCTAGTGACAATCTGTGGTGGTTATATCATCTGGTGTCAACTTGAGACTATTATGAGTGAAGGGGTGGACTTTAGCCTGTCGATCAGTTTGCAGCTTGATGACCTCATTTGGAAGTGCAAAGGTGATAAATAGCTCACTGGAGGGCAGGCACACTCTCTGTTGGATTCTCTCTGCTTAGTACCCTTGCTGACCTGCCACATGGAGCCATGCTGATGGTAGTGAGAGCTTTGGAGCTGGAGGAGCCATGTGGAGACCCACACCAGCCCTGTGATGTTTCCATCATGACTGGATTCACAAGACTTTCCACTCACTGACCTGTGGTCTTCCTGTAATCGGTGTCATTGTATGTTTTGCTTGAGTCAGAAAAATAATTTATAGAATGGTATTGGACATATGGACTAATATTGGAATTATGAAATTGATCTGGACTGGGATGTTTTCTTAATGTACAACTGCTCTTTGATATAAAGTTCTCTCTTATACATATGAGTGTCTCTGGACTTGTTTCTCTAGTCTACCTGGGCTAACACGCAATCAGTTGTGTCCACCTTCTTGTATATGAATACTAGTGTAATCTAGCTCACCTTGTACCTGTGAGAGTCACCTTCCCACGAAGGATCAAGGTTGGAGAACCTTGTCCTGTCTATGAAAGCAGCGATCAGTTACAGTTGTCCTTACTGTCCATGGGAGTAGCGATCTGGGTTACACTGGAAGCTCACTTTGGCTCTGCTGTGGTCCAGGCTCCACTTTGTCCTGCTAACAGCATCCCAGACCAGATGAACCATACCACAGTCTCCACTACATCTGCCAGCCTGCCCATAAGAGCCCGACTTTACCTTCTATTTGATCTTCCATTATTCCTTCCAAGTCCTGGTTACCCCGGGATCTAATTCTCCCGAGCAAGGTTGTCTGAAAATCCTTGTGTACTCAGAGATTTTGAAGATTGAGGAAAAGGTATGTAAATCACACAACCAAGTATACTAACATTTTCAGTAAAGGGAACTCAAAGTGGTGGCATTACTACTCACCCTTTTGTGACATAGAATTAGAGAACTTAAAGAATTTTTCAAATATTATCAATAATTCAATCTCTCCCAAAAGAGAGGCAGATTTTCCACATTTTATGGTGTCCAGTTCCTGCAGAGGGCACCATGGCGGTAGAGTGGAGGGACAGAAAAGAAGAGGACGGCCCTCAACAAGATGGCTTGACACGGTGGCTGCAACAGGGGCCTTGAGCCTAGGAACAAATGTGACGACGGCACAGGAGCAGAATGTGTTTCATTGTGTTGCACATACGGTCACAGAGTGTAGGATGGAACTGACTTGTTGGCACCTAACAGCGTGTTGTCCAGAAGACATTTGGGCATTATTTCAAGAACATTGAATGACCCCCATTGAGACTTGAATTGTCTGAAGATAAGAGTATTAACAAGTGTTTGCTTTGGCAGCACATATACTAAGAATTTTAAAATGATTGCAATCTTTCCACAAGATCTTACCACATTGTATAGAAGTATTCTAGCATTCCATTGGGGAAACTTAGTCCAGTTTTTCTATCTAAATTTAACCATAGGTTGTTTTGATTCCATATACACTATTGTTCTTGAATTGCAGTTCAAATAAATGTTCATTTGCTTCAGATTTGGAAAGATGTTGTGTTGGTTGCTCAGTAGCCCAAATACAAAACCGTCCTTTACCTCCATTAAAATCTCCGTGAAGGGTGAAGTCAGACTGTCAGAATGGTGTGTTCTGACTGAAGAGATGAAGTCTTATGGTGGCAATCTGTGAGGGAGGCTCGGAGGCTCCAGAAATGAATACTTTAAAAGAATTTTCCAAATGAAACTGACTAATGCACTCAAGAAAGTTATTTTACTTCACCTCATAGTTGGTTATGAAAGCAAGCCCCAGTGGTGAGTTTTAGAATGCGCAGAGGGACATGATTAGCACCAGACACTGAACATTCTGTCTTGGTTGTGAAGGCAGCATATGGGGAGCCTGTGATGGGGGTCACAAGAGGTCTTGGGCTGTAGGTGTTTCCAGTGCAGGCTGTGGGCATGTGTGAACCAATGAATGTAAATTATAAAATTGCAGTGCTTTAGTCGAGCTGTCTAGAATACCCTGCCTATGATTTAGAAAATTCATAAGGATGCTAAAAAGGAGCCCAAAGAAAGAAAAAAATTGTTATTAGTTATCTCTTCTTCAATATTTATTGCCTTTGCCACTGTGGTTATGGTCTATTGATAGCAACCTGTCAGCATTTACCTATCACTTGCTCCAAGCACAGTGTGTCGAGCATCTCCAAAACCAAACTATAAATAATTCATAAATTTCTTTGATCTCTGTTTCATGTGGCATAAAACAAGGTAGGAGGATTGTGATTTGGTCCTTCAACGCAGCCATTTAGTTGGTATAAGTGGGTCCAGAATAAATGTCCACCATTAGAAATATTGATATGAATATGTCAATGATTTTTCTTCTTCCAAGAAGTGTAGCTTTCACAAATGACAAATTCATCTGTAGGAACCTGGGGTAGCTCTTAGGAACCCATTAACTTTATGCTTGGAAGTATTTTAAAAGCCTAGTTACTGTCTGCCACCAACTACCTTTCCACCTGGAGCAAGCATGTAGGCCTCAGTGTTGTCTTTTGAAAAATAAGAAGGTTGAACTTGGTGGATGACCACTGCATGATCCTCTCCCAGAAGGAAGGCTCTGTGGTTCTCCAACAGCTTTTCATAGCTCGGTCCACATCCGGTTCCTCTTCAGTGGTCAGCCTAAAATTGGCACTTTATTTGGATGAGCAGATCCAAAAAGCAAAAGCCAGGTTACCTTCACTACCACCACAGTAATAATCGCCCTGCTTTTAGACTCCAATTGGACCACATCACCTTGGCACAAAGGTCTCTCTTCTGACATCCATTCGGAAGCTTGCTTTGGAGCAGAGATTATATGATTAAAGCAAATGGAACAAATGAAGCAAAAAAAATGCTGAACAGAAGATTTCAAAGGGGGGCTCAAGAAGCAAAGAAACATATAAGTTCAGAAGAAATGAACGGTATAAGGTACTGGAGTTAGAAATCCAAAAAGGAAGAACATGTCCACATGTCTAAAGCCAAAATAATTAAAATATTTATTCCTGAGTAACAATAAAGTTAATACTTGTGAAGGTCACTTGGTTTAGCAATAGGGTGGGCATTTGAAGATGTATTAATCAAGTTAACATAGGTCATAGCTAAATTGGGTGATTCCTAATCCAACATGAGAGCTACATATTCTGTATAGAGAGAAATCAACCCACACTGGAGCAGGAGAACAGTGTCCTAGTAAAAAATACAAATAGAATTAATATCTTATATCTATGTATAATTTAGGAAACATTATTGGTAAGCATACAACAGGGCTAAGATAACATTTGAGGAGAATAGCAAGAGAGGTATGAAAAACGAGGCAAAAACCTTTATTTTCTACAGAAATGGTGCATGTTTGTAGTGTACTTTCTGGCTCTACCATGAACAGCATGTTCATTGAATAAGGATCAATTTATTCAGTGAGTGATCAAGAGGGAAAGTAGGTTGTATATGAGCTAATTTAGAACTACCATTATAGCATGTCAATTGAAAAATGTCTAAAATCACTATGCCAGAAAATATTGGCATAAATATATGATTTAGGAATATGGAAGTAAATATAAAGGGACTGACCGGGCTATGCCCATAAACAGTTACATCTCAGAAATTTATAAGGGAAGCACTATGGTGCCCTAGAAGGTCGCTATAAGTGGGCATTGACTCAATGGAGGTGTGTTTGGTTGGGTTGGGTTGGGTTAACTACAAGGTCTATGGTTCAAAACCAGCAGCTGCTCCAAGGATGAAAGACAGGACTTTCTACTCTCCAAAAAAGTTACAGTTTCAGAAACTCAAAGGGGCAGTTCTACCCTGCCCTATAGTGTCACTGTGAGTCGGCATCAATTTGATGGCAGTGAATTGACTAATGAAGAACAGTGGGGTTCCTGGGTGGTACCAGTGGTTGGTGTACTCACTTACTCATCAAAAGGTTGAAGGTTCAAGTTCACACAGAGGCACCTCAAAATAAAGGCATGGCAATGCTTCTGAAAGCCCAGCCACTGAAAGCCATGTGGAGCACATCTGGGCTAACACATGTGGGCTCACCACGTGTCCAAGTCAACTTACTAAACCCAAACCAAACTCACTACTATCATTCAATTCCGATTCACAGTGATCCTATAGGACAGAGTAGAACTGCCCCTGTGGGTTTCCAAGACTTAACTTTTATGAGAATAGAATGCCTAAGCTTTCTTCTGAGGACCTGCTGGTGGTTTAGAACTACTGACCTTGTGGCTAGTAGTCCAACGTATAACTGCTACACCACCAGTGCTCAACCTAACAGCAACTAGTCAATCCAGAACAGTTCATGGTGGTTACATTCGAGAATCATTTGTTGAGCTATATAAACTTAGCAATAATGGGAAGGTTGTTTTTAAAATTATTATTCCTAATAAGAACTATAAATTCTCAAGTACACTGTATTTGAGAATTTATGATTTTTTTCCTTTAAGAGATAGCAGAATAACCCATTCTAACCCTCTTTCTAACCTTCAGCAAATCACCTACCATTAATAGACCTCATTTTCCTTTCTGTAAGTCAAAGTCAATGATTTTAAGACCCTAATTGCCTGATTCTGTTGCTGCATTCAGGTACTAGAAAATTGGCAATTGCCGTGCATTCACATCACTGTTCAGGCAAAGCAAACTTTGCAGTCTTTGAAAGAGGGTAATGTTGTTATTTGAATCACTTTCTGTAATTGCTTTAATAATAATAATCTCTCCAAACAGGAGAACGGCTACATTTCTTGAGACATTTTTATATGCCCTCATGCTTTATTTAAGGAGCTCTAAGAAAGCCTTGGTGGAGTAGTGTGCTGCTTGCTCATTGAGCTCCTAATCCACGAGGTCAGTGGTTTGAAACCACGAGTCACTCCATGTGAGAAAGATGAGAGGGTCTGTTCCCATAAAGGTTTAAAACTCTCAGGAATCCAGAGGCAGCTCTACTCTGTCCTACAGGGTCGTGACGAGTCAGAATTGAGTTGGTGGACGTGAGTTTAGGGATTTTTTTGGTGTGGTGGCAGTTCAAACCCACCAGCTTCTCCTCAGGAGAAAGATGAAACTGCTCCCAAAATGTACAGGCTCAGAAACCCTAGCTAGGGTTGCTATGAGTTAGAATTGACTCAATGGCGGGGAGGGGGGTGGCTTTTGATTTGCCTTTGGTGGAGCAGTGGATTAGGCATTGAGCCACTAAGTGGGAGATCAGCAGTTCAAATCCAAGAGCCTTAAGTAAGATTGTTTGACACAAAGGGTTAATATTGCAAATAGAAGATTCCTGAAAACAATACCCGGAAAGAGTATTTCAGCTGAGTGGGAAGGCCACAGCAATGCAGCATGGGGCTGTACACAATACATATAAAACAAAAAGGTCACTTCTTAGACATAAGCAATCATGAAATGGGATTGATTTTGGGGGGGGGCGGTGGCAGTTGAGGACTACAGGTCATAGTCTCATGGGACATGTGGTCAATTCCAGATCATTTCTGTCAAATAAATGAAAATTTTGAAAAATAAATTGTCTCATATTTATTCTTCAACTACAATGGTACAGTAAGTAGGACCATAAGTATCTATAAGTACATTAAATCTAAAATAATGTGTTTTTTAAGTAAACTGTGTGTGTTCTTGCCATATAGTATTCAAAATAGCCTAAAAGAAGAATAATTGGTGTTATTTCCCTCCAGTTGTTCAAAGTAAAACATAAATGCCTGTTTTCTTTCATTATGTCTCCATTGCAGACTAACAATTATGCAGCATTTCCCCTCTACCTTGAAAAAATAACATTGATTGAACCATCAATTATTAATCCAGTATGTTCATATTTACTTGGAGGATTATTTTTCTATTCATCTGCCTCCGAATTTCTTTTCATTGATCAATGTGAGTTCGAAAGTTAACCCTTTAATGCTTTGGATATGGTAACCCATCGGCAACTCACCCAGTTTGGGCTCCATGGACTTGTGCTTCAGGTTGTCCAGTGGCTTTTGGCAGGCCACAGTGGGGACCACAGATGGCATGCATTTTCCCGCTGCCACCCTGGCTGTGCTCTAACTACAGGCTTTACACCACCTCAAACAGCCTCCATAATGCTTTGGTAGATGACGTTGATCATGAAAATAATGAAGGATGTTGGTTGACCATTTGCTATGGACCAGGTTCTGCTTCCTGGAACCCTGGTGGCAGAGCGCTTGGAGCTGCTCACGGCAAGGTTAGCAGCTCAAAACCACCGGGGTCCGCAGGAGACGCGCGCAGTATGAGAAACCCACGGGGGGTTCTGTTCTGTCCTGCAGGGTTGCTGTGAGTCCGAATTGACTTGTTAGCAGAGAGTGTGCAGTGTGGAGGTTTTTTGCCTTTTGTATGTTTTATCATTATTTTGGGTGTAAATGAACACATACAAAAACAGGTTCCTTTTTGAACAATTGTCAACACTATTGTTTGGTAATATTGGTCATATATGTCATATATTGTCAACATAATCATTATTTCTGCTCTAGTGATTCTGTTCAATTAACCTAATCTCACAAGCTGTCTCCCCCACCCTTACCACTATCACCCACCGAAACTTCGCATCTCTGTTTGAGAGCATTTGTTGGCTATTGGGTCTCACGTACATCATTATTTTTAAAGAATATGGGACTACAGATTGAGTTTCCTTACTTTGTAAGTGAGCCTGCTATCTAGCTAAGAGGTGACTGGAGGAGATAGTTTCAGTTCGAGGTTTAAAGGGTGTCTCAGTGGGTCCAGTGGATTTGGGGGCTTTTTGTTTTTGAAAATGTGAGATTCTGTTTCATGTTTCTCCCTTCTTGTCAGGGTCCGTCTATCGTGGCTCTGTCACAATGTTAGATTGTGGCAGCGGTCATCTTCTCATTCTTCTGGTCTTATGGTCAGGAGCACAGAGTTCGTGGAGACAATTAGTTCTGCAGCTCCTTCTCTGACTCTTGATTGTCCATCTTCCTCTTTTGCTCCAAACAAGTAGATACCCACAGTTGCATTTGAGATTTAGATGACTTCTCACAAGCTTTTAAGACTTCAAATAGCATCCACTCAGCTAGGATATAGAACAAAAGCTCCATGAACTATATTATGTCAATTGACCACATGTCCCATGAGACTATGACCTGTAGTCCTCAACTGCCACCGCCCCCCCCCAAAAATCAATCCCATTTCATGATTGCTTATGTCTAAGAAGTGACCTTTTTGTTTTATATGTATTGTGTACAGTAGCGAAAGCACTTGGCTGGTACCCAAAAGATCAGCAGTAAGGATTCACTGCAGAAGTAAAGCAGGACAGTCTGCTTTGGCAAAGATTTGCAACCTAGAGAACTCTCTGACCCATTTCTACCCTCGCCTATAGGTTGTCTGTGAGTCAGAATCAACTCAACAGCAATAGACTCTATCTTTCTGCCTGCCTGTATGTCTGTCTGTCTCCCTGCCTTCCTCCTTCCCTCCCTATCTATACTATATTATGGTTGTTGTAAAATTTATATATATACATTTATATATATAAGGTATTTATATATGTGGTGTTTACCAGAGCCTCATTTTTTATTGTACACAACTCAGTAGCATCAGTTACTTTAGACAAGCAGTGCATACTCACATTTGGTGCTGCCTTCCTGTCCCAATAAATAGCACTGTCATCATTATCTAGAGAATGAGTCCCCTCCTTTGCCCTAAGTGGTTTCTACACACTAACTCATTTCGTTCTCACAAAACCCTATTGAATTCTAATAGTTCAATTATTGCCAGAGTTTTGAAGATAATAAGCCTGAAACTTAAAGATTTAGTAAATCTTCCCTGATCACTCACCTAGTGTTTGTAGCAAGTGGTTCTGCATTTCAGTGCCCTTTATGAGTTTATTAGAGGAAGAAAATGCTGAGCAATGTTGGTCTGTTTTTATCTCCTGTCCTGTGAATCCGTTAGTCTGCTGCTTCATGAGGGTTGCATGAATATTTACTTTTGTCCAAATCAAAATTATAATTTAAACATTGAAATGGAAGCAGAGGTTGTTGAATGATGGTTCTTTGTGCTAATGAAAATGGAATTATTATAATATTAATTTAAGATTTCATTGTAATGAGCACTGAAATACCAGTGGATTGAAGCCTCTACTCTCTCAGCAGGGAATGATATGGTAGTTTGCTTCTGTAAAAGAACTTGCAGCAGTAGAGACCCCGTGGGCCAGTACTACCCTGTCAGGTCACTCTGAGTGGGGACTGATTCAACAGTATCCAGTTTGTTTTGGTTTTGAATTCATCTTATTATTTTAGCCTGAATGCTCTAATATGCCCTAAAAACTACAAACTCACTGCCATTAGGTCAATTCCAGCTCATAGCAATCCATTAGAGCCAGGTAGCACTGCCGCTGTGGGGTTTTGAGGCCGTAACTTTTTAAGAGAGTAGAAAGTCTCACATTTGACCTACCGAGTGGCTAGTGGTTTTGAACTGTTGATCACGACACCATCAGAGCACCATAACAGAAGATCAGTGGTTCAAAACGAGCAGGTAGAAATATATGACAGTCTGTTTCTATAAAGATCACAGTGATAGATGTGCTTCAACCACTAGAAATTCTCATAAAAACTAGAAATGACTTATTTTTAGGTTTGACTTACTGAATATGTTACAAGAAAATACCACACAGGAAGCTATAAATAAAATATCTTAAAGTTATCACTCCTGTAAGTTTCTGCGGAGTGATTAGTCATAGTGGCCCTATAGGATAGGGAACCGTCATAGTTTCCAAGGCCTGTGGCCTCTACAGAAGCAGACTGCCACATCTTTCTGGCTGATAGTTTAGGATCACTGACCTTCCGTTATCAACTGAGGACTTAACCAACAGGTCTCATCACTTCGACAGTCATGACAACTTCATGGAAAACTTCACGCATTTGTAGTGCAGGAACATGTATGGATTTTCTGAACAATATGAGCCATTGATCACCTCAAGTGCACTTGGAGAAGTGACAGTCCTGGGTTAATTACTCACTAGAGCCCTTCTAAGGGAAATGAACTGGGCTTATTTTTAGTATCTCCTTTCAAGGGTTTTGTTGATGGTGGTTGGTTGTTTATTCATTTGTTTTTTTGGTCTCATAAAAGATCGTTGTCATTGCATGTCTGCCTATGTATTGTCTGAATGACTATATGGACAGATCGGTGCTTGGGGGAGCTGGTCTATAGTTAAAACTGACTTCAGTTGCATCCAACGTTAGACACATTTAAAGCATTAACAAATCATGAATGCTTTTTGAAGGGGGTTTTGATGGGCCTGTGAGTAAATGGTATAGCAGTAGCAACATGAGGCGTGGACACCTAACTACCTTGTGGGCCTGAGATTTGCAGAGTGTGGTTTTAAAAGAAAAGAAGAAAAAAGTCTTTCTTTGACCACTCTGTAAGTGAAACAGTGTCCTCATGAGAAAGCTTGATCAATCCAAGCAAGGAGGTGGGGGGAGAATTCTAAGGAGAAACCGAGGTTCACGGGAATTTGTTGATCATTCACTTAATTCCCAAGTCACAGAAGAATGACTGGTGAGGCAGGAGGAGTTCAGGAAAGAAGGTTGGATTAGATTAGATGAGCTCTTGTACAAAGCGTGTAGCTACAAAGAGCTGAGCGTGACCCAGGGGTCTGAACTTCAGCAAGGCCTCGGGTAGATAGGGATCGGAGCTTTTCTAAGAGGAGAGTGGCCATCCGGGAATATTTCAGAAGACCCACCTCAATGGAAGAGTCACCCGTAAGTAGTTCCATTATACCTGAGACCATAAGTAGATGTAAGGACATTTGAAAACATCTAAGAGAATATTCTAAAGGAGAACTCCAAAGATTTACAAAGAAGAAGAACCAGAACAGGGCACCTCCAAGAACCAAAATCATGGTGACATGGACTTCTAGCAGCAATCATAGCTCATATAACCTCCCTGAATACATAAGCAATCAAGTTTGTTCTGGTGGATTTGTGCAGTTCCGTCAACTTCAAACTCATAGGAACCCTATTCAACAGAGGAGAGCAGCCTCATAGTTTTGTTGGCCAGAATCTTTCCAGGAGCAGAATGCCAGGTCTTTCCTCCCATGCGGACACGATGGATTCTAATGGCCCGTCTCTGAGGAACAGGCGAGGGCTTGCCCACTACAGCAGAGTTCGTTGCAGTTAGCCCTATAAACTCCGCACCCACTGACCAGCAGCAGATAGAGTTTCAGAGATACACAGATGGGTCAACAGTTGGACTTAGACATTCTAAGGCACCCCTTTCAGCCCCCAAGTCAAGTAGACCCAAAGAAGCAAAGGTATGGGAGACCTGAATACAACTCATAAGCTTAATCAATTACGTATGTACACCCAACAGGCTGTCAATGTGATATTTTTATATACAAATTAAATCTTTACTAAAACAATACTTCAAGTGATTCAGAGTCAATGTGAAGAGCTCTGTTTTTTTTACTGTATTGCAACAACAAAAGCGTACTGATGGTTGATGATTAACTTTCTCTATCCTGCCTCACGCATATGACAGAAAACTTACTCCCAGATGGGATTATAACCACAGAGACAGAGGGTAGAATTAATCACACATAATTTGGGGATAGGGAATACTTTAATCCACCACACTGTATTCTAAAAACCGGATATTAAATGTTTAAAGCAGAAAATATCTGCAAACAGAACACTGCCGGCTTTTAAAATTATGGCCTGAATCCTAAATTGCTGTCAATATGACTAAAGTAAAGATTAAGGGAGCGAGAGGGATGTCAGGGATTTGAAAGGGATTGGCCATCACACGAACCCGGGGGGATTGCTCTGACCCTCCACGTTGCCCAGAGGCTGCAGGCTGTGCAATGTCTATCCCTCTCGGAGCCTCCGCGACGTTCCGTTCATGCCAGGTTTAACTAACCTGGCTTTGGATTTCCAAGTAAGGGATTTCCTGGTTATTAAACATTCGTTGGCTTTCTGAACTTTGGTTGTGCTTTCTTACTTATCTGCATCCAAATGAGATCATGGCAATTGAGCGTGAGCATGCGAGCAGGGAGCACTAAAAATACAGGGCGCTCCTGCTGTGTGTCCTGGTCACACATTCTCTCACAAGGTTGAAGGGCTCTTCTGGAATACACAGTAATTACATAATTGTGATTACCCAGTACTCAGAATGACAGTGTACCTTTGGTAGGAAAATCGCTGGTATGCTAATAAAATTTTGCAGAAAGGTACTCAGTCTTCAAGGGACTAGGTTGTTGCGGTAAATATAGGATTACTCAAATTGGGTTGTTTGTGGCTCTCCCCCCCCCCCCTCGGATTTTACCCATTCAAAGGTAAACTATCAACTACTCTGTCCCATTCAAGCCTATAAATAACCTGAAGTTTCTCCTAAGGTAATTCTGGTTACTCGCTCTCTTTAGTGCACATCTCCTTCTCACAATTAGGTCCTGACAAGCTATTGCGTGGATTTTGTACATTGATCAATCAGCTCCTTCATGCAGATTCATTCATGTTGTAATGTCTTTAGATATTATAGGTACTTAAATTATTAATGACTCTCTTTACTGGGATTAATACAAAATTATGTAGGTGGTGTAGTCGGCTATGTACTGAGCTGCTAACTACAAGGTCAGAGGTTCTAACCCACAAGTCACTCCATGGGAAAAAAAGGAGGCTGCCTGCATCAGTAAAGCTTTAAAGTCTCAGAAACCCAGAGATTTCTACTCTATCCTATATGGTTTCTATGATTCAGAATTCAGAAATGGGCTAAGCACTGGCAGTTCAAACTCATCAGCTTCTTCTTGAGGAAAAATAAGAGACTATCTACTCCCATCCAGATTTATAGTCATGGAAACCCTAGGGAGCAGGTCAACCCTGTCTTATAGGGTTGCTATGAGTCCGAATCAAATCCATGGCAATGAGTTTGGTATTGGGTGTTATTTTCTACTACGTCCACTACAGAAGGTAAAGGACAGGGGAAAATATCCCAGAATCCCAGCCATGTTTATCGTCTTCAATCCTAGGACGTCAGCAGGAATATTCAAAAGACAATAAGCGTAAAACCCAGTGCATAGGACCACCACCCTTTGCACGATTTGACTTCCCACATTGATCTCATCTAGCATGGAGGTCCGGCAGTAGCATGATGAATAATTTTAGTGTGAGCTCAGGTGGGGTCGTAGTGATGAGTTGGGAAGCTGTTCGAAACAACCAGCTGCTCTACAAGGGAAAGACAGGACTTTTTACTGACATCAACAGTGACAGCCTCGGAAGAGTCAGCACTGACTCACTCGATGACAGCTAGTTTCGTTTTTCGGAAGTAAGCATTTGATTTTAAAATAAGTGCTTTAAAATAGCTAATCACACTGTATCCTACCAAAAAAGAAAACTATTTCTCAGGCCCCCTGGAAATGGGTGGTGAAGACTTTCAAGCATTGTGGATATCTGTTTTAAAATGTGGAGCTAGGATTTCAGGCAAGTGGTCCAGTTGGTTTCTTAATCCTAATGGTCTCTTAAGTGTAAACTGATCATGGGAATTTTGTCAGGGCAGGGAAGAAGACCATGAAGGAAAATGTAGCCTACCATATTGGAAATATGTTTAAAATCACATAGCTGAGATATCCAGGTACAGGCTTAGGAAAGGATAGGCTAATTAACCTCCGGGAGGTGGGTGAATCCAAAGGTAGGCCCAGATATACTTAGGAATTTTGGTAAATAATCACTTGGATCCTATTCTTTCCCTCCGTCTATCACACCATGAGATCTCAATACTCATATAACAATTCAATATTCTGTTATCATAAAAAAAACACATGCAGGCTGTTCAAGAGTTAAATGTAAACAATGAAACCATAAAACTCCTAGAGCCACTTCCAACATTTATACTCTTGGGTGCAGCTGAGCTTTCTAAGAATATTTTCCAAAATATTTCATAAAGAAATATATACGGAAAGTTGACTACTTAAACTGCTAAAGTTTCCACATTTCTGAGCCTAGTCACAACTAAAGACTACAAACCCAAGAGCAAATAAAATTTAATGACGGTGCTGGTATTAGATTTAAATATTTATAAAACAGCTCCAGCACAGAGATGAGCCCCACCAGGCCAGACTAATCCAGTATGCAAAGAGGATCATATTTCTGTATTGATACAGCCTGCCAGCAGCTCAAACCAATGCAAAACCTCAGCCCACATGCAGCCACTAGCCATAGTAAACATGAACATGAAGGGCCATTAGAATGCTCAGCAGATTCTGCAAAATTGAAATGCGGGCCATCATTGTCAATAATTCCCAGAAATAGCAGTTAGCCAAACATACTACGTGGCTTCATGGTTCTTTACAATTGGAGCAATACAAAGGTATAGGGTTTTTCTTTTTAACATATAATTGATGTAACATACCCAGACACCTTGGCACAAGATTTTTCCCAAGTCTAAGTGAAACACCACCAAGGAATTTCGAATTGAAACCTAAGTCAAGATCAGGGTCAAGGGAAATCTCTAAGCAGCTTCTATAAGACTTGCAACCCTGTGAGCCAATGTAATCTGGTAATTCCTTTGAGCCTGCTGGATTTGAGTAAGGCCAACTCTAAACAGCTAGACCAGTGTTGAATTTTGGCCTAAAGCTACAACATTCTAATTACAAAGGTGTCCCCTGCAACTTGCCGTTGCCCCAAGTAATG
Organism: Tenrec ecaudatus; assembly: GCF_050624435.1. Taxonomy (NCBI): domain Eukaryota; kingdom Metazoa; phylum Chordata; class Mammalia; order Afrosoricida; family Tenrecidae; genus Tenrec; species Tenrec ecaudatus. The sequence goes on from NC_134532.1 coordinate 74,914,056, forward strand.
GGGGCATTTCCATGGGAAGTGGGGCTTCTGTGACCTAATTGTCTTCTATCTTTCTCCATGAAGAGATCCGTAGGCATGAATTGAAGCCTATTCCAGTGAAAGGCTCCAAGTTTTTAACTGATATTCTGCTATGTCTATCAGCCACTATGACGGGCTTATTGGTTCATTTGGGGCTGATTGCTGCATCTCCTTTCTTGAATCCGTGTGTGTGTGTGTGTGTGTGTGTGTGTGTGTGTGTGTCCTCTGGCATGAGGACTCAGAGCTCCTTACACCGAGCTTGTCCCTCACCCATTACAGGGAGAATTGAGACCTCTGATAACTTGGACCTGTGTTTGATTCCAACTGTGCCGCTAGTAACAGGGTTACGGTATCACTGCTTTCCTTGATAGCAGTATACCCATGTATCCACTGAATTTGATCAAATGAATGGAAAAGAGTTCTGCGGCCATTCTTTCATGCTGGTGAATCATATTAGAGCTTTTTTTAAAAAAAGAAATCCTTTCTGGTTGCTTGGGTACTGGCTGTAGGAGGAAACTGCCTTGGCAATGATAGAGATTTGTAATTGAGTTTTCTTAGTGTCTGTGTGGGGAAGAGAGAGAAAGCTCGCAGGCTGGCGGAAGGAGAGTTGCCCTCTCTCCCCTTTTCCGTGGAGATAACAAGCTTGCCCTTCCTGGGCGGCGTGCAGGGGTGGGCGGGTTAGTGCATGGAATGCAGCATCTAACTGACACAGGGTGACTTTGGAAGGGTTCTCCTGAGCCAGATTCTGAACCACGGGGTCAGCCCCTTAGAGAGTTGGATGGAGAGTAGGTTGGCAGTGCATGATCATGACAGCACTGTTGCCAGCATCATGAATAAAATATGGCTCCTTTCTCATGTGCAAGACCACAGCATCCCTAGATAGCTAGAGTAGTGGGGCGGGGGAGGGGGGGTGAGAGAGTAGATGCTGTGGAGCCAGCTTTGACTATAGTGACCCCAAAACGTGTTAGAGTAGAACTGTGCTCCATACAGTTTCAATGGCTGCTGATTCAGTGGATCCCCAGGCTGTTCTTCTTAGGTGCATTTGAAACCCCAACCTCTCTGCTAACAGTGGAGCACATTAGCCATCTGTGCCACCCAGGAGCATCCCAGAGGGCCCCAGACAGAGCTAAATTGACTCTGGTCCTACGATGAGGCCTTCTAGCCCATCACAGAAGTACGTGTTATTTTGTCCTGACATTTGCGGTGACATGGCCTTTCTTGCCCCTCGACAGGCATAGAAGACATTGTGGCCATCATGATTCCTGAGCCGAAAGGGAAGGAGATCGTGAGCCTGCTGGAAAGAAACATCACTGTGGCAATGTACATCACCCTCGGGACCCGGAACTTGCAGAAATATGTGAGCCGCACCTCGGTTGTGTTTGTCTCCATCTCCTTCATTGTCCTGATGATCATTTCCCTCGCATGGCTGGTCTTTTATTATATCCAGAGGTTTCGATATGCAAATGCCAGGGACAGGAACCAGGTGAGTAACTCACATGAACAACAACAAAAAAAAAACAGTTTAAATGATTGAAAAAGTAATGCAGATAATTGTGCAAACATGGAAAATCACAGAAAATGTCTAGCAAAACCTCAGTGAGTCATACCTCCTCTTCGGAGAAATTTTATTTGCATTTGCAAACACATATGCTTATACATCATTTGGGAGCAGTGGAAACACACTTAACTCTATAGCTTTCTATGCCAATCTTAAAATTTTTCATGGTGATTATTTTGCATCCACATGCAAAGCAAGCTGCCTTCTCATTTCTAATGCCCGCAGAGCATTGCGTGGTCATCTGGATAGACTATGCCTGTTTTGCATGGCATGGCCTACACTTAGTGACTGTGTTTCTCTTATTTAAAAAAAAAGTACACATGTCATTTAGCTCATTTGTGTCCTCAAAACACTATCATTAATCTGTTGATTTATACTGTAGAATTATATTGCATCTCTAGTATTATAACACGCTTCATATCTGTTCGTGCTAATCTTTTCTTGCTCTAGTTTCTCAGAATTTTCTTCGGTTTTTCCCATGTTTATCTTTATATGACTTTAGATCACTATCTGACTTTTAATCCATATCTTTATTATGAAATGTTCAAAAGAATAAGTTACTAGGAATTTGTAACCTTATAATGTAAAGCATCCTGCCCATATGTAGCTCCATGTTTTGTCCCTTTGTTCAACTCTTCCTTTTCTGTTCTAACAGCATTTTTAAAGAACCTTGGTGGAGCTGTGGGCTAAAGGTTGGCTTGCTAAGCACAATGTCGGCAGTTCAAACCGACAGTTACTCTTCAGAAGAAAGATAAAGCTGTTTTCTCTCATAAAGATGTACAGTCTTGGAAAACTTAAGGAGCTGTGTCCTTGGCCCTATTGGGTCTCTGCTTTGAAATCTACTTGATGGCAGCGTGTTTGGGTTTAATAGCACTTTACAATATTTTTATACCATCTTGTAAATCATACTATGTTTATTCCTAGGTATTTAATCACTGAGTTACGATATAAATCATTTTTCAATATTTAAGACTTTTGATACATGTATCTTAAATCTGTAGTAGCTTCATCATTATCACTACAATAATAAAAGTAATGGTAATAATAATAAACCCAAACCAAATTCACGGCTATTGAGTTGATTTCGACTTGAGGCAACCCTGTAGAACAGTGTAGAACTGCTTCTGTAGGTGTTCAAGACTATAAATATTTATGGGACTAGAAAACCTCATCTTTGTCCCTCAGAGTGGCTGGTGACTTTGAACTACTGAACAGTGCTTATCCCACCAGCTCCTATAATTAATAATAATAATAAGTAATGCTTATTATAGATAAAAATGTTCTTAGATATTTTATCCATCTAATAATAACAAATTAATCATTTTACACAGGAGGAAACTGGGCACAGAGAGGTTAAGGAACTTGTCAAGAGGCATATTTATCAATGGGGTGAACACTGGTGCATCACTGTCCATGTCTTTACCACCACACTATAATGCTTATGAGTGTATGTATTAGTTCATCAGGATTTCATCAATTATACACTCAGATCATGGCATTAGTCACATTTTAAAACCTTTTATTTACTTATTATGTTGTTACCTAGTTTCATTAGTTTAACCAAAAAACAAACACTGCCTTCGAGTAAATTTTGACTCTAGCCACTTTATCAGACATAGTAGAACAATGTCCTAGGGTCCCAATGCTGTGATCTTTACAGAAGCAAACTGCCACATCCTTCTCCCACAGTGCAGCTGGTGTATTCGAACCACTGACCTTACAGTGAGCAGCCACAGGAGTTCCCATTAGCTTCTGCCTCCAGAGTATTGTTAATGAACTAGTAATTATACTGAACATATTTCTCTTTGCTCTGAATTTAATGTGAGCAACCAGAATTTAATGGGATTTGGGGGTCATTTTCTTTTTTTTTTTTTCATTTTCTACATTTTATTATTCCCCCATGAGATCTTCTAAACTAAGATAAAATTTTATCATATTAAGAAAAAGTCCATTTAGGCCTGTTTTATTTGAGAGGTATTTTTTTAATCAGGAGTGGATGTTTGATTTTTTTAACTGCTCTTTGAGCCCGTGGTCTGAGTTTTCTCTGCTGATCTATTAGTAAACCAACCCACTTGAAACACCAGTTGCCATCAAGTTGCTCTAAACTCATGTTGACCTATCTTGTGTCAGAGGTGAACGTTTCTGAGAATTCAGACACTGGACTTTCTAAAGATATCACCAGGTCTTTCTTCCAAAATGCTTCCATGTAGATTCGAACTTCTCACTTTCTGGTTAATGGGCAAACACATTTCACATTTTCTTTCTTTCTTTTTTTTTTTTTTTACATCGTCCTCACAGCCTGGTGGGCCAGGATGTGCTCCACCCTCTCCTTTTCCCCCTTCATCTGCTCCCGTGTGCTCCAACCAGATCTGTCCCTCTCTCGGAGCTGCAGATTCAATGTCGTCTTTTGAAATAAATTCTTCTGGGCAGAGGGGCAGGGGTCCACTTAGTAGTTGGGGTTGGGGACGGCCCCCTAGACCTCTCCACTGGTTTCTTACTCCATGCAGGCATGTTGCATTCACAACTTGGAGCACTGTGTTGAAGTCTGGTCCCTCTTTGCCTGTGAAGATATAAACAATATCCTCCCCTTGGGTGGGTTAGTACCTTGTACCCCCACTACCCATTTCTTTTTCCTGTCCCTACCTCCTTTTTAGTTGTCTACCATGTGTATCCCTGTATTTGGCCTGATCCCTGCCATTTTACCTGTTCCTCACCCCAGGAATGTTTGTATACAGTAGCTTTATCCCTATGCCCCTTTTGCATTTTTTTTTCTTTTAAAGCTTACCTCAGTGGACTCATGTTGTACTTGTCCCTTTGTGCTTGGCTTACTTCGCTTAGCATTATTTCTAGTAGTTCCTCCCATGCAGACAGGTGCTTCATACATTCATCACTGCTTTTTAGCAATGCCTAGTACTCCATTGTATGTATATGCCACAGCTTCTTAATCCAATCGTCACTTGATGGAAATTTGGGTTGCTTCCAGCTCCTCGCAATTGTGAACTGTGATGCAATGAACATTGAAGCACAGATGTCTGGCCTTGGTTTGTTTCTTGCCTCTTCTGGGTATATGCCCAATAGGGGGATTGCTGGGTCGTATGGTAACTTGATTTCCATCTGTTTTAGATATTACCAGATCGATTTCCATAGTGGTCATACATATTTACAAGTCCACCAGCAGTGGATGAGAGTTCCTGTCTCCCCACAGCCCCTCCAACACATGTTGCTTTCTGATTTTTTTAATTGGCTACCTTTGAGGGTGTTAGGTGGTACCTCGTTGTTGTTTTAATTTGCATTCCTCTTATGGCTAAAGATCAGGAACATTTTCTCATATGTTTGTTGGCCATTCAGATTTCTGCCCCTGTGAAACTTCTGTTCAGGTCCTTTGCCCACCTCCTCAATGGGCAATTAGTTTTAGTTGTTTTTTCGTGGTTTTTTTAAGCTAGCAGAGTATTGTAGATTTTAGTAATAAGGCCTTTGTCTGATGTGTCATTGCTAAAGATGATTTCCCAGGCCGTACACTCTCTTATTGATCTCATGGTGAATTCTTTAGATGTACACAGGTGTTTTTATCTTCAGTATATCCCATTTTTCAATTTGTGCCTCCTCTGTGTTTGTGTCCTTCCCTATTCTGATAGCCTATGTGTTCCCTGTGCCAAAGGTCTCAAGTTGGTTCCAATTCCCTCATTGATGGCCCTAATAGTTTGGGGTTTAACTTCAAGGTCTGCAATCCACCTTGAGTTTATTCTTGTGCATGGACTGCGATAAGGGTCTTTTGCTTCGTTTTTTCAACAGGTAAATATCCATTTTTTCTAGCACCACTTGTTAAATAGGGCATCTGCTTCCCATCAAACATCAGTTGTCTGTATGCTGATGATTTTTTTTCTGGGTTTTCAGTTCTTTTCCATTGGTCTGAGTATCTGTCACTGTACCAATACCATGCGGTTTTGAAAACTGTGACAGTAGGTAATGCAAGCCCTCCCACGGCGTCCTTCTTCTTAGGGAATTGTCTGATAATTCTGGGCTTCTTCCCTCTCCATATGAAGTTGGTAATCAGATTTTCCATTTCTCTGAAGAAAGATGACAGTAAACATACCGGGATTGCATTCCATTTATATAGTGCCTTTGGCAGAACTGACATCTTGACAATATTGAGTCTTCCAATACACGAGTATGCGATATTCTTCCATCTGTTGAGGTCACTCTTGGTTTATTGTAATAATGTTCTGTAGTTTTCGCCATATAAACCTTTTGTTCTTTTAGTCAGGTATAGCCCTAGATATTTCAGTTTGTGTTTGGCTATTGTGAAGGAGACTATCTTTTTGATCCCCTGTTCTGTGGTCTTATCCGATTTGTATAACAGTCAGATGGACTTTTGTTTGTTGATCTTGTGTCCTGCCACTCTGCCAAACTCCTCTATTGGTTCCAGTACTCCCCAGGTGGAACTTTTGGGATTTTCCATATATAAGATCATATCATCTGCAAATAACAATAGTTTCACCACTTCTTTCCCCAGACAAATGCCTTTGCTGTCTTTTCTTTGCCTTATGCTGTTAGCTAAAACCTCCAAAACCATATTAAATAAGAGTGGGGACAAGGGTCATCCTTGTCTGTTCCCCTTTTCAGTGGGATTGTGTTAGTCTTTTCTCCATTGACACCACGTTGGCTGTTGTTTTTTTATATATAGCTTATATTGTCTTGAGAAATTTTCCTTCCATTTTTCTTCTCAAGTGTTTTAAACAGGAATTGGTGTTGAATGTTGTCGACTGCTTTTTTCTGTATCTATCAATATTATCATGTGGTCCTTATAGTTTTCCAAGTCAATGTGATGAATAATACTAATGGTCTTTCGTATGTTAAACCATCCCTGCATCCCTGGTATGAATCCCACTTGGTCATGGTGAATTATTTGTGTTATATACTTTTCTATTCTGTTGGCTAGTATTTTGTAAAGGTTTTTGCATCGATGTGCATAGGGATATTGGTTTGTAGTTCTCAATTCTTGTGGGTTCGTTGCCCGGGTTTGTTATCAGATTTATACTAGCTTCATAGAAGGAGTTCAGGAGTTTGCCATCTTTTTCTATGTTCTGGAAGAACTTGTGTAGGATTGGTGTTAGTCCTTCCCTAAATGCATGGTATAATTCTCCAGTGAAGCCATCTGGTCCAGGGTGTTTGTTGTTGTTGTTGTTGTTGTTGGTAATCCCTTTATAACCTTGTCTACTTCTTCTATTGCTTTGGGTCTGTTGAGATTTTTGATGTCCATTGAGGATAGTCTAGGGAAGGATTGTTGTTCCAAGAATTTGTTCATGTCTTCCAAGTTGTTGAATTCATTGGAGTACAATCCTTTATAGTACTGTGAAATTATCCTTTTGATTAAATTAGGGTCTGTTGTAATGTTCCTTCCTTCATACCTTATTCTTGTTATTGTAATTTGCTCCCTCCTTTCTTTGCTTAGGTTTTCCAGCGGTCTGTCAATTCTATTTATCCTTTCAAAGAACCAACTTTTTGCAGCATTAATTTTTCCATAGTTTTCTTATTTTCCCTCTCCTGAATCTCAGCCCTGATTTTTATAATTTATTTTCTTTTGCTATTAGTAGGATTGTCCTGCTGACTCTGCTTTAGTTGTTGTAAATTTTGTGTCAGGATATCAATCATTAGTCTCTCTTCCTTTCTCATAGCATGGATTGCTATGAAACTTCCTCTGATAACTGCCTTTGCTGTGTTCCATAAGTTTTGGTACGTCATGTGCTCATTCTCATAGGCTTCTAGAAATTTCCTAATTTCACCTCTGATCTGTGCCACTCATTTTTCAGTAGAGTTGCTTATTCTCCAATTGTTTGCTCTTTTTTCTTTGTCTTCCTTTTGTCACAGTAGTCAGAGAGAGAGAGGTCTAATTGATTTCAATGTGCTTAAATTTATATAGATTCACCTTACGCCTCAGCATGTGGTCTATCTTTGAGAATATTCCATGTGAACTTGAGAAGAATGTGAATTATTGGTATTTGAATGAAAAGATCTGTAAATATCTGTCAGGTCAAAATGTCTAATTGTAGTGTTTAGATCTCTAGCCTCCTTGTTGAGTTTCTTTTCTGTGATCTCTATATCTCAGAGAGTGGTGTGTTTAATTATTGAGTCTGTGATTTCTTTTTTCATCTTTTGGAGTGTTTGGTTGATTTATTTAGCGGGTCTCTCATTTGGGGAATATATGTTTACAATGCTTAGTGGTTCTTTGTCTGCCATTCCCTTGAACATTATAAAGTGACCTTATCACTTTTTATGGTTTGCACTTTGAGGTCAATTTTATCTGAGATTAGGATTGCAACCCTTGCTGTTTTTGAATTATTGTTTGCTTGGTATGCCTTTCTCCAACCTTGGATTCTCAGCCTATTTTTGTCCTAAGCCTTGATCTATGTCTCCTGTAGCAGCAGATTGATGGGCTGTGTTTCCTAAGCTCATCAGCTAGTCTCAGTCTTTTAATGCCTGAGTTCAGACCATTGATATTTAGGTTTATTATATCCATCTATGGACTCTGTGATGTCATCTTATACCTTTTGTGTTGTTTTTTTCCCTACTTTCCTTATTCATTAGTGTGTTGTGTGTGTGTGTGTGTGTGTCATTCTTGACTTCTTTCCATCCTTAAGCCAATGCTATCTTGGGGTCTGTTTTCTCTTTGTTGCCCTCTGGGTGAGGTTGTTGTATGTGGCAGTCTCTTATTTATTCTTGTTGAGTGTTGTTCTTCTGCCAATATTGGGTCAGCAAGGATCTTTTGCAGGGCAGGGTTTCTTCTATCGTGTTCTCTGAGTTTTTCCTTGTCTGGGAAGACTCTTACTTCTCCATCTATCTTGATCAATGATTTGGCTGGGTAGAGTATTCTTGGGTTTGCATTGTTTTCCTTCAATTTTGGAATATGTTACTCCACTCCCTCCTCTTCTTCATAGTTTCTGCTGATAGGTCTGAGCATATTCTAATTTGGGGACCTTTATATGTGATTCCTTGTTTTTGCCTAGCTGCTCTCGTGATTTTCTCCTTTTCCTCAAAGTTGGATAGCTTAACTATTATGTGCCTTGGTGACTTCTTCTTGGGATTTAGTCTAGCTGATGTTCTTTCAGCCTCCTGAATGGTTGCTTGTTTTTCATTCATTAAGCTGGGGAAATTTTCCTCCAAGAATTTTCTCACTATTGTTGCAGATAACTTCTTTGTTGTGTCTTCCTCCGGTAAGTCAATAATTCTAAGTTTGTAACGCTTCATAGCATCAGACATAGCTCTTATGCTTTCTTCAGCTTATCTGATGATCTTATTAGACTTTTGTTCGTGTTTATTAAAGTCTGCTGGGCTGTCCTCCAAGTCACTGATGCAGTTCTCTGCTTCCTCCAGTTGATTCTCGAGGTCCGACTTTCTGCTACTGGTTTTTGTTATCTCCTCCCTAAGCTCCTGTATTTCCCTTTGGTGTGTGGCCTTTATCTCCTCTATCATTTCATCATTTTTCTGTATTGTTTCCCTCATATCCTTTATGACTACAAGCAGCATTCTGTAAATTTCTTTCTGTGGCAGCTCAGTGTCTGCTTCTTCTATGCATGTCGTTATGTTTGGGACATCTTATGCCATTGCCTTTGTTTTTCTTTTGAGATCATTGGGGCTGGTTGCTGTTTGCATTGCGTTGTTTTGGAGGAGCCAGATGCCATTTTCCAGGGAGTCGAAGAACACTGGCTCTCTCTGGGAGACTTGTAGGAATGCTTCTTCAAACTGCCTACAGCTAATTTCACTATGGAATTAACCTACCACTTCATCCTCCTGTGCCTTCTCTCTCAGGGGAGTACCCCAGAAGGCTGGTGGGTTGCCTGCTTTGGTGTTGCAGAGGCTTGGCAGAGGTTCCTGAAGCAGCTTGGAATGTTGATGAGTGATGGCCACCTGCCTTGGGCCCTCAGGCACACAGGCAGGAATTCCCCAGTAAGAAGTTGGGCGGAGTATCCCCTGGTGGAGGTTGGCAGAGCTTTTCCAAGCTTCAGGCTAGGTGCATAGGGTGGAGCTCGCCTAGCAGGGTGTAGCCCAGGCTTTTGGGGTGGGGGGTATAGAGAAGAGCGGGGAAACAGGGGAAACAAAAGCAATGACAATGAAGCTGAGTCCTGATCCCCACCAGAGGAGCTGCAAGGGATTAGTCACTGGCTGGAGAGGCAATGGTGGCAAGCTCTGTCTGTGTTGATAAAAAGCCCCTGGGAAATACTGGGGGCAGGGGTGTGGATAGAGAGAAGAGATGGAAACAAAAGTAACAATGTAGCAGAACCCCAATCCCTTCCAGTAGAGCTGCAAGGGTCCAGTTCCTGCCCAGAGGCAGACGATGGCAAACTGTGACTGTGTTGAGACCAAGACCCCCTCTACAGGCTCCAAATGGTCTCTGCTCTGGCAGAGCCGGTGGCAGGGCCAAGGTCAAGTCCTAGCCGGCCTCCACTGAGGTAACCCAAAAGACCCCAGCCCGTCAAAACCCCGTAAGTCTGTGCCTACTTATCTTTATGGTGCTCCTCCTGCATTCCAGCAGTGTTGAATGTCCCTCTAAACAAGTCTCATGGGCTGAATTCTGCGGAGTCCCTCTGATATGTGTCACTCCATCACCATCTTCCTGGAAGTCCATCACCAGGAACTCTAAGTGAATTCTGTAAATTTAAGTCCCTATCTCACACTATTCTTAACAGGCATTAGACATTCTTATGTCCTGGGTATGCCTTTGTTAGCATTTTATTATCATCTTTTACTCTCCTATATGAAATTTGTCTACCGTTCACCTTTATATAATGATTAAGCAATATGTATACTGACTTTATATGAAAAATTTGGAAACTTTATTGTCAGTAGCTTAAAACTGCAATGCCCTACATATGGTAGTTCATAGACACAAGTGAATGTTTAAACTAATTAAATAAAATTTAAAATTCTACTTCTCAGTCTATTTATCACAAGACTTATGGCTACCATATTGACAGTTAATAAAGAACATTCCTGTCATCAAAGAACGCTCTATAAGACATCACTGCTTAAAAGCATTTTTTAAAGCACTGGAGTTACCTGGTGGTGTAATGGGCTACAAACTGAACTGTTACCCAAGGTCAGTGGTTTGAACCCACCAGCCTGCTCTGAGGATGAAAGTGGAAGCTGTCTGCTCCCATAGAACTTCAGCGTCCCAGATACCCCAAAGGGGCAGTTCTCCTCTATGCTACAGTGTCACTCTCACTTGGAATCAGCTCCTTAGCAGTGAAGTTTTTTGTTTTTTTTCTTTTGGCATACTTGATTCTTAAAGTATTCGTGGAATTTTTCTACGAACCAGCAAGATCTTAGTCATTTCTTTTAAAGAATATAGCTCTTTGACTTTCTCCCCATTTTATGGTAATTTTCCTGTGTATATTTCCTATAGTTTCTGAAACAGTGTTTGAAAACCATTTGTATTGCTTTCTTTCTGATTCTTAAAGTGCTACATATTCATTGTACGAAATTCTGGAATCCATACAAAACTTCTAAACAGAGAAGGCAAATCAACAATTTTTCTCACCAAGGTGCTAAAAACCCATGTATTGATGTGTAGATATGAAAGACATGAATATATGGACATGTAGTTTTATGTTCTATTTTTATTAAATGATGAAACTTTTCCCTGCCAATAAATAACCTTTGAAAGCATGATTTTAGTAAGTACAAAGTAGTCCTGTTCTACCCCTTGAGAAAAAGAAGCAAGTGACTTAACTTTTTATGCTTTAGAAATGCCTACTCTAAATGGGCATGTCAATTGTGCTTGTATAATTTTATAGAAAATTGAATTAGTCTGTGTATATTATTTTCAAAGCTTCTAAATGTATGCTAAAGGAGCTCTACTTGTAGAGTAGGTTACACGAGGGCCTGCTAATCAACTTTCTATTCCCGTAAATGCTGACAGACTGTGAAACTCATGGGGTGCGCCCTACTCTTTCACGGGTTGCAATGAGTTGGAATCAACCCAATAGCCAGGAAAGAAAGCAGCTAATTACTTATTAACTTCTCATCGAATGGTATCCATTATTGTTATCATATAGACTTCTTGAAAACTCCTTAGAAAATCCAATTTTGCCACTCTTACTGAGTATTCTCAAATTGGAATGAAGGACCAGAACCCTTTAGACACAAGGCACTGAAAGGGTATGTAAAGCTAATATGTTCAGTTCAGTGGTCTCTAAGAGGTTTCATTTGAAAATACTATATATGTCAGATTCAGGTCTTACAAAGTTACTCACCCAGCTAATCAGAAAATGATAAATAGAAATGACATACCTCAAATTTTGAGCCTATGGACATTCCAAACAGTCATTAGGCTATTGAGGCAAGGGTATAATTTGAAGCTTGAGTTAAGCAGTTATTTCAGTCACCATTTCACTTTATGGTGGTAGATGTGTCTTCTATGTCTGTCTGGCTAATGCGTATTATGTACTCTAGGTGAAAATAAATTGGAAGTTGACAGTATGGAAGTGGTTCAAGGGAATTAAAATTTATTCTGCCTTCATTTTTATTAACTTCCTTCCCATTACATGATGTTCAGGGTCACTCAAACAGCACACCGCTGATCAAAGTGAACACTGTATATAGCTCTGATGGATAGAACAATAGTGTAGGCTGCCCCTTAGACAACTGCTTCTCTTTGAATGAGAAGTGCTCTACTCCATTCAAATAAAAACAACAAAGTTAACAGCTATGCAAGCTATAGCAATACATCCTTCTTATTAAGGCTTTCTTGGCATTTCAGAAAGAGTGACTCTCAGGTTAGAGGTAGTCTCGCAGCCTGAGGTGGAATATCAGAACCATACGACTTTGCATTGGTACAGAATTCATCTACTCAAGTGTGTGGAAGGGACACTGAACTTGAATTAACGAGTGCAGATCACAAGAAAGGAAAGCCAGAGGCATTGTATAGGATCACTGCCTCTTTCACGTTACATAGTTTACTGTGGAGAAAGATCTGCTTTGGATTCTTTACATTAGGACCCTCACTGCCAGGTCTTTTCTGTGCTGACATGGAGGAATCACAAGGTCAGCAGTTCAAAACGTCCAGCCCTGCTGAGGGAGAAAGGTGCAGCTTCCATGCCTGTGAAGCAGTCCCGCATAGGAAACCCATAGGTGCAGTTTTACTGGGCCTCACAGTGTTGCTACAAGTTGGCATAGATTTCATGGCAGTAGATTTGTTTGTGTACCAAGGTCCCTGGGTGACGTAAACCACTTAACAATGACTGCTGGCTAAAAGGCTAATTATTGGGATCTACCCAAGGGCACTTTGGTTCTGGCTGTCTCCTAGAAGCCTTAAAATCCCTAGTGAGCAATTTGGAATCAGCCTGATGACACCTAATAGCCAATAACCTAGAAGTTGGTTGTTAGAACTCATCCAGTGGCTTTGCAGGGGGGGAGGGGGTTAGGGGGCTGGAGGGAGCCTAAGGGTCTGCTTCCATACGGCCCTGTGAGCTTGGTCTGCTATGTCAGAAGCAATAGCGGCAAGAGCTGCTGACTTTATCTTTATTAAATATCAATACAGAGATGTCAAGTCGCGATTTTGTCATGTAAGCTTACAGCAGAGGGGAGAAGACATGAGAATCACCAGGTGTAGATGCTACGAAAATGGCCAGGGTAGCAGGAGCTCACCTGAAGAGCAGGTATGCCAGGAGAAGAGGTCTGAAAATGGACCTGGGAGACTTTAATGTAACCCCATCCTCTACCTGGTCTCTCCCATCGTATTATTTTAGATATTTGTTTTCTTTTTTTTTACCCCCTAGTTCTTGTCACTGCCTGAAATTCTTTCTTTGCCCCCACTTTGCCTTTCTGGTGCACACAGGCCTTCTAAGGGAGGGGAAATAGGGATTTTGGTTTGTAGAAGACCCAAGTACACCTCAAGTTTCACTTGCATCCTCTGTTCAAGGTTAATGACTTCTCAGCTTTCTGCTTCACTCGTGATACTTTTTTTTCTTTTATATTGCCTAATGTCTTTTCTTCAAGTCCAGCCTCCTTTGTGGACCTATCTGTCAGGTGCCTGTGTAGGCCTGAGTCCCAGTGACTAAATATTTCAAGCTCTTCCAAGAACTCTGAAAGGCATCTGGATGCTTGCTTCCATTCCTGAATTGCCCAATTACCCCATGTTGCTTAGGAAGAAGGTGTGTCTTCTGAGAGTCTGCTTTTCCTATGGCCACATTCCAGTCTCGTTAAGTCGCCTCTGAGATCAAACGCAGCATATTTCCTGTTGCAGCATCAGGCATTAAACTCAGACATAAATGTGACTCCCCCACATAGCTAATTGAGGTCTAGAATACTGCCCAAGCCAAGGTTTAGGAAACTAGAGGCAATTCAAAGCGAATGTCATCTGTATCTATCTCTGACTTTGGATCAAAATCGCATCAATCCTAGACAGCTTTCTGAGGTAAGAGAGCAAGGGGTTAACTTTAGATGCGCTTTTGGTACAAATATCTGTAACAGTCATGAGGCATGACAGAGCAGAGCTGACCTGTTGGATCATACCTTGTCCATAAAAAGGACAAAGGCTGTAGTAAGACAGCAGCACAGAGTGGGAACAGAAGGTGAAAATCTGAGCCTGCATTTCAGGGAAACAAAAGTTTTATAAAGATTCAGAAAATGATTTGCGGACCATTTATCATGTATCATGACAATTTTAAATACAACAGATCACTGGTGATGCCACTGGATGAGTGGAAGCCTTAAGAAAATAGTCTATTGATGATGCTGAAACTGCCTGGACACATAAGAATCCATGTACCCAGAAGAGGGCAAATGAGAAACCAAAGTCATAAGAATTTTATTGACAAAATAACAATGTATAAATTACCAAGGGCACATGAGGGAGGGGAAAAAAAAGAGGACCTGATGCAACGGGCTTAAGTGGAGAGCAAATGCTTTGAGAATGATTGGGGCAAGGGAGGAATGTGCGGATGTGCTTTATACAATTGATGTATGTATATGTATGGATTGTGATAAGTGTTGTATGAATCCCTAATAAAATGTAAAAAAAAGAGGAGAAAAAAAAAGAAAATGATTAGGGCAAAGAATGTACAGATGTGCTTTATGCAATTGATGTATGTATATGTATGGGTTGTGATAAGAGTTGTATGAACCCCTAAAAATGTTTTTAAAAAAGAATTTTATTTAAATTTAACCTAAGATATTTTATTGTTGTGTGTGAGAACATGCTCAGCAATCATACACTAACTCAACAGCTTCTACATGAACACTTTCATAACACTGAGTAATTTCTTTGAATTATACAACTATTCTTATCCAAGAGTACACAGATCACCATTTTAAAAAATTTAAGAGATACTACTAAAAAAAAAAAACTCACTGCCATTGAGTTGATGCTGGTTTGTGACAACTCTGTCAGACAGAGAATAATAGCCGCAGTGGGTTTCTGAGACTGTAACTCTTTACAGGAGTAGAAAACCTCGTCTTCCTCCCAAGGAGCAGCTGGTGGTTTCAAACTGCCGACCTTGCAGACACAGCACAAACACATAACCACTGCACCAACTGGGCTTCTTTTCAAATGTGAGTGGAACAGAGGAATTAAGTAGGCTTCATGTTTGGTTTGCTTTTCATAAACAATATTGCCTTTGAAGCTAATCCAAGGAATTACAGACTTGCCTTTAGTTGGGTTTTGTTTCATTGTTTGGTTGGTTTTAGTTGTTGTTTTATTTGTTTTATGTAAGGCCTGATTAAAGGCATTCAGCAACATTTTTGTTTGTTTTTTCGTAAAAACCTAAAGTTCCCTTTCTCAGAGAATATATTTTCCTATTATTCGTCTGCATCTGGCGCTCGCCTTTTTGCTTTCTTTTACACGTATTGGTGCTTACATTAGGTTGGAAAAAGAAAAGTGATCGAATTAAAACAAACTTCAAGCTTCCTAGAGAAAAGGACAGAAATGGAGCAGGCAAGCGCCGACTACCAAGGGAGATGCTGCAGGCGGAGACGCTCTGGTCTCCTGAGGAACCACCACCCAAATTGCCCCTGAGATTGATCTGGGAGAAGGGCAAAGCCCTCCGGGCTTCAAAAAGGGAAAGTGTGTGTTGTGTGATGAAGTGCAGTAATCAGCCACTGCTTTTCCCTGGGTAGATAATTTGGCTCTTGGGGATCCGTGCCTGCTAGTTCTGCTCTGTCTAAATCAGTGTTTCTCAACCTTCCTAATGCCATGACCCTTTAATACAGTACCTCATGTTGTGGTGATCCCCCCCAACGATAAAATTATTTTTCTTGCTACTTCATCACTGTTATTTTGCTACTCTAATGAATCAGGCGACCCCCGTGAAAGAGTTGTCCTACCCCCAAAGGGGTCGCGACCCATAGGTTGAGAACTGCTGGCCTAAATGAAAACCATGAAGGGTTAGAGCTGGAGGAACTAAGGCCCAACACATTTAAGTGACGTGGCCAAAGCCACATGGAGTGTTAGTGGCAAAAAGCAGGACCAATATCTAGATATTGGGACCCCCGATGCCTCCTCTTATACAACACCTTGCATGAAAAGAGCCCTTGTGTTTCTGCCTTACGTTACATACGAGTGCGCCAACCGCTACACCATGCCCTGTGAGCACACCAGGACTCCCAGAAGAGTCCATCTAAATGCCTTTACCCATTATCCTAACCGATAGAGTGGTCACCGGGCTCAGTGAGCTGTGCAATGGCTCTTGTCCTAGTGGCCAGACCTGAAGGAATCGGCCTCTCAGAGCAGGAGAAACTTATGAGTCATCGAAGGCCATGTGGGGGTCCCGACAACTGGCACCAACACGGATGGCCTTTACAGTGGCCTCCCTTCACCAGAAACACAGGTATATTTATTTTTCTGCTTAGTGACATGACCGTGACCATGATCATGAGATGGCCATGTCCATAAACTACATCTGATATAGATTTATCTAATTACACGAGAAGGGAGAAAAGTATAGTTTTGACCGCATGTTTTGGCATCCTAAGATTCTGAGTGACCTTTATTACATTACTCGGAAACTCACATGGGAAGGGCTGCTCTGCTTATAGGTTCACGATGAGTCGTCATTGACTTGATGACAGCGGTTTGAGGTTTTTTGGGTTCACTCCATTTCTGTTCATGGTGCAGAGAAGGAACCTGAGAAAGTGTCTTATCTTTCTGCAGTCTCTTCTGCAGGTCACCCGGTACGTGTCTTCTGTTTTGCTGAGTTGGAACTGTAGTTGCTTACCACGCTTGCTGACATTTTGTATGGGTCAGAACCGACTGGATGATGGAGAGTTTGGTTGCTGTTGTTACTGTTGCTATTATTTATTTATTTTTAGAGTTAGTTGGTGTTGAGTTGATCCTGATTTACGGCAGTGTTGGCTTTTACTTAAGAGTTTATCTTCACTGTTGGCAAGGAACCAGTTCCCATGGTAAATATTTCCTAATTATCTTTCCAATTATCTTTAGCCAAGAACACCCTACTGCACACAATCTTTAGAGAACAGAATGATTTGGGCCTAGTTGAAGTACAGACCATCCACAAGAGCACGCTGGAGAATAAGAAGGCATCCCTTACTTCTTAACAGATAGATATGAGTACATAGTCCATTCCCCTCTCATTATATATGTATTCATATATGTATATGCCTGTGTTTAGGCCTCTATAAATGTCCTTTGCCTCCTGGTCCTTTCCTCTATTTCTTTTTTTTACTTCCCTCTTGTCCCACCATCGTGTTAAGTCTTCATTTGAGTTTAGTAATTCTGCTCCTACCGTGCTCTTGATTAAGCCCCATTAGGCATCCTATGACCTTCCTTCCATTGATTTTAGTTTGCTTGTTGTTCCCTTGTCCCTAGGTTGGTCCCCCACCCCTTCCTTTTTCCCACCTCCCCTTCTCCCATATCCCCCCAGGATCATTGGTCCCATTCTTTCATCTCCAAATTGTTTATCCCACCTATCTTATCTAGATAGACATACAGATACATTAATAAGTGCAAAAACCAGGAAAAACCAAGTAAAACAACAAAGGAAGTCCAAACCAACAGAACAATAACAGCAGCAGCAAAAAAACAAAAATAACAATAACAAAATGAAAGCCACTGACAAAAATGGAGAAGCCTATAAATAGTTCAAGGCCTGCTTGTTGGCCTTTATGAGTGTTTTCTAGTCGAGTCTGATGGGGTGCCACACTCTGTCTCCCAAGTCAACTTTTGGTATTTCCTGGGGGTTTCATCACTCTGTTCCCCCTGCTGCTCTGCTGCATGCACTCAGAGCTTCGCCCCAGCATGATGGGGCCAGGCCATGCACTATTCCCACACTGTGTCTCCAGTGCTGTCCCCATGCAGTGCCACAGTTTAGTGAGGGATGCCATGTTCCGTGGTGGGGCTAGCCCTATGGTCCTCCCCATGCGTTGTCTACTCCGAGCAGAACCATCGTCCTTGGGGCTTGGTGGGCCAAGATGTCCTCTCTTCCCTCTCCATCCATTTGCATTTCTCCCATGTGCTCTAATCCAATGTGCCCTCTCCCCAAGCTGTAGCCCCAGTGCTGTCCTCTGAAGTGCATTCTTCTGAGGGAGTGGGGGGGGGGGAGGGGGAGGATCCACATAGTTAGGATTGGGGCCAGCCCCAAAGACCTCTCTATTGGTTCCTTGATACATGCCATTGTGTTGTATTCACATCTTGGCACATTGAGTTGAAGCCTGGCCTCTCTCTCTCCCTGTGGAGCTATAAAGAATACCCGCCCCTTGGGTGGGTTAGTACCCTGTTCCCTCCCACCCATGGTGTTTTTCCTCTCTCTTTCCCCCCCACTCTTATTTAGTTGGCTGTCATATGTATCCCTGGATTGGGTTTGGCCCCTGCCATAGTTGCTGGACCTCACACTTACCTCAATGGACTCATGTACTTGTCCTTTTGTGCTTGACTTATTTCACTTAGCATGATTTCCTCCAGTTCTTACCATGCGGAAATGTGCTTCATGCATTCGTCGCTGCTTTTTTAGGGACACGTAACACTCCGTTATATGTAAGTACCACAGTTTTTTTATCCATTCATCTGCTGATGGAAATTTGGGTTGTTTCCAACTCCTTGAAATTGTGAATTGTGCCACACTGAATATTGGAGCACAGATGTCTGGCTGTAGCTTATTTCTTGCCTCTTCTGGGTACACATTGGGCCTTGACTCAAGTACTCCCTTAACACAAGAATACTTTGTTCTAAAAATCTGGCATTCTGTGATGCTCACCTTCCTGATATGATCACTGAAGACAAAATAGGTGCATAAGTAAATGTAGTGAAGAAACCTGATCATCCCCAGCTATCAAAAGATATAGGGTCTGGGTTCTTAAAGACTTGAAGATAAACAAGTGGCCATCAAGCCCAGAAGTATCTAAGCCCACATGGAAGAAGCACACCAGCCTGTGTGATCATGAGGTGTCAATGGGATTGGGTATCAGGCATCTAAGACCCAGAATAAAACCATACCCAATGTGAATGGGAGGTAGTGGGATGGAGTGGAGATCCAAAGCTCATCTGTAGACAATTGGACATCTACCTAGGGAAGAGATGAGCCAGTAGGGTACAGTATAGCACCAATGAAACACACATTTCCTCTAGTTCTTTGATGCTTCCTTCACCCCACTTTCATGACCTCAGTTCTACCTTTAGACCAGAGCATGCACACTGCTACAGATAAGAGCCCGCAACACAGGCAATCCAGGATAGATAAACCCCTCAGGGCCAACAAGGAGAGTAGAGATACCAGCAAGATTAGGGGAGGGTTGTGGGGAGGAAGAGGGAATTGATCACAAGGATCAGTCTACAACCCCCTCCCAGGGCGATGAATAATGGAAAAGTGGGTGGGGGGCAATGGAGGATGATGTAAGATATCAAAAAAAAATCTATAACTTATCAAGGGTTCATGAGGGAGGGTGGGTGGGAAAGGGAGGGGGAAGGAATAGGGAGCATATATCAGGGGTTCAAGTGGGAAAAGATACTTTGAAAATGATGGCGGCATATGGGCAAATGTGTTTGACACAGTGGGGGAATGTATGGATGGTGATAAGAGATGTAAGAGCCCCCAATAAAAGTATTAACAATAATAATGATAATAAAATACACACACACACTCACAAAAAAGAAAACATCGCTCTCTAAAGCATAATTCCCAGAGCTGTGATACGTCAACATCTGCCCATTCGCATTGCATTATGCTCTACCTCTGACAACTGCAACAGAAATCATTTTTGCCATTCTTTCTGGCTTCCGATTCCTAGATGCAGGCCATATATAGGGCTTAATTTGAGCAAGGTCTGCGATTTTCTCTTTACTTTGGAATTAAGTGCTATTGTTAAAAATTCCAAGACAAATGAGACCAATTACAAAAGCAACAGTGGCTTTATTTGGCCATTTCATTAAAAATGCTTGTTTTCATTCATCATCAAAGGCCAACTATTAAATATTGTATTCTAGCTATTGTAAAAAGTCAATAGAATGTATTTACACTAAATTAAATATCATGTGATGGTTATCAGAAGCAGAAGGGTGAGGAAGGTGCAATGACTGGCTAGAGGGTTATTTTAGTCTGGGTGCCTGAGAGAAACAAATCCATAGAAAGTCATGTATAAGAGAGAGTTTTATATAAAGGTTAAGTGCACATCAGGAAAACATCCCAACCCAGTGCTGCCCGAGCCCACAAGTCCAACATTAACCCATATGTCCGACAATCCACAATGTTCGCCTCCATCTCACAAAACACACTGTGACGCCGACTGCAGGAGGAAAGCCAAGTCAGTGAATGTGTAAGCATCTCAGTGCTGGCAGGGGTCTCCACACAGCTGCTCCAGCACCCAGGGCTGCATTGGAGTAGGTCCAGGTGACTTCTCCTCAGGGATGTCTTGCAGGAAGTGAGTCTTGCCAGCTGAAACAGAGAACTGTCTAAGGCAGCTAGCTGCACCTTGGTCTGACCATCACAAAGCAAGAGACTTGAGAACTCAAAAGGCGAAGCTCACGGAGCCATTTATCCTTCCGCCCTTCAATTAACCTCGCATGTGTTTATCAGCCAGGTTGACACAATAAACTAACTCAAGCCTGTAAATCCTTAAAGGAGGGGCTAGCCTCTTCTTTCTTCCAGAAAGGGCGGGTTTGAACTTCTGACCTTGAGTTGGCAGCTCAACACACACCCACTGCACAACTAGGGCACCCACAGCTTGTGTGAAGGGGAAGAGAACGTGCAAAAGAGAATATTTTCATGTTTCCTCATCTCTCTTTAATTTGCCTTTTGAAAATGTAATAAAGTGAGTCAGATGATGTTTTTCATAACTCAGTATTCTGCATCTGATTTTCATGTCACTTAAAAAGAAATATAGATATCCCTATGCTGTTAAAAGTTGACTGCATGTAAGTAAAAACCAGTTGCCCTGGAATGGACTCTGACTCAGCATGACCCCACTGTAGAGTAGACCCCACAGAGTAAAATAGTGCTCCAGAGTGGGGTTTCCAGTCGTAGATTGCCAGGTCTTTCTAACAAAGTGCCTCTGGTTAGATTTCAACCCCAGTCTTCCAGTTAGTTAGCTCTGTGTACCACCTAGAGACAGGAGAACAGCATAACTTTTAAATAAATTTTAGTATATGTGCTGCTGAAGCGAGCACAACTTTTTAATAAATTTTATGGGTATTTCCCCCTATTTTGTTAATCCAACACACAAAAAGTCTAGCACTACAGGGTTCCATTATATATATGTGGAATATATAATATTATATATAATATATATTCTGCTGCTATCTGAAATATCTGTTCTACCCCCAATAAGGGAGACTATCTCTTCTTCATCCAGTGGTTCTCAACCTTCCTAATGCTGCGACCCTTTAATACAGTCAGTTCCTCCTGTTGTAGTGACCCCTAACCATAAATTTTTTTTCATTGCTACTTCATAACTGTAATTTTGCTACTGTGATGAATCATCATGTAAATATCTGATATGCAGGATATATTTTCATTGCTACAAATTGAGCAGAAAGCATAGTGATTAATCACAAAAGCAATAAGTAATTATATATTGTGAAATATTCATTTCTAGTTACAAATGAATGAAATTTTGTCTTGAAGCATGGTGTAGCATGGGTAACAGTCTTCATGCCGGGTACTTGCATGTGGGCGTACCCACCTGGAGATGGATAGAGGAGAAGTGTCTCGGTTCCTAAGACCATCGGAAATATGTGTCGTGACCTACAGGTTGACACCCGCTGCCTTCATCAATCCCTGACAAAATGAATTCCCTTTTCTCCTCCAAACACACGTGTGTGTGTTGTATACATGTACAAGTTGAGGCTTGACTCAGAGGAATACATTTTATGCCATTTCCCAAGAGAAAACTCCCCATGGACTTGGTTGATGAACGTCTTATTTTTTTACTCCAGTTTCAAAGAGCCATCCTTCCTCAGATCTGTTAATTCTGCTAATTTGAGAATCCTACTGTTATCCTCTGATGAACTTCATTAACCTTCCCTGGCCCCCAGTAGGCAGAATCCAGTAATGAGATTTGTTTCTATAATTCTTTAACCATTAATGCTGCTGTCCCCCATAATCCCTGGAACCTTAATGTCAGCTTGTTTCACATACCCTGGATATATAAGACATTTTTCTATAAAAAATAATAAGTAGTACATTTTATATTAAAATGTATAATACATTTTATATGTATTTACGTGTATTGAAAGGCCCGATTTTTTATGAAAGAGAAGACTGTTTTTAAATCCCACCCTCTTTTTATTCAGGTATAGCCAAAGAGAGATGCTTAGCCAAGGTTGAAAGTGGTGTATGAATTTACCCACCCCACCTCCTTTGTGGAGCTCATTCTGGCTCATGGCGACCCTATGTGTATCAGAGTAGAACTGTGCTCCATAATGTTTTCAGGGATAGATGTTGGGAAGTAGATCACCAGGCCTGTCTTTAGAGGTGCATCTAGGTGGAGTCGAGCCTTCAAACTTGTGGTTAGCTGCTGAAGGCTGAACCTTTTTCCTTTAGTAGGCAGACTTACTTGGCATGCTCCTGTTTAATAATTGTCTCCAATGGCATGAAACTTTTTCTCCTTGAAAATTGTCATTACTGGTTTTTCTCCTTGAAGAAAAATAAATTGATCTTCCCGTGAGTGTAATCAGTGACCCCAGATTAAAATTAAATCATGCCATTTGATTATTCTGCTCAGCTTCAGGGTTTTTTTTTAAATTAAGTGATTGATTGGGATTAAATATCATGTATTACAAACTAACCGCAATTACAATGGTAACTGCACTCTTGAAAATTGTGTTAGTCTGGGTAGACTAGAGAAACAAATCCATGGACACACATATGTGTATAAGAAAGAGATTTATATACAAGAGCAATTGAACATTGAGAAAACATCCCAGCCCAGTCCAGACCAAGTCCATAAGTCTGATATTAGCCCATATTTCCAATATCAATCTATAAAGTCCTCTTCAGATGCACGAAACACGTGCATTGATGCCAAATGCAGATCTCAGGCCAGTGGGTAGAAAATCTTTGGATCCAGTGTCATTGGAAACATCTCAGGGCTAGCAGGGATCTCTCTGTGGCTTCTCTGGCTTCTGAGGTCTGATTGCATCCATGTGGCTTATCTTCTGCAGTGTCTCCCAGGGAGTAGCTGAGAGAGAGAGGTGTCTTCTGCCTCCAAGGAGGAAGTACCAGATTTCCCAGAATTCTCAGGAGAAGGTCATGCCCACACAGAAGTCTCATTGGCTCTCTCCAGATTGACAGCCTAGACTCCACCCCTACACTCTGAATCCTTAAATTGACACCAGATTAGGTGACTACCACAAAAATAAAAATTTATTTACTTAGATTCCAGTTTTATTTTTTTATTTAATATTCTGTGAAATTCTGTCATTAAGTAGATGTTTATTTGTGCTCACATTTAACATTTACTAGATGTTTGCTTGTGTTTCATTGACTATGCAAAGACACTCAACTCTGTGGAACATAATAGACTGTTTATAACCTTGAGAAGAATAGGCATTCTAGACTACTTCATTGTGCTCGTGAGGGACTTGGACATGGATCAAGAGGCAGTTGTAAGAATAAAACCAGGGAATATGGAATGGTTTAAAATCAGGACAGGTGTGTGTCAGGGCTGGGTTCTCTCATCACACTTTTTCAAGCTATGTTCTGAGAAAATCATCAGAGACGCTGGGTTATATGAAGAAGAGTGTAGCATTAGGATTGGAGGAAGGCTTATTAACAACCTGTGGTCTGCAAATGACACAACTTTGCTTGCTGAAAGTAAGGAGGAATTGAAGCACTTGGTGAAGATCAAGGACTGTGGCCTTCAGTATGGATTACAACTCTATGTAAGGAAGACCAAAATCCTCACAACTGGACCAATAGGTAGCATCATGATACATGGAGAAAAGGTTGAAGTTTCAAGAATTTTGTCTTACCTGCATCTACAAGCAATGCTCATGGAAGCAGCAGTCAAGAGACCAGACAACGTATTGCCTTAGGTAAATCTGCTGCAGAAGCCCTCTTTAGAATATTGAAGAGCAAGGATGTTACTTTGAGGACTCAGGTGGACCTGACTTAAGCCAGGGTATCCTCCAATGCATCATATGCATGTGCATGTTGGACACTGAATAAGAAAGACCAAAGAAGAATTGATGCATGTGAATTGTGGTGCTAGAGAAGAATATGAACGTAACATGGACTACTAAATGAACAAATTGATCTGTATTGGAAGAAGTAAGGCCAGAGAGCTCCTGAGAAGCAATGGTGGCTAGACTTCATCTTGCATACTTTTAGACATATTGTCAGGAGGGACTAGTCCCTGGAGAAGGACCTTGTGGTAGTTACATAATCTGTTGTCCATTTGAGACTGTTACAAGTGAAGGGATGGGGTTTAGTCTGTCAATCAGGTCGCAGCTTGATGACCTCATTTGGAGATGCTAAGGAGATAAATAGCTCGCTGGAGGCAGGACACAGACTCACTCCCTGCAAGACATTAATGACAATGAGCGTGATGCAGCTACATGGATGCAGCCAGAGCCCTGGAGTTGGAGGAGCCAGTGTAGACTCATGCCAGCTCTGAGATGCTTCTACTATCACTGGATCCACAATACTTTCACCCACTGGCCTGTGATCTTCCTGCATTCATCATCATTGCATGTATTTCATGAGTCTGAAGAGGAATTTATAGGTTGGTATCAGACATGTGGTTTAATGTCAGACTTATGGACTTCATGTGTACTGGGCTGGGATGTCTTATCAATACTCAATTGCCCTTCTATATAAAGCTCTGTCTTATACACATGATCATCTATGAATTTGTTTCTCTAGTCTACCAGACTAACACAGACATCATGCTTGGTAAAGTGGAGGAGGGGTGGGAGGAGGGGTGAAAAAGAGGAAGGCCCTAGAGGAGGAGGATTGACAGAATGGCTGCATCCATGGGCTCAGGCACAGGAACAATGGTGAGGATGGCACAGGACCACATAGTGCTTCATTCTGCTGTGCATACGGTCGCTATGGGTCAGAGCCGTCTCTATGGCACCCAGCAACACCATTGTAGCCCTTTTTCAAGACCTTTCAATTCTCAATTTAGGCCGTTTCAACCTATGGTTTAGGCGGACGATTTTTAACAATGCCAGGAACACATGTCTTCCTACTTTACAATGTGTATTACTTATAGCCTGTCATAGATTTGCCTGATAACTGGCGTTTCTCAATTTGTTTCTCATGCTTAAAAAACAATAACAAAAGGAACAACACACAAAGAAATACACTTGGCTTAAGCTTCTATTCATTCATCAACTACTTTAGGAGTTTCCACTACATTATATGCTACAGCACTACCAGTTGCTATCAAAATTATGGTAACTTCAGGTGTGTCAGAGTAGACCTGGGCTCCATGGAGTGTTCATTGCTCTCTGAGATCCTGAGAGAGATACAGGAAGGGGCTCCTGGAGAGTCTCTGGGGTCAAGATGCAGAGAATTAGTAGACAATGACTAGAGGAAAAGAGAGATCCATCGGGTTCATTTCACCTTCAATTCGTCCTTCTCCCTCTTTCCCCTGACTTGCCCCCTGGGATCTCATCATTACATACTCTTCCTGTTTTGTTTTGTTTTTTCCCTGCTGGCTTCTCATGGACTTCTTAAAAAGTCTGTAGTGCACACAGGCATGCTTTTAGACAAAATTTATTCTTGTATTAAAACACCAGTATTATTTTCAAAACTACGTATGAATCTTTAAAGAGAAAAAAGGAAAAAATACAGACTACAAGTATTTATCTTTTCATCTTATTTATGTTTAATAACACAATGTTGAAGAAAATGCCACGTGACAGGAATTTAGTAAATTCTCATTTGTTGGCTATATGAATTGACTGACTAGGTAGCTGGCTGGCCAGATGTTGGTTGGTTGGTTGGCTGGATAGTTGCTTGGTTGATTGGTTGGTTGGTAAACAAAAAGAGTGTTAGCTTTAAACGAAACCAAACTCACTGCCAGTGAGTCTATTGTGACTCATAGCAACCCTATAGGACACTGGTAGACCTGCCCTGTGGGTTTCCAAGACTGTGTAACTCTTTGAAAGTTAAACTTCGTTTACTTACGATTGTGACATTTCACTAATTCTATCATACTGAGCAATCGACTAAGCTCTACAACTCTCAGTCCATCCTGTAAGACAGAATCTTTCACATAGGATTGTTGTATGAAGCCTGCAGTAGAAACATTGTTCACTTGTATATGAGGGGGTACCCCCAAAATATCTGGAATTGCACTAGGGGTAGCTTTTATAGTAAGCCGTTTTCCCAGTAGGGGAGCATCAAGCAACTCTCTCTGAGTTAGCGTACCCTGTGGCATCACTTGGGAAGGTTCTTTTGGTCACAGTGAATTTTCTTTTTCTTTTTCTTTTCTTTTTTTTTTTTTGTGAAAGCAGTTTCACTCTAACCTTGTTTTTTGTGATGACTGGATTTAAGAGAATAGCATGTGACTGTGAAATTTTGTTTCCTGCTTGGGAAAAAATGCCACAGAAACTCGTGATATTGACCACGGCTTAAAGGGAGAACATTATAACTCAAGTGTATGAGTGGTTATCTCATTTCAAAAAGGGTAAAAAATTAATGGTAAACCTCGTTCTGGACATCCATCAACTCCCAAAGGATGAAAATCTCAACACATAGTGCATTTGGCGTTCATTCCACGAGGCCAGAATGTTAATCAAGTGATCTATTTAGAGATTCTGAAAAGATAGAGTAACAGTGTAAGACAAAGAAGGACTGATTTGTGGCAGGGGGACTGGGTTTGCCACCACCACTAGGCACCTGCTCACGCAGTCATATCAGTGGGTCAGTTTGGGGCAAAAACCCAGCATGTCTCAATTGTCCCATGCACCTTACTCACCTGACCTCACTCCGTGCAACTTCTTTTGGTTTCTGCGAATGCAGAGGGACAGGAAAGGACAACGATTTGATGACATAGAAGAGGTAACGGGAAAAAAAACAAGGGAGGTTCTATTAGCCATCCAAACAGATGAGTTTGAAAAATGTTTCCAAGAATCGAATCGCAGATTTGACAAATGTATTAAGTGCAATGGAGAGCACTTCAAAGAGCACTTTGAAGGTGATACGGTTGTTTCATACAGATTTAAATACATAGTCTTTGATGGGGGGTGGTCCATGTCTTTGGGGGGAGGGGCATGTCCCCTCATATGTTCATCATTTTAAAGCAGGAAAAACAGAATGCGCTTCAGTGTTGTTTCTGAATGGATCAACATCAGTGGAAGTAAATGGTCACTCTGTGCCGAAATGTTAGCTCCATTAAATTTAGACCTTTAAATATGTTCCTGCTGAAGATATACATCTGACAGGCAAGAAGAATACATGTCTGAGAAAGGGAGATATAAGTGGAAAATTCACAGACCAGCTCTTTTTCCAAGATTAAAACACAGTCCTACTTCACCCTCTTCCTCTCTCACTCTGCTCAGTGCCCTCTCCTTGGATTATTACAGGACTGTTTCAGACAGTAATTTTCTCTCTCCAAAACCAAAAAAGATGTGTTATATTATTTCTTGGCATGACAGGCTGTGGTTATGTGTTTTTTGGCCTTTTTATGAGCACTTCTGAATATATACACACACACCGGGGCAAAATGGCATGTGAGAATGGGATGGGATAGGATAACACAATTTGGATCCATAGCAGTAAAGTGAAAGGACTACATAAGCAATTAAGCCCACTGGTGGAAAAGAGGAGATGAAGTTAATTTCTCCTACTCTGAAGAGTTAGTGGTTACACTTTGGGCTGCTAACCACAAAGTCAGCAGTTCGAAACCACCAGTTGCTGTGCAGGAGAAAAATGGAGTTTTCTACTCATGTGGTCTCAGAAAGTGACAGGGACTGTTCTACCCCGCCCTACAGGGTCACTGTGCATCAGCTCGATGGCAGTGAGTTTTGTTTTGGGTGGAGTGGCTAGCTCCATACTATTACCAAAATCCATGGCCACCACACCGATTCTGAGTGTAGAAAGCCCTTTCACTACAGGACAAAGTGGAACTGCTCCTTAGGGCTTCCAAGGGTTTAGATCTTGATGGGAGCAAACAGTCTCACCTTTCTACCTTGGAACAACTGGTGGGTTTGAACCACTGGCAGGCTAGTAGTTAATCCACTGTGCCATCAAGTCCCCTACCCTGCCATGTGGTGGGTGGCTATTTATGGAACATTTTCTCCTCCCTCTCGCTCCCCTACCCTGCCTCCAGTCTGCTTAGATATCACCTGTGCCCAGCATCACTGAAGGGCAGGATCTTTACATGCCACCTGCCACAGTGCGGCATAAAGAACTGGTCCCTGTGGCCAAGCTTCAGTTCGTTGAGGCCCGCTGAACAGGCACTCGGCCCCATCTCCCCAGTCATCGTGGTTAACATCCGTGCCACTTGTGCAGGTTCTCACAGCTAGCTGCCTTGGTTTCGTTATTAAATGGGAGAAATAAAGTCTAGAATGACACACCTTTAAGTCTAACAAGGAGCGTTTGTTTTTTGCAGCGCCGACTAGGAGACGCAGCAAAGAAAGCCATCAGCAAGCTCCAGGTCAGGACCATCAAGAAGGGTGACAAGGTAACATCCCTCTTTTATTTGACTGAGCAGCTGTTCAGAGATGTTCACAACTTTTCTGGATAGAAGGGCGGGAAGGATAGAAGGGAGGTGGGTGGGCTGCATGCTAATAGCAATCCTGCAAGGATCGCATCTGTTGCTTACTCCCATCCCTATGAAATAAAATGGAAAGCAATTTATGCAATGCATACAAAAGAGATAACAACAAAGTTAGATAGAAAAAAATAAGAAATTGAAAAAGTGCTGTTTTCAAGAGTCAGTATGAAATTAGTATGTTAGTACAATTAGTAGGTTGTATAAATACATCACCTGGATCACAGAAATTGGGCCTGATTTTAGATTGGTGCTTTCTGGCAGCCTGTGCAAAGGAAGAGACGGTACTCATTTAGTTCAGTTCTTTAAAAGGTGAAAAGAACAAACGTGTCTTCCTGCTGTGATGTTTCTTCATAAATCCTGACAAGGAAGCTAGAGCGCAATGCCCTCCACTTAAACGTCTACAGTAAACGCAGGGAGCTTTTCCATCTCCGAAATTGAGAATTCAGAACCCGGTGGCATTGCAGAGACCCCTGTTAGCATGGTGGTTATGTTGGGCTGATAACCACAAGGTGAGCAGTTGGAAACCACCAGCCGTTCCACAGGAGAAAGAGGAGGCTTTCTACTCCCATAAACAGTTACAGAAATGTCTGGGGTGTTTACTTCTTTGCTGTGACTCTACATTTCTGCTGGACCTTGTAGGACTTTCATTTTCTTTCAAGATGGAGTTGCTTGTGTTCATCATTCATCGTCTTGCAAGGCAATTTTGCGTTTTGCAAAGTTTTATTGCTCTCATCAGGCCCACAGACTCTAAAGCTCTCTGTTATCCCCAGGAGAAGTCTGAGAGTGGTGGCTACCTGTATGTGGACTTTGGTCTCCTTTCCCCATTGAGTCTATAATGACCACATATAAGATTTCCAAGGCTGTGCATCTTTTCACGAGCAGACAGCCTCGTTTTTCTCCTGCAATGCAACTGGTAGGTTTGAACAGCCAACCTCAATGTTTGCAGCTCAACGTTTACCCAACAGTGTCAGTGCAGCTCCTTGGAAGCATTTCAAGAATTTTCAATCCCACATTTATCCTGATGGTTATCTCTAGTCAAATTGATTTGTCTCACAAATATGTACTACTATTTTCAACTACATAAAAATACTCTTGAACTTATTAAGTTAAAATTTATTTCAAAGCATTACTGAATTTTATTAAGTACGCTCCCTTCCTCCAATCAGAGACTTACAAAAATCCAAGAAAGAACCGTTACATAAATACTAAATTTGAGTGCATGAAAAGAGGTTTATATACTAAAAAAAATGAAACTATTATTTTAGAGTTCTATATACTAGATTCTAAAGAAATGGATAGGTACAATAATATTCAGATAATTCTTAATTATCATTTGTCATTCTCAAGATTTGGCTATGTGTCCTCCAATAATTGTAGCAAATAGTGTTATTAATAATGGCACATGAGGAAATTGTTGTTGTTTTTTCACAAAAGCACTTTCAGTGGGACCCAGAAACAGTAAGTCGAGGTTGGGAAAATGGAAACTAAGCCAACGTGCAGTAAATTATTGATGGAGAAAATTGGCACCAGGCCGCTGAAAGCTCTGCACAGGGCAGGCTCACCTTGAGTCTTTCTGTAAGAGTCTAATGAAGAAAGTAGGCTGATCTGTGCTTTCTCTGTTGCAGGAAACAGAGCCTGATTTTGATAACTGTGCGGTCTGCATTGAAGGGTACAAGCCTAACGATGTGGTCAGGATCTTGCCCTGCCGGTGAGTCACTAGGTTGCTGGTGAAGACAGGGTCTTGTCTGGAGAGAGCCTGGTCAGCCTTGTTGGCTCAGACCTGCTCAGCCCAGCCCTGCCAGGTCGGTGTGACTAAACATTTCTATGTTTACACTGCCAGAAGCCAAAAATCTGGTTCCTTCTGCATAACTTTGGTCCTTGAATAAATTTTTGTCTCATGAAATTGGAAATCTGGTCTGACCCCCTTTGCATCAAAGAAAACCCACTGCTGTGAACAAAATAGATCTATGATGCAGAAGCAGAAGACATGGCTCCACGAAAGGGTTTTCTTTAACAATGAATCTGTGATATTCAGAAGCATTTACAAGTGTAGTTTAATTAAAATAAACTCTTAAAGTAGTTTTACAAATGATCGTGAAGGATCAGAAACTCAGAACACGGTCAAGAGCTTATTGGAAGCCAAAAGCAGATTCCATGTCCCTCTCAGATTCACTAACAGGAAGCAGAGGGAGCCCAGATGGTGCAGTGGGTTCCACACTGAGCTATTAATTGCGAGGTCAGCAGTTTGAACGCACCAGCTGCTTCGTGGGAGAAAGATGAGGCTATCCACTCCCATAAAGATTTGCAGTCTCAGAAACCCAAAGCAGTAGATCGACCCCTCCCTATAGACCTGCTATGAATCAGAATCAGGATCAAACAGGATGGAAGTGAGTAAACAGGAAGAGAATTTGGCAATGCCTCTCGAATTCTTGAGTCCAAAAGACGGTGCCAGCATGGATGCTTAGAGAAATATCCCAGTTGATTCTCATATCACGCTAAGCTCTCTCCCTAACTAAAATTCACTATCATGGTATCAGAACAATTTGTTTAATTGCTAAAAAAATAATAAATATTTTTCACTCACCCCTTAAAACAGTTCGCCTATCCATTGAACACCTGATTTTAGGGGTTCTGTTTTTGTGAGATGTCCTAGAACTAAAAATTGAATGTATATTTTGAAGGAAGATTTCCCAGCTCGAAATAATTAACCTTAAAAGGTTATACTTAAGAGTGTCTATAGCCAGCTAACATGATGCCACACAATTCGTATAGCAGGGCGAAACAAACAACACAATGGTGTCACACAATCTGTTTGTCCATAGAACAAGACGACTTGAAGCATTACTTACTAGAAATACAAAATAAATGTCAATGTACTTTGGGATGAATTGGTTTTATTATCCTAGTTAATTAAAGTCGACTCTGACTCCTAGCCACCCTACAGGACAGAGGAGAGCTACCCCTTAGGGCAGTAAATTTTTGCGGGAGTGGAAACCGCATCTTTCTCCCGGTGTGGCTGGTGAGTTCGAACTGCTAATCTTGCAGTTAGCAGCCCAATGCATAACCCACTGTGCACCAGGACATCGTTTTGGGGGAAATGGCTCCAGGCAAATCGATCACTAGGAAAACAGACCTTGAGAAAGCAAACCCTGACGGCCCAGGCGGAGCTTTTTAACTCTTCCTTAGTTTATAGATGCTTAACTTGATCTCTTAAGGCAAAATTGTAATAAGGGAAATGCAAAACTTGGCGGTTTCCCTCTCTATAAGTACCCTTTCTAAACACTGCACTTGGTGTACACTCAGTGATTTCTAGAAAACGGTCCAAGGGTGGCAGCGTGCACACTGCACACAGCCTCAGGCAGACAGCTTTTGTCTCTGCCCTGTGTGACTACGGGTTTTCTCAACCTCATTGTTTTCAGCAAAGGCAACTGCTCTCCTGACTCTGTTGACTTAGACTTTGATCTGAATGCGTTAAGGGTACTGCTAATTAAACATTTAAAAGCCTTTTAAATGGCCGTTGCACGTGAAAGTTAAATATCAAAATTTCCCCCTAAGGATCTAGGACCTTTTGCGGGTGAAATTAGGAAAATCTGTCATTAAATGTATATGTGGCATTATGTTAGCTGTACCATTCATTAAATATTAAACAGTGACTATTTTTCAAGTGTTCCTTTTTGACCTGATTATTCCGCTTCTCCGTTCAGTTCTTGATTCTTTGTGCTTCAGCCTCCTTACTGCCCATCCTGCTTGTGTTTCCTGGCTGTGGAGCCTGCTGTAAATCACAATATGCAATGAGCTTGATAAAACACTGGTGGTAGTTAATTACTGTTTGATATGATACCAGCCGCACACATCCACTTGTTGAACAGCCTGTCTCCTCTGTTTTTTCCATGCTGGTTTAAAATCAGGATATTTCTATGTCCTTTGCTGGACACTTTCACTAATGGATACCATCAAACAAGGCACTGGCGTTTGCTTCTTATTAGATCATTTCCTCTGGGGTATTAAGTCTGTGCTCCTTGAACTTCGTAGGCTCGCTTTCCCATTATTTCTAGGCTGACTCATCCCCTGAATTCTTTACATCTCCGTGGAATAAAATAGTTTTTAAAAATATCCCAGTTTCTCTCATACTCTTTTCTGTGGGCTCATAACTCCTGACGTAAAGCACTATTCATCTCTTTCCTATTTCAACATCATTTTTCCCTTTGGCTCTTTTGGAGACCCTGACATACATGATGATGGCTTCATAAATGTGTTCCCATCTTTATTTTAGTCATGGCAATCACTGACATGCAGGTCGGGCAGATGTATCTACCAGCTCACTCTTCGCTCGCACATGAAGGTGAACCTTCTGATGCGGCCTGGGGCACGTCGTTTGAGGGAGGGGACCACATCAGCACGCAAAAATCACAGCTTACGTTGATGTTTTGGGTTGATTTTAATGTACAACTCAGGTACTCTCCAAGGAATTTTGGGTTTGCTGCAATAAATGTGTGCCCTATTTTCATTATACAATATATAGGGATGGTATTGGTCATCAAAGAAGCTTGGGTGGGTGGTTGCTGTAGCACGGGGCTGCTGACCATGATGTTGATGATTCAAACCTACTTCTTGGGAGAAATATGTGCCCATCTGCTTCCGTGAAGATTACAGCCTCAAAACTCCCTGGGCCTGTTCTACTTGGTCCAATAGGGTCACTTTAAGTCATGACTAACCAAGTGGTTTTGAGCTTGGTTTGGAGTTTAAGGAATCCATCTGTAAACAGTTAATACTCTGGGCTGCTACCTGGAAAAGAGCCAGTAATCTACTTCCCCCCAAAATAAGCATTGATAACCTGTGGAATAATTCTACTTGCATACCCACGGGTTGCCATGAGTCAGAATCAACTTCCTGGTAACTGATTCTGGCTTGAAAGATTAGCGTTTGGGGGAAGGAGAGGGAAATGAGGAGCTGATACCAAGGGTTCAAGGAAAAAGAAAATGTTTTGAAAATGATAAGGGCAACATAGGCACAAATGAGGTGGAATCAGTTGATGCCTGGATTTTTATAAGAGTTGTAAGATGCTCCAATAAAATGATTTAAAAAATTAAAGATTCACATTTGTGAGTATGGTTTTCAACTACAAAGTTCTTTTCTTCACATGTTATCATTTTCTCTTATTCAGACAAGTTGGGCTAGTTATCCAATTCTTCCATGGTTTTTACCCTGTAATGTCTCTGCTGTTCCCCATTTCTTTGTTTTTTTTAAATTAATATATCATTCTATTGGGGGCTCTTCACAGCTCTTATAACAATCCATACATAAATTATAACAAACACATTTGTACATAGGCTGCTTTCAATATTTTCATAACCTTTTTCTTTCTGCTCCAGCCCTTCGAAGCTCTTCTGTTTTCTCCTGCTCTCCTCCCTCCCACCTTCATGGAAGCCTGATAAATTATAAATTATTATTATTATTTTCATATCTTATACCATCTACTTCTCCCTTCACCCACGTTTCTGTTGTTCATCTCCCTGGGGCTGGAGAAAGGGGTGCTATACGTCAATCATTTTAGTTGGTTCCCTGTTTCTCCCCCTTCTCCCCCTACTTTCCCCCTACCCTCATGGCATTGCTACTCCCATTACTGTTACTGGGAGTTTTATCCATCCTGAATTCCATGTGACAAGAACTCTTAAGTGGACCAGTGCACGTGCTCTGGTCTAGCCAGGTTTGTAAGGTAGGACTGGGGTCATGATAGTGGGGGAGCAATAAAGAATGAGAGGCATGTTGGGTGTGCCGTCGGTACTATGCTGCACCCTGGTTGACTCCTTCCTTCCTCATGAGCCTTCTGTGAGGGAATGTCTCCATGTCTGCAGATGAGCTTTGGGCCTTCTCTCAGGCCCCCTTCATTTGCATTAATATATTTATTTGTTTGGGGGTCTTCTGATGCCTGATACCTGATCCCATTGATACCTCATGATCACACAGTGTGCTACTTCCTTGTGGGATTGTTGTTTCTCTACTAGTTGGCCACTTGTTTAATTTCAAGCCTTTAAGACCCCAGATGCGATATCTTTTAATAGTTGGCCATCATCAGCTTTCTGGATAGCATTAAACATGTATAGTGCCTTGGGAAGGACTGACATCCTTACTATATTAATATTTCCAGTCCACAAGCATGGGATAGCCTTCCATCCATGGAGGTCATCTTGTTCCTTGTAATAGTGTTCTGTAGTTCTCTTCATAGAAATCTTACATTTCTTTGGTCAGGTATATCACTAGATATTTAAATTTGTGGTTGACTATTGTGAAGGGCACCACCTTTTTGATAGCCTCTTGCCCTGGCATGTCCGATGTATATAGCAGTAAGATAGCCTTCCGTTTATTGGCCTTGTATCCTGTCACTCTGCCATATTCCTATATCACTTCCAGTACTCCTCTTGTGGAGCTTTTGGGGTTTTTCATATATAAAATCATATCATCTGTGAAGAGCGATGATTTCATCTCTTCTTCCAGAAGAATATTTTTCATGTCTTTCCTTTGCTTTATGTTGTTAGCTAGAACCTCCAGTGTAATGGTAAATAGAGCAGAGGACAAGGGGCATCTTTGTTCGGTCCTCTTTGTCAGTGCGATAGTTTTCATCTTTTCCCCATTGACTACCATGTTGGCTGTTGGCTTCTCATGTATAGCCTGTTTTATATGGAGGAATTTTCCTTCCATTCCTATCTTCTTGAGTGTCTTAAACAGGAATGGTGTTGGATGTTGTCGAATGCTTTTTTTTTTTGCATCTATTGATATTATCATGTGGTTGTTATCCTTTTCTTATCAATAATGCCATTTTGCTTTCAGATATTGAAGATCCCTACATCCCTGGAATGAATCCCAGGTCGTGATAGTGAATTATTCGAATTTTGTATTCTATTGGCCAGTATTTTGTTAAGGATTTTTGCATCAATGTTCATTACTGATATCAGTCTGTAGTACTCAATTCTTGAGTGATCCTTTCCCACTTTAGGTAACAGTGTTATTCTAGTTTCAAAGTAAGAGTTTGGGAGTTTGCCATCCTTTTCTATGCTCTAGAAGAGTTTGTGTAGGATTTGTGTCAATTCTTCCCTGAATGTTTGGTAGAATTCTTCTGTGAATCCATCTGGTATGGGGGATGTCTGAGTTGGTATTTCCTTCATAACTTTGCGTATTTCTTCTGTTGCTATAGCTCTATTGAGGCCCGTGGCATCCATCAAGGACACTCTAGGGAGTGTTTTTCCAAATATTTGTCCATATCTTCCAGGCTGATAGAATCATTAGAGTAAGGCCTTCATAGTACTGTGTAATTAGCCTTTTAATTTCATTATGGTCCATTGTAATTTCTCCTGTTTCATTTCTCATCCTGACTATTTCTGGTAGGTTTGTCAGCAATCTATCAATTCTGTTAATCCTTTCAAAGAATCAGTTTGATGCTGCATTGATTTTTTGCATTGTTTTGTTTCCCCAGTCATTTATTTCTGCCCTAATGTATATTATTTCTTTTCTTTTGCTATTAGAAGGAATGTCCTGTTGACTCTGCTTTAATTGCTGGAATTTTGTGCCAGTGTATCAATCATAAATCTCTCTTTCTTTTTCATGTGTGCATTTATTACTATCAAACTTTTTCTGCTTTTGCTATGTCCAAATGGCTTTGGTATGTCATATTCTCATTCTCATTGGCTTCTAAAAACTTTCGGATTTCATCTCTGATCTGGGTCAATACCCACTCATTTTTCAGTAGAGAGTCATTCATCCTCCAATTGTTTCTCCTTGTTTTCTTATTCACCCTTTTGTTGATTTCCAGCCTTTTGGCGGAGTGGTTCAAGAGGGAAGTTTGAGTGACCTCTGTGTGCTTGAATTTACATAGGTTCAACTTGTGTCCCAGCATGTAGTCTGTCTTCAAGTATGTGCCATGTGGGCTTAAAATAAATATGAGGGGTTTTCTGCTCTTTGGTGGAAAGCTCTGAAGATGTCTATCAGGTCAAGTTGCCTAATTGTAGAGTTTAGTTCTGTAGCTTCCTAGTTAAGTTTCTTTCCCTGTCATCAATCATTCTCAGAAAGTGGTGTATTAAAATCACCTACTATGATTCTTGAGCCTATGACTTCTTTTTTATCTTTTGGAGCGTTTGATTAACAAATTTCATGAGTCTCTTGTTTGGTGCACAATATTTATTATGCTTACTGGTTCTTGGACTACTAATCCCTTTAGCATTATATAGTGCCCCTCCTTATCTCTTACTATGGCTTGCACCTTGAAATCAATTTTGTCAAAGATTGGGATTGCAACTCCTGATATTTTGAATTGCTGTTTACTTGGTATATTTTTCTCTAGCCTTTGATTCCCAGCCTATTTCTGTCTGAAAGCTCAAGATGTCTCTTCTAAGCAGCAGGTAGATGTGTTGTTTCTAAGTCAGTCCACTTGTCTGTCTGTTAATGGGTGACTTCAGTCCATTGATATTCAAAGTGATAAATCCCATCAGTGGACTCCGTCATGTCATCTCCTACATTGTGTGGTGGGTATTTTCTTACCTCCCTTCTTAGTGCATTGTACACATGAGTGTGCGTTTTATTTTTGCCCTTTTTTCACCATTGAGCCAATTTAATCTTGGGGGCTGTTTTCAATGTGTTGACCTCTGAGTGGAGTTGGTCTATGTGGTGGGCTCCTATTTGTTCTCAGTGAGTGTTGTTCTTCTGACCACACTGGACTGACTGGGACTTTTTGTAGAGCTGAGTTTCTTTCAATGTATTCCTTGAGTTTTTCCTTGTCCAGGATGACTCTTACTTCCCTTTCTATCTCGACAGATAATTTGTCTGGACACAGATTCTTAGGTTTGCATTGTTGTTGTTGTTTTCAATATTCAAGAAATGTTATTACACTCTCTCCTCTTCTTCATGGTGTCTACTGATAAGTCTGAGCATATTCTTATTTGGTAGCTTTATAGGTGACTGCCTCTTTCCCCTCTTCTTCTCCTTTTCCTCAAATTTGGATAGTTTAACTATTATTTGCCTTGGCAATTTCTTCCTTCAATTCAGTACAACTGGTATCCTCTTTGCTTCCTTTGTGGTTGCCTGATTCTTGTTCATTGAGTTGGGGAAGTTTTCTTCTAGGAATCCCCTCACTATTTTTGCTGTTGACTTTTTTGTTGTGTTTTATTCTAGTAGGTCAATTATTCTGATAGTCCTCTTCATAGCATCCCACATTATTCTCAGGTTTTCTTTGATTATTTTTTAACTGTCTTTCCCATTTACTGCAGTCTGCCTGGTTACCCTCAAGGTCACTGGTACAATTCTCAGTTTCCTCTAGTCTGTTGGAAAAGCCTGCTAACTTGTTGTTTGTTTTTGTTACCTCATCCCTGAACTCTTGCATTTCCTTTTGGTGTGCAGCCTTTATCTCTTCTACCGTTTCATCTTTTGTTCTGTAATGATTCCCTCATATCCTGTATGACTCCAAACAGCATTCTGAAGATTTCTTTCAGTGGTAGCTCAACTTCTACATGTTCTGTGCACATGGTTAGATTCAGGACTTCCTTTAGCACTGCATTTTGTTTCTCCTGATTTTTAGTTGAGGTTGTTGAGGCAGTGTGTGCATCATTTTGGAGGATCTTGGCACCATCTTCCAGGAGTCAAAAAACCTTGGGCTCTCTCTTTGTGAGGATGGTAGGAATGCTTCTCAGGACCGTCTATCGCCAACTGTGCTGGGAGGTGCGATGGCAGGGGTGGGAGGTGCTGGGCTACTTTATCTCATTCCATAGACATCTGGAATTTCCTATTCAGGTGGAAGGTCTGGTGGCCCTTTCAGGGCATACTTGTGGAGCAGTTGCAGGCAGTAAGGGTAGCTCTGTGCATGCAGGTGCTGGAGACAGTGGGAAATACTCCACTGCCACGGGAGTGGGGAATGCCCCACTGCTGCTCATGGAGGTGATGGGCTACTACAGGGAAAGCCTCACTGCCGTGGGTGGAGGTGCTAGGCAAAGGCAGGAGAGCCCTGCTGCCATGGAAGGGGGTGCTGGGTGACAGGAAGGAATGCTCCACTGCCACAGGAAGAGGGTGGAGGACAAGGGAGGGGGTAGACAAGGCACCAAGCAGCATCAGAGGAGAGGAGCTTCTGCTGCTGCAGGGTTGGGTACCAGGCAATGGTGGGGAGAGCCACCACAGCCACAGGTAACTAAACTTACTGCAAACAGACTGTGGACAGATTCTAGCCACAGCTGCTGGGCCCGCGGGTGGGTAGTGGGAGGGACCAGCTCAGTGGTGGGACCCACTGTCACATGGGGAGAATGGAACCTTGGGAGAAGGGAGAAGCTCCCAGTGGAGATGGCCACGAGCAGAGAGCCACTGTGTGGGGATCTAACTGCGGTTGTGGAGGACTCAGTAGAGCAGCTGCCACACTCCATGTGTGACAATCAGGCTGAGGGGGCTCAGTCAGCTTTTGGTGGGCAGGGCAGTGTATGAAGTAGCATGGCCAGCACAGTGGGCCAGAGAATCCCCGGGACCAGGTTGCAGATCCCCTGGACTCCAAAGCCAGGCTAGATGGAGGGGAAGGTTGTCTTCCAAACCAAGGAAGTACTCTGGGTTGTCACCGGAGTCTTTTCACTTACCTAAATCCCCCCACTCATCCTTCTGGACACCAGGTTCACTAATCCCTACCGAGCTACCAAAGTGGGCTGCTTATCTGGGTGCCATCTTGCCAGAACTCCCTCAAGGGTATTTTTCTTTCTTTCTTTTTTAAAATCATTTTATTAGGGGCTCATACAGCTCTTATCACAATCCATACATACATCAATTGTGTAAAGCACCTTTGTACACTCACTGCCCTCATCATTCTCAAAACATCTGCTCTCCACTTAAGCCCCTGGCATCAGGTTCTTATTCTTCCCCTCCCTCCCAGCTCCCCCTCCCTCATGAACCCTTGATAATTTATAAATTATTATTTTGCCATATCTTGACCTGTGTGACATCTTCCTTCACCCACTTTTCTGTTGTCTGTCCCCCAGGGAGGAGGTCACATGTAGATACTTGTAATCAGTTCCCCCTGTCCAACCCACCCTCCCTCTATGTTCCCAGTATCTCCGCTCACACCACTGGTCCTGAAGGGATCATCCGCCATGGATTCCCTGTGTTTCTGGTTCCTATATGTACCAGTGTCCATCTTCTGGTCTAGCCAGACTTGCAAGGTAGAATTGGAATCATGGTAGTGGAGTGAACACGGGGAGGAAGCATTTAGGAACTAGAGGAAAGTTGTATTTTTCATCGTTGCTACATCGCACACTGTCTGGCTCATCTCCTCCCCGAGGGTCTCTTTCTTATAGCTATTTTAAGTATGGAAGTTAAAAAGTTAGGATAGAGAGTCCACATTTCACTGGTTATTAATTTCTAAGTCTCAGCCATCAAATCCAGGCTAATGCTGAAATCACCTTGGGGGATGAAATTCTTTTTTTTTTTTTTTTGCCTTTTAATTTTTAAGCAATGCAATGTGTGCATTCTTTCCCTACATGGCTGTCAGATTTGTTTCATACCTATAGTGTATGACCTTAACATATGTAACAGTATAGGGGGATACTATATTTAGTTGCTGTCTTTTCCTTTGAGGTTGTGAAACATCTGTAAAAGTTATACTGTCAACAGCTGTAAACTTCCAGGAATAATCAGAATGTGGCTTGTGCAACCTTAGAATCTTGAAAAATTAGGAGTCATCAAAAATGAAATGGACTAATTATCTGATTTTGAATCATGTAATTAGATGAACTGCCGTGGCAGGTACAACGCTATGAATTACTTGATATAGATGATCTAGCCTTAATCTTTGTAACTACCATCACATGATTGGGTAGAACTATGCAAATATGAGGTGGGTGTGGCCCACAAAGGGGATTGGATAGCTTGCTAATCATGCAAATAAAGTATACATCATTGCTGTGGTCCAAAACCATGCTAATGAGTTTGTGGATTCCTAATGAGGGGATTGGTCAGTTTCTCCATTTCACT
The DNA here is from genome assembly GCF_050624435.1 of Tenrec ecaudatus. Classification (NCBI taxonomy): domain Eukaryota; kingdom Metazoa; phylum Chordata; class Mammalia; order Afrosoricida; family Tenrecidae; genus Tenrec; species Tenrec ecaudatus. The sequence continues at coordinate 74,954,791 of NC_134532.1, forward strand.
AAATTAACAAGGAGCTAGAGACAGAAAGAAAGGGAGGGTTTCACTATCATTAATAAAGGACCAGGGGTAGAGAATGTTGCATGCCCTTTGGTCCTGAGATTGCCCACACTGACCCTTCTCAGTCCAGGAAACAGAGCCCTGTGACACTAAAGTTACTGACATACAGCAATATCAGCATTTGAAAAATGGTGGCAGCAGGTCACAGATCCAGGAGATCAGTGCAAGACACCGTGGTGAGTTTGCAGGTCCACAAAGCGAGAAGGCTAATTGCTTTTAGGCGAGAGGCTTACTGGTAAAATGGGTTGCCACTGGGTTTATTGGCCCACCGAGTATATCTGAGTGCTAGATTGAGTTCAACTTGCAAAGCAGGGTGCCTCTGGATATCGTCAGCACACCAGAGCCAATAGAGCTTCGTAACACTTGCTGGAGAGCAGCACAGACTAAGTGTGCCTACAGGCATAGCCGAGAATAGGCTGTCCTGGTTAAAAACTGTGTCCTGGATCTTTCCTGATTTTGAATTATAATCTATCATTTCCCCAATTATCCCACCACTGTCAGTGAGTTCTATATGGCCATTGGAGTGAATTGTCAATCATGGGAGTATCATGGGAGAGACGGTTGGTGTCAGAATTGATAAGAAGTTTGGAAACTAGAGGCATGCTTGACCTGTGCCTTATAGGAGTCAACCTTTGCCTGATACTGATGGAGATTTACCACCTCCGCCCTTGAAAAGATAGAGGTGGTCACACACTACTCCAATGTCACTTTTGCACCAGCATGACAAATTGAAGAGAAACAAAATTACATTCATCATCAAGATCCATCCTAAAGGACATCAATGTCAGTGATATGATATTATTCATATTAGCCTTGGTGAGATACATGATGTGTGAGATCACATGATAGAAGTTCATAATACCAATGACTCAGTCATCATAAATACTGTTATCAGTAGCATAAATCTAACTTACGCATGGGCCTCATGAGATAGACTCCCTCAAAATGAAATCAACTACATCTGTGGAAAGAGGTGACAAAGAAGCTCAATATCATTCATCAGAATAATATCAGAGACTGACTCCAGTATACACCATCAATTGCTAATGCGCAAGTTCAAGTTGAAGCTGCGTAACACTAAAATAAGTCCATGAACATTAAAGTACAACCTTGATAAGAATGTCCCAACAAACTCTAGAGATCATCTCAAGAGTGGGTTTGGCACATTGAACACTAACAAGCAAAGATGAGTTGTGAGCTGACATCGAGAACATCATATCTGAATAAAACAAAAAAATCATTTAAGAGACATGAAAGAAGGAAAGACCAAAATGGACATCAGAAGAAACTTGTAGGGAGCCTTGGTGGCCAAGTTGTTATGGGTTGAGCTGCAATCTGAAAGAAGAGACTCTGAAACTTACTCTTGAATGTAGAGAAACTAAAGCAGAAGAAGGAAATGATTAAGTAAAAGAGCCGAATGACAGATTTCAAAGAGTGGTTCCAGAAGATGAGTATTATAATGAAATGTACAAAGATCTGGTGCTAGAAACCAAAAGGTAAGACCACACTTCAGCATTTCTCAGCTAAAATAACTGAGAAAAATTCAAACCTTGTGTGACAATATCATAAGACCATATGCTCAAGCACCAATGGCATCTAAGAAAGAACTCCACTGAGGAAAATCAAGGCCAGAGAAATTGATAGGATACCAAATGAGAAGCTTCAAAAAATGACTACAACGTGTTGGAGGTCCTCGTTCACCTACGACAATATTTTCCAAAGTGAGCAGTACCAGCCCCGGGTGGTGGCGAGCACTGAAACCATCCGTTAGAGAGGTAAAAGCAGATACCTGTAGTTTATCCAGGGTGGTGGACTTTTTAATGCAGATGTTTAATTCACTGTGGGATACTAAGTAATTCTTTTTTTTTTTCCTGAAAAGAGAGATAAGTTTAGAAGCATATGCCATATGCTAAGAAATGTGAGGCGGATAGCTGACCAATAGTCACAGAGAGATCCCTTCTTAGCCCATTCCAAAGAAATCGATCCAATAAAATGTGGGAACTATTGAACACTTTTGTTAATATCACAAATAAGGAAAATTTTGCTAAGGGTAATTCAAAAGAAGTTGCAGAAGTACATCAAAGTACTGATAGAAACACAACTGGATTCAGAAGAGGACATGGAATGAAAATGAGTATGTGGCAGCCATCAGGAAAGAAAGGCCAGTAGAGGAGAGCATCATTTGGACCCTGAAATACCTGTGCTGAACCTCCTTATTTCAGAAATGAAGCTGTGATATAGTAGAGAAGCAGGAGCAGAGGGAGGCAGCAATATCACAAGAATGAGACAGAGGAGAGTGTCAGGCTTCCCAGCCCCCTCAACAAGTAACGCTGATTGCCCTCAGGAAGAGGTTCTATAGCAGAATGCGATGCTTCTGGGCACTTATTCTGGAGGGCTAGGGTTGCCAACCTGTGGGGCTAGAGTTAAGTGCCTTTGGTCTGAATTTTGTGGCAGAACAGTGAACTCTGTGTATATATCAACAGTGATAATGGAGCAGAGCAGAGGCTGAGTCCCTGAGATGGTGAGGACAGAAAAGCATGCTTGACAAGAACTGTATCCTGAGTGTTTCTGATCCTGAATTGTAACCTGTTGACTTCCCTAACAAACCTCATAATTTTGAATATTGTCATGGCTTCTGTGTGGCCATTGTAGTGAATTATTAAACTGAGTAGAATAGAGTATAAAGAGTTCATTTGGGAGGGAGGGAGATTTGGTGCTAGAATTGGTAAAGAAGGTTGGAGAACGGAAGCATGTCTGACTTTTACTTGGTAAGAAGTGGCCAAGAACTGATGCAGCAGACGGTGATTTTTCTCCTTCCCTTTGTGAAGTCAGGAGAGCTCAGACACTGCCCCCATGGCATTCTCATGGTGCTTTTAACTGATAAAGTTGTAAAAGACTATTAAACATACCACAGACAACCACAATTAAAAAATCTGTCTTGGAAGAAGTGCAGTTAGAATTGTCCTTAGACTTGAGGGTGGTGAGACTTTATCTCATATACTTTGGACATATTCCCAGGAGGGGCTGGACCCTGGAGAAGAAAATTATGCTTGGGAAAAGTGGAGTGTCAGTGAGAAGCAAGAATACCTCAAAGAGATGGATTGACACAAGAACTGCAATAATGGGCTCAATGGTTGAATAAATATGAGGATGGAGCAGTGTTTCGTTCTGTTATCCGAGGGGGGGGGGGGAGGGGGTCACCTATGAACCAGAACTGAGGTGACAATATCAAACAATAACATCTCTTTTCCACACAATTTTTGAAAAAATTTAACAGCTGCCTGGTGGTGAGTTGATCCTTGCCAAAAACTTTTGGTAACTAAATCTGTGATGTTAAGCAACAGACATTTATTTTGTGGCAATTATGTGCCATAATTAGTGCCAATTACCAGAGATGAAAAAATGCATGACCTGATCCCTGTCTAATGGAAACCTGATTGGTGGGAAGAGACATAAATTTAAATAAGCAACCACAAAATACAATGATGTATAAAACAAAAATAGCAAATGGGTACAATTTGGAGTGAGGAGAAAGAACAAATACCAAATTGAAACAAAACCCATTATCACTGAATCAATTCCAACCTTTAGCAACCCTATAGCCAGGCACAAGGAAGGTAAGAAAGATTCCACTGAGTGGGCGCAGTAGAGGGGCGGGGAGCAGGGAGATACTGTCTTTTGTTAGCATACTCATTTTTATTCATTGTAGAAAACTTTTTAAACAGATAAAATAATTAAATTTTGTCAAACTACACTTTGCAGATAAGAGCTGTTAACCTTTTAAGATATTTCCTTCCATTCATTTCCTTTGTGAATCCGTACAAGTTTAAGAAACTACACTCAGCATCCTTTTATGCCTAGTTCTTTTCACTCGCCATTGTAAGAATTTTCTAGAACCAGTACTAAATTACTTGTGGCTCATTCTGACCTTCCCTTAGAACCTAACTCTATGAGAAAACTGATCATGGTTAATGTTGAATAAGCCATTCAATAGCCTTGAGATGTAGGTACTTATGTAGAACCCAGAATAACTGACCATGCTGTGGTTTAGGGGTTGGATTGCTACACAGGCATGGTAGTTCAAGCCCTCCAGCTCCTATATGGGAGAAAGAGGAGGCTCTCCCCTTCTGAAAAGATGTACAACCTTGGAAACTCTGTATGAAGTCGCTGTGTTGGAATGGGCTTGATTCCAATGGGCGTGGTTTTTGTGTTTGTATGAGAACCTTTAAAACTGTCCTCTCATGTGTCCTGGCTCCCCTGAGCTCATTTCCTCACTGCCATTGGGTCAGTCTTGACCCATAGGGACCCGATAGCATCTGGAAGAGCTGCCCCTGTGAGTTTCCCAGACTGCAACTCTTCCAGGGAGTAGAAAACCTGTCTCTCTCCCACAGAGCCGCTGATGGTTCACACTGCCGATCTGCAGTCAGCAGCCCACTGCATGACCACTAATCATTATTGTATCGGCCCATTCTGCCTGTCTTAATTTCCCAGTGCTGTTATGAGAAATACCCCAAGTGGGTAGCTCTAACAAACGAGAGTTGATTTTCTTACTGGTCCGGTAGTTAGAAGTTGGAATTCAGGGTGCTGGCTACCACAGGAAGCTTTAGCTCCTCTCTGCCAGAATAGGGGGACGTCCTTGCTTCCTGAGCATTGGAGCCTAGCTTCCTCAGGATCCGAGCCTAGCTTCCTCAGTGAGCGTCATCGGGCCTCTGTCTTCTTCGGTTCATCTTCCCTCTCTGAGCCGTAGCTGCTCTGTGCATGTTTCAAGGTGAATGCCGAGAAAGCACACTGGCATTGACACAGTTGTACCACAGCCGAGCCCAGTGCCTCAATGGCGTTGCATCCTCAGCTACGTGGGTTACGGATCACAACCTACAATTTGAGGAGGGCCGTTCCAATCCATAGCACCGTGGAGGCCAGAGGGACAGCACTTTCTTATATGCAGGCGGCATCTGTTCAGCTATGTGATAGTAATCTGCAGGGGAAGTTTGTCCTGCTGGCTTATTATTATCAGAGGTGAATTGCAAATCTAATCTAACTCTCTTGTTATTCTCTTGGCCTATGCTCCCGAACTTTCTTCTGTTCACAAACAAGATGGCCCCAGCACAACCAGTTACTTCAAGCACTTCCATTTCATAGAAGCAGTAGTCCCCCCGGTTCCAAACAACTGACTACTGGACAGTACTTGCCCTTTAATGTTATGTGAACTTGCCCTCTGCTTGAAAACATTGAACCAGAGTAAATTCTACTGCAAACAACTTCTTCTTCCCCATCACTTTTACTTCCTGACCATGCACTTTTTAATCTTTGAAAAGGCTAGAGCTTTTGCTTGCTCTACCAAACCAAAAGCCCCCTGCCAGAGCTCGAGGCGATTCTGTTCAGGGCAACCCCATGCGGCAGAACGGCACTGCCCCACAGGCTTTCCAAGGCTGCGTTTCTAATGGGAGCAGGCTCCCTCATCTTTCTTTCGTGGAGCAGCTGGTGGGCTTGAACCACTGCCTTTTCAGTTGGCTTAACCCACGGAGACACTAGGATTCTTCGTTGCACTAGAATCAAACAAAGCCCACTGCCATCTAGTTGGTTTCTGCTCAAAGTTACCCATCTACCGCTTCCGAGGCTATGAGATAGTTAAGGTTCATTGTGCCAACCTGGCCAATAAACACATGTGGGATTAATTGAAGGGCAAAGAGATAAATGGTTCAATGAGCCTCGCCTCTCTGGTTCTCCGGTCTCTTGCTCTCTGATGATAGGACCAAGGTGTAGCTGCCTTAGCTAGTTCTCTGCCTCAACTGGCAAGGCTCACTTCCTGTGATACATCCCTAAGGAGAAGCCACATGGGCTTACCCTGATGCAGCCCTGGGTGCAGCCCTGGACAGCTCTGCCAATGCTGAGATGCTTATACGGTCCTGGATTCAAAGACTTTCTACCCACAGTCCTGTGATCCTGCTGCATTCGGCATCATTGTGCGTGTTTTGTGAGTTTGAGGAGGACTTTGTAGATCGGTGTTGGACTTATGGGGTTGAACTGGACGGGGTTGGGATGCTTTCTGAATATACACTTACCCTTTATATAAAACTCTCTCTTATACATATATGAGTTTCTGTGGATTTGTTTCTCTAGCCTACCCAAAATAACCCAGGCTGTAAATAGCCTCTTTCTCCTCAGGAGCAGCTGGTGGGTTTGAATTGCTGATTATGCAGTTAGTACTCCAGTGTTTACCCCACACCAGGTCTGTTTCTTCATCTCCTGGCAATGGAGTAAGACTAACAAAACTAGAGGAAGCCCAACTCACTACCAGGGAGTGAATTCTGACTCCTAGCCACCCTACAGGACAAGGTCCAAGCAGCCCGACGAATAACCAGTATTTCCCCGGGGCTTCTCAAATAAGGTTGAAACGTACTTGCTTGACCTTCCTACTAAATTCATCTTGAAGCTCCACTCAGGACTGGATCTCCTTTGTCAACGGAGACTTCCTGTCAGGCTTCCTGGAAGACCCCCCCAAGGAAACAGCCTTTTCAGTGCTGCCTGGGCCTCCATGGAGCCTAGAAAGTTATTTTGGTGTAAGGGGAGCAGGGAAGGAGAGGTGCACGTGGTGAATAAAACAATCAACCTCAAAGATCTGGTTTGAGGCTGTTCAGTGTGTCAAAGCAGATTCTAAATACTATTAGAGACCCACGGTGCTGTGTGCCCAGCGGGCCCTCTGCGTGGAGGTTAGCCAATGGCTGCGCAGGCCCAGGACTTGCACACCCCACGCATCGGATGTCTGCTTCGCCGGGAAAAGATAGCCCGTCCAGTCACATAGGTCTGAAATGGTGTTGTTTTGCTTTGAATGTATCTTTTTACTCTTCAGCTAGACTAACTGTTATTATCAGTAGAAAAGTTCAAGGAAGGGATTTAGCTGTTGGTTCAAAAATGCAACTTACACTAGCTGACTAAAAATGGGTCTTTTTCATACTCAGTTCAAATCCTGACCAAGGAGAGAAATGTTACATGTTTCTAGTTGTGTCTTGTTATGATCAAGGTCACTGTCACAGATACTACAAGTAGCAGCAGCAGCAGTTGCAGTAGGGTGAGTTTTCCTTTACTGCCGTGAGCACCATTGCAACCATTGATTTCGTTCTCAGAACCACTCCTGACTCTGCAGTAGCCTTTCCTCTGCTTTCCCTGTTGCTACTTGTACTCTTCCCACCAGCTTTTCCTAGGAGTTCCTATAAGAAACGTTAAGAGCCCTTGTCATGCAGTGGGTTCGATGTTGGGCTGCTAATGTCAGCCACTCACCAGGTTCGAAGTTCAAACCCACCAGCTGCTCCAAAAAGACAAATGAGGCTTTCTGCTCGTGTAGCGAGTTACAGCCTTGGAAACCACAGGGGCCGTTCTCCTCTGCCCACCGGGGTCGCTGTGCGTCAGAATGGACTTGATAGCAGTGTGTTTGGTTTTTGAGTAATGGAAGACTTGGAATGTTGTGTTATGGAGGGTATGGAATGTTATCTGGAAATTTGTCATTGCGACTGTTGTTAGGATTTTGTTGTCTTCTTCATAAAGAGTTGTTAGAGCAATTCGTGTATGGAATAAGTGTTTCCCTCAAGCAAATAGAGGTGATAAGATTGTGGATGTTCCATTATGACACGACTCAAATTCTGTTATGAACCTATATTTTGATGTTGATAGGAACTGTGGAGCCAAATTGGTGGCTTACCCAGAGCCCAAACATAATTCTTGGCCTCATCTCTGACTCAGTTTGGTGTCATTATACTTCTTTTGCTTTATAGCCTCTTTTTGCCTTTTGTGTGTGTGTAAGTCTCCTTGGGTTTGTTTTTTTTTGGTAGATATTTTTCATGCTTTAAAAACAATACCATTTTAATTGCTATGTAATATCAATGATTAATATTATGATTTCTGTATGTCCAATTTTATATAACTAATCAATTATGCTTGGGTCATTAAATTGCTCCGCTTTCCCTTAGGCTATTACAAATAAAACTGTGATAAATCATTCTGGGTATAGGCCTTAGCTCACATTTTCAATAATTGCTTTATTTCTAAGGTTATAAATTCAAGATTGTTTTCCACCACACTATACTTGTCCACAGCAGAATTGTCCAGCTGTTAAAGGACAGGAGGGTATTCCAAGCAGAGATAGCTAGTGGTAAGCTAGAAGTGTTAGAGTGAAAAGCTGAGTCAGAGACAAGGCTAGAAAGGAGTTAAACAGAGCCGACTGAAAGGCCACCAGGGCCAGCCGTGGCAGCCAAGCTCGGAGGAACCTGACTGGAGTCTGAGGGACCCGCTGGGAGACGACTGCAGTGTCCCAGTAAGAAAGGAGAAACCTAAATTGGAGTGTTGGCACTGGAGATGTAAACAAATGGAACTATTCAAAAAAGATTTAGAAGGTAGCTAGTATAAGTCACCATTTGTAATCATTGAAAGTGGCTGCCCATTTTTCAAGTTGGTGACTAATAGATGGATTTGTATTTATTTGCATTTAAAACATGCTCACATCTTTCCATTTATATTCTAAACAATATATAAAAACCTGAAGCTGAAACAGTCATTCAAAAACTGCAACAGAAGACTGAAAGCATAGAAAAATGTCATCAATTAAAGAAACTCAAACACTTGATAACCTTGTTTTCTCTTAAATATTTGTCTTTTTTTCCCTAGTTATTCCCAGAACACTCAACTACATTGAGTTATTTAAGCAAAGTTCTGGTTTGAACAGATAATTCTTGGAACTGAGAGCAAGCATACCACTTTATCTTCTCTCTCTTTCTTTCGCTGTCTCTCTCTCTCTCTCTCTCTTTCTCTGTCTCTCTTTTAATAATGAGGCAAATTTTAGTTATACCAGTCCAAGGACTTGCTTTAGTAACTTTGGACATGGGCCATATCATACTCCTTTTTCAAACCATGGAACTTTTAAAAATCTGGAAATTCAAAGTTATACTATTACAAAGATCAGGACATAACTGAAAGCATCCGTGATGAAAGAGGTGAAGGGGGCGTTTAAACACATTTGTATACCAGACTGAAGATGCAAAAGGAGTACACAGCTCTTGTTAAAGGGCAGTACAATTATTGAAATGACAAATGACGCTGTGTGTGTCAATCAAAGCAGTATGTACCCTGGCCTACTGACATTTTATTATCTGAGTCAGATAAAACCTAAGAGGGATAGGCCTGATGATATGAAAAAGGGCATTTCCCCCCAAGAGTTTTATTGGCATATGCTTACATATCATAGTTTAATCATTCAATCATTTTTAACAGTTTTCTTGGCACTTACTCCACACATCACACGATTCAATAGTTCAATCATATCAAGAATTGTGCAATCATTAGCACAATCAATTTCAGATCATTTGCTCTCCCCACACCCCCTGATTAAATCACCTTTCAAATGAGTCATGGAATCACCTTCAGTTCTAGTTCAGTTCTAGTGCTCACGCCCACCCTACTCCCCCAACTTCGTTGTTTACTTCTGAAACTGAAAAGGGCCTTTTGGCAGGGCTGTTGAAAACTCAAGACCAAGTTTCACTTAATCTATTGCTGCTGTTGCTGTTAGTGCCCATCCAGGCCACGCTGGTGACTTGGTACAGTACAGAGCAAAGCGTTGGCCAGATGTGCCCCCTTCTTGATCATTTATGTGCTTAAATCCTTTGCAGCCACTAGTGTGTCTGTCTATTTCACTGAGCATTTCCCTCGTGCGTGCTGACACCCTACTTTACCAACAGGCTGTCCTTTCCTAATGACTGGTCTTTCCTGGTGGCATTTCCAAAGTAACATGGTCTACTGGTTTCAAATTAATGCAAGTTCATTGACAGGTTACATGCCAAGTATCTACAAGTGTCCATAAGACATAGACATCATTGCTAACCAGTCAGCCAGCTAGCTACTTTTCTCTCACAACTAGTTTTTAACATGCACTTAATTATAAATCAAGAAGCTTTGGTGGTGCTGGGGTTAAGTGCTTGGCTGTTAACCAAGAGATCCATTTCAAACTCCCTCCAAGGAGAAAGACATGGCAGTTTATTCCCGTAAATAGTTGTTACCACCTTGGAAACCCTATAGGACAGTCTTACTATTTCTATCTTTAAGATTCTCTGTTTCTTTTGTTCAGTTCTTTATCATTTCAATTGGGATCAACTAGGCCTCAATGGGAGACAGGTGATATTTTCATCTACCGAAGACACAGCTCTGGAGAGGCAACATCCTGTAATGAGTACATAGGAAACAGTCAAAGGATTCATAGATACTATTTTCTGAGCAAGCACATATGCCAAGGCCAAATCTCTTTTTCAAAACCAAATCGATGAGATTTCCTGAGCTAACATAAGTGAGAGCACAATGTGTAGCCCAGATATACTTTACACATGGCAGCTAAGGCACTCTGGGTCCCATTGAAAGGCTGTCCAATGTACACATGTCTCCAAAGTTCTTCGTCCTCACCCCGTGCTGCTGCAGTAACACTTTGGCAGCTCATGGCTCCCCGTGCTGCTCCCAAAATTCTAGGGTAGGATTCATCTCCTGGATTCTTAATAACAATCCAGGACAAAATCAGAGTTGTACTCAAATACTATGCTGTGAAGTTTTCTGCTCAGGTGTCTTCTCTTTCACTCGGTTCCCCGGGGTAGTGCAGCCAGTTGTGATCAGGAGCTAACCGAAAAGCTGGAAGTTGGAATCCACTTTGAGGCATCATGGAAGAAAGGCTGGCCGATGTGCTTCCATGACGGTTACAGCCAAGGAACCCCTTTGGAGCCGTTCTACTCTGGGGCAGCAGGAGGCGGAATCCACTCAAGGGCAATAAATGTGGGTTGGTTCACTCACTTTTGCTATGATAAGACCATGTCATAAAGAAGAATGGTAGCCCAACCTGAAAATGGAGGTCATTTTAGTACTGGAAGACTCAAAGAGCATAATCAAGATTTCCGTAAAACACACAAAATAGATACTAGCCCCTTCAAATTTTTAAGCCCATAAATGAGCGTGATTTTTAGATGAGTCAAAATGCACTGGATGTCTGGATCGACAGGACATTCCAAGCTCTTTATGACTTAAAAAAAATCCAAAATGCTGTAATGTGATCAGGATTCTGATGACAGATCCTATAACTCGTGAAGTGGAAGACAAAGGCGCTCTTTCTAGCTCAGGCAGGAAAGGCCTGTCCTGGTTTTACCCTGCGGTGCCTGTTACACATGCCTGCTTGCGAGCATATTTCCCCCAAGTTCCCTTTTAAAAGAGTGATGAATTTTGGCTGATTTTCATAAGGTCTGACTGCTCTTTTGCGCTCCTGTTATGCAGATTAGATTACTGTGCGTTCTACTTGCTGTTAACTAAGGGCAGTGGTACAGGAGTCGCTCAGTGGGAGAATAGTCACCTTGATGTGGGAGAGTTGGTTGGAGTCCCAGTTTCTGAACAGACCCCGTGAGTAGTTGCAACCTGTCTGCCAGTTGTTGTTAGATGCTGCTGAGAGGGTTCTGGCTCAGAGTGACCCTCTGCACAACAGAATGACACACTGCACCATCCTCACAACTGTTCCAGTGTTTGAGTCCATTGTTGCAGCCACTAGAGTCCCCCATCTAGTCAAGGGTCTTCTTTGTGTTGCTGTTGCCTGTCTACTCTACCAGGCATGACACTATTCTCCAGGACTGGTCTCTCTGAACAACATGTACAAAGGATTCTGGCTGTACTTCTTTCAAGACAGATTTGGTTGTTCTTTTGGCAGTCCATGGTACTTTCAGTACACTTCACCAACACCATAATCCAAACGCATCGATGCAACTTCAGTCTTCCTTACTTGGCACCCCACTTTCACATGTCTGTCATTGGAAGTTCACGTATTGCTAAATGTAGGAGTCCTGGTGGTGCTGTCAGGTAAGCAGTGGACTGTTAACCACAAGGTCAGTGGTTCAAACCCACCAGCCACTGCTTAGGAGAAACATAACGCTATCTGCTCCCATAAAGATTTAAAACAAGACCACAACGCACATCCAAGCTCACTACCTTCAGTTCGGTTTCAACTTAAAGCAACCTATAGAACAGAGTAGAGCTACCCCTGTGGGTGTCTGAGCCTGTAACTATGGGGCAGGAAGCCTCATCTTTCTCTCACGGAGAGACTGGTGTGTTTGAACTACTGATGTGTGGTTAGCAACCCAATCCATAACCTATTGTTCCACCAGGGCTCCATCCATAAAGATTTAGAGCCTCAGAAATAAATTCTACAGAAGGTCAGTATGATTCAAAACTGACTAGATAGCAGTGAGTGCTGACCTTGACCAATGAGGAAGGAAGACAAAGTGCTCAACTTTGAAAACCAGCCCTATGGGCCACCATGGGCTGACTCACAGCCAATCACAGGGATGCCATCGCGCCGGGCCAGGTTCCACTGACCCAGGGCCCGACAGCAGCTAACAGCACATGTATTTGTAGATGTGATCTTCTTTCATGTTTTCCACGTCTCATTGCTACTGGTGGAGAATTTCAAAAGCAGAGAGGAGTACACAAAAACAATAATTGTGCTACTCAGAAATAACCACAATTCTTGTTGGTATATTAAAATCTTATAGTAACATCTATAAGCATCCTTTTGAAGGGTCGGATCAGTCATAGCATCTTTATTCTATTTTTATATTTAAACATGAGTGTTTTCATTTGATGTTAGGAAGCCTTTAAAAATATCTCAGTGGTTGCATCTTCATTCGTGATTAGAGTTTATTTAAATACCCTGCTGTTGAGGGCTGGCCCTCGGCTACTCACGGAGGTCGGCAGTTGAGATTCACCCAGTGTCCCTGTGATGGAAAGTCCATGTGATCTGTCTCATAAAGGTCGCAGCCAAGAAAACCCCACGGGGACTTCTACACAGTAACATACAGGGTTACAGTGAGTCAGAATGCACTCGTAGCAATGGCCTGGGGAACTCCTTAGTTATGGTTCAACTTTTAAATTGTTTCCAGGTTCTCTTCATTGCAGACGTATGACCTTAGTTGCTTGCAATTATTTTTCTTCATTCATTTCTTAGGAACATTCCAAAACAGTGAACTTACTAGAACACATGTCATTTTAAAGGACGGTGATACGTTTAGTCCGACTTCTTTCCTGAAAGGTAGTGACCTCCCTAGTAATATGTGAGAGCATTTCTGAGCGCCTCCCCAGCGCCACACTTTACAAACATCTTTACCCTCTGTTAGTCTCATGTAAAGATAGCGCTTTGCCTTAATTCACATCTTGGCATTCGTTGGGCTATTACTATTGACTACCTTAAATTCTTCATAGAGCATATCGATTATAAATTGTACTTTGGGCATGTTAGGAGGAAAGATCAAGCCCTAGAGCAGTGGTTCTCAACCTGAGGGTCACGACCCATTGGGGGGGGGGTCAAACGACCCTTTCACAGGGGTCACCCGATTCATCACAGTAGCAAAATTATAGTTACGAAGTAGCAACGAAAATAGTTTTATGGTTGGGGGGTCACCACAGCATGAACTGTATGAAAGGGTCGCGGCACAAGGAAGGCTGAGGACCAGTGGAGGCTTGGTAAAGGGGAGGGCAGTGAAGAGAGAAAGGCCCTCCTTGAGCTGCATTGGCACAGCGGCTACCAGGATGGGCTCAGACATAAGAACACTTGTGCGAATGGCACAAGACCGGGCGGTGTTTCATTCCATCGCACGTAAGATCGCTACGATTCAGAAACAACTCGATGGCACCCAAGAACAACAACAATGTAAACCGCCATGGACTGTGATTCCTAATTTCAGAGTTAAAATGCAAATACACACACGCATGCGCACACACGTGTGCTAGAAATGATTTAGTGTGGTATTAAGAATTGTTGAATATTTTGCCTTCCGATATGTTTTGTAAGTGTTGTTACATGCTGTAGAGTCAGCTCCTCTTTTTTTCCACACCCCTCATCCTTGTGGCCCCTTGATAGATTATAGATGGTTATTGTTTTCAGATCTCACACTGAATTTTGTCTCCCTTTTCCTCTGGTTTCTGTTGTTGTTACCCCTGGAAGGGTGTGTGTGTGGCTATTCATTGAAAGCAGTACCCCTATCCTCTCTACAACTTGCCCCCTTCCCCCTACCCTTATGGTATCACCATTCCCATTCCTGTTCCTGGGTTCTGTGTAATGTGAGTTTTATCCCTTGCCTATACCTATGTACATGCTCCCATCCAGTCCAGAGTGGGAAATAACACTGGGGTCATGACAGTGGGGGATGAGGAAGCCTCAAGGGAGCAGAGGTATATTGCATGATCCATCAGTGCTCTACTGCACCCTGATAGACTCATCCCTTCCCCGTGACCCCTCTGTGGGGGATGTTCCATTGTTCACAGATGGGCTTTAGGGCTTGCTCCAACCCCCATTTTTCTCACCAACACGTTTTTGTTTGTTTGTTTGTTGTTTGTTATGTATCTTCTGACACCTCTTACCTGGTGCTGATGCCACTTCATGATCTCACTGGCTGGTATGCTTCTTCCATGTGGACTTGTTGCTTCACTGTTGGATGGCTGCTTGTTTAACTTCAAACCTTTAAGACCCCAGATGCTATTTATCTTTTAATATCTGGGCACCATTCACTGTCTTTACCACTTCTGCTTATGCACCCATTTTGTCTTCAGTGATGGTGTGCATATCTGGGGTGGAGGAGTTGGGGGTAGGGAGGGTGAGCATCACAAAATGCCATTTTGTTAGAACAAAGTGTCCTTGTATTGAGGGAGGGTATGAGCTGAGGCCCAAGGCCTGTCCACAGCCTCAGTGTATTGCCTTATAAATATATGTACATAGGCCAATACCTCTATTTTTATGGGTTAATGTATTCACATAAGTACACACCTCCCTTAATACCTCTATCTATAGCTTTGTTTCCTAGAGTTTTCCTCTGTTTCCTTGTGCCTCCTCCTGACCCACCATCATGTTCTCCCTTCTTCTACCCCTTAGTACTTCCTCTCAGCTAGTTTGGTGTTGCTCTGGAGCTCTACAACCTCCTAGATGTTGGTTTTAATTCCCTAGTTGTTCCCCTGTCTATGGCATTGTGTGCTCACTACACCCTTCCTCCTACCACCTTCTTCCCACAAGACCCTCCAGGCAGTTGGCCCTGTTGCTTTCTTCCTGAGCTTGCTTCCCATGTCTGTCTGATATACCATATATACTTGAGTATAAGCTGACCCGAACATCAGCCAAGGCACCTAATTTTACCAGAAAAACTGCATAAGAAATGTGCTGAAAAACCTTGGCTTATACACAAGTATATATGGTAAATAGGCAAACCAGCAATGTCCTAGTCGAAACAATAAGAAAACAAAAGGTTGAAAAAGAAAAGGAGAAAAAATAACACAATAAAATGCATACATAGTTTCAGACCTGTCAGCTGGCCTTTATGAATCTCTCCCCGCTGGGCCGGGGGAGTTCTGGAGGCTGCCCCTCCTAGCCCAAAATCTACTTTGGGGCCTCTTTGGGGGCTTTGTGGCTTGGATTTGCTCCAGTTGCTGATCTGTTATGCTCCCTTCTTGGTTTGTCTTGCTGTGGAGATTCAGGCCACGTATCTCACCTCCGTGTATCCCCATTATTATCCTCTGTCGCCGTATGCTCCAGTTCGGTGACATGTCTTGAGCTGTTGGCACTCCCACAAGCCTCTCTGTGTCTTAGCAGCTCCACACAATGACATCATCCTCTGGGCTTGGCAAGCCCATATGGGGTCTTGGCGACTGTCCCTTTCTCCTTTTCCTTCTTGGTTTGCTTCTGGGTGGGCATGGTCAGTCAGTTTCTTTCCCCCACATGAAGGCTATTGTTGCTCTCTGTGGCACATACTTCTAGGGTGGAGGTCAAATTGGCTCTGGTTGAGGCTGGCCCAGTAGCCCAATCTTTTCATCCAATCCTCCACGTGGTTATGTTGCCCTGGTTTGATGTGCCATGGTGGGGTCTGTGGAAACACAAGCAATACTCTCCCCCTTGGTGGCCCTGTTCCCCCTGTGCCATCATCTCAGTTTCTCCGCCACCCCCCACCTTTTTCTCCCTCCTCCCCCACCTTTCCCCTCTTTATGTTGGATTCACAAATACTTCCTTGGCTTTGGTCTGACCTCCACTGGACTGCCTGCGCCTCCACCGTATATTGTGAGATAAGTGGCTTTTCTTCTATTCCTGCTGTGCTGATTGTACTTACCTCAGGGGACTCAGGTGATACTTGTCCTTCTGTGATTGGCTGACCTCACTTAGTATAATTTCCTCCAACTCTTCCCATGAAATGATGTGTTCCATGTGGTCGTCCATGCTTTTTAGTGCTGCATCGTACTCCATTGAGTGTATGTGCCAGCATTTACTAATCCACTCATCTATCCATGGAAATTTAGGTTGTTTCAAACTCTTTGCATTTGTGAATTGCATCATAATAAACATTGGG
Source organism: Tenrec ecaudatus (assembly GCF_050624435.1). Taxonomy (NCBI): domain Eukaryota; kingdom Metazoa; phylum Chordata; class Mammalia; order Afrosoricida; family Tenrecidae; genus Tenrec; species Tenrec ecaudatus. The sequence continues at coordinate 74,971,236 of NC_134532.1, forward strand.
GCACAGAAGACTGGTCGTATTTTATTTCTTACCTATTTTGGGTATATGCCCCGTAGAGGCATAGCTGGGTCATAAGGTAGATTGATTTTCACTTTTCTCTAAATATCGCCAGATCACTTTTCACAGAGGCTGTACATATCTACAAGACCACTAGCAGTGGAGGGTTCCTGCTTCACCACTGCCCCTCCAACACTTGTTGCTCTCTGATTTGCTGATCTGGGCTAGCCTCGGGGGTGTTAGGTGGTGTCTCATGGTTGTTTTAGTTTGCATTTTTCTTATGGCTAATGCCTGGGAATACTATCTCATATGCTTGTTGGCCATATGGGTCTCCTCCCGGGTGAAAGTTCTTTTCAGTTCTTTAACCCGCACTTCCTCAGGGGGTTAACTGTTTTCCTCTTTTTGCAGGCCACGAGGGAGTTCTAGATTTTAGTAATGAGCCCTTTGATGTGTCATTACTAAAAACCCTCTCCCAGTCTGTGGGTTGCCCTGTTACCCTCTTGGCGAAGTCTTTCAACGAGCATGAGTATTTTATTCCTATTAAATCCCATTTGTCGATTTCCAGTTCACCTACGTGTGTACCCTTCCCTATTGCAGTGAGCCTATGCATTCCCTGGGCCAATGATCGTAGGCTCGTCCCAATTCCTTCCTTGATGTTCTTGGTGGTTTGTGGTTTTACTTCTAGATCTGTGATCTACCTTGAGTTTGTTCTTGTGCATGAGGTATGAGGTTTTCAATGGCTAATTTTTCAGAAATAGATCTCCTCTCCCTTCTTCCTAGTCTGTTCTTAATCTAGAAATTCCACCAAACCCTGCTCACCATGTGTTACTCTGCCGGTATGTGAAGCACCGTGAGGTGGCTTCTAGCAGCACAGCACCACATAAGCCACCAGCGTGCGACAAACTGAAAAGTAGTGGGTTTTTGTTGTTGTTTATATGAGGCTTTTTTATTAATATAATTTAAAATGTTTAAGTTACAAAGTACATTACTTTTTACCTTTGTGTTTTTATATCTTCTACCTTAAATAAATTCTCCATTAAGAAAAAAAAAAGGGAAACTGAGCTGATTACAGGAACCCAAGTGGAAGGTGAATTATGAGAATGACGAGTGCAACGAATGTATAAGGGTGCTTTGCTCAATTGATGTATGTATGGATTGTGATAAGAGCCTTATGAGCTCCAATAAAAAGATTTAAAAAAAGAAAGAAAGAAAAACATGACTTATCAACAAACTGCAGTTTTCACGTGTATCTGAAATTTATTTTGATGTACAGCATAACACTCAGTAGTCTTTTTTAAAAAAATAAACCATTTTATTAGGGGCTCGTACAACTCTTATCACAATCCATACATCCATCCATTGTATCAAGCACATTTGTACATTTGTTGCTATCATCATTTTAAAAACATTTTCTTTCTACTTGAGCCCTTGGTATCAGCTCCTCATTTCCCCCCTCCCTCACTCATCCTTCCTCCCTCATGGACCCTTGATATTTTATTAATTTTTTTTCATTTCTCGCACTGACCAATGTCTTCCTTTATCTACTTTTCTTTTGTCCATCCCCCGCCCCAGGAGGGAGTAATATGTAGATCATTATGATCAGTTTCTCCTTTCTACCCCACCTTTCCCTTACCCTCCTGGTCTTGCTACTCTCATTGTTGGTCCCGAGGAGTTACCAGTCCTGGATCCCCTGTGTTTCCAGCTCTTGTCTGTACCCATGTACATGCTCTGGTCTAGCCAGATTTGTAAGGTAGAATTAGGGTCATGATAGTGGGGGAGAGGAAGTATTAAAGAACTAGAGGAAAGCTGTGTGTTTCATCATTGCTATACGGCACCCTGACTGGCCCATCTCCTCACCGAGACCCTTCTGTAAGGGGATGTCCAATTGCCTACAGATTGGCTTCGGGTTTCTACTCCACACTCCCCGCCCCATTCACATTGACATGATTTTTTGTTCTGGGTCTTTCATGCCTGATACCTAGTCCCATCGACACGTCATGATCACACAGGCTGGTGTGCTTCTTCCATGTTGGCTTTGTTGCTTCTGACCTAGATGGCCGCTTGTTTATCTTCAAACCTTTAAGACCCCAGACACTATATCTTGAAATAGCTGGGCACCATCAGCTTTCTTCACCACATTTGCTTATGTACAAATTTTGTGTTCAGCAATCATGTTGGGAATTTGAGCATCTCAGAATGCTGGACTATTAGAACAAAGTGTTCATGTGTTGAGGGAGTATATCCATCTGCTTCCTTAATACTAAACCTATAAATATATGTACATAGATCTATTTCCCCATCATTATATATAATTATATTTACAAATGTACATGCCTGTATTTAGATCACAGTAAATGCCCTTTGCCTCCTAGTTCTTTTCTTTATTTCCTTTTACTTTCCTCTTGTCCCACTATCATGCTCAGCCTTCATTTGGGCTTCAGTAATCCCTCTTGGTTACATTTCCCTTGCTCAAGCCCTACCAGGCTTCCTACACCCTCCTCGCCATTGATTTGGGATCACTTGCTGTTCCCTTGTCCCTGAGTTTGTTAACACCCACTTCTTTTCCTCCTCCTTCCCCCTCCCATGTCCCCCTGGAACCGTCTTTGGGTCCAGTTATTTTCTCCTCTGGCTTGTTTATCTTGTGTATCTTATGTAGATAGGCATACAGATATAATAATTTGCACGAACACAAGACAGTGCTAAACAAAACAACAAGAGAAAATAAAATAATAACAGCAACAATAACAAAAAGGAAAGCCTGTAAATAGTTCAAGGTCTGTTTGTCGACCTTATGGGTGTTTTCCAGTCGCAACTCCATAATCTTATGCGGATCAGTTTTTAGAAAAATCTATTCTTTCTGCTCCTGGAACCTCAAAGGCTTGTATTCAAACAAACAACCCTCTACGTGAGGTGTCGTCTAAGTCCACGGGGAAGAAACACACCAACAATGATAAATAACACAATCCAAATAAGAAACGAGGGAACGGTTTCAGAGCTTAAATTGTGGACACCCAATTTGCAGAAGGTGGTGGATGACAGTGGGAACCCAAAACCCATCTGCAGGTCCCTCCCCTCCGTAGTTTAAGCCCCCGACAGATCCCCGCTGAGCGCTGTTGAAAGAATGTGAATAATCTTGCTATCAAACAGAGACTATTGTAAACTGGATGACAGCAGATGGGGTTAGGTAATAATGTGGCCCCTGGTTATCTGGCCTCCTTCTTGACCCACTTTGATTTGTTTGTTTGAGTTGTAAATATTTCCTGCTTTTTTCTTGACAGAACTTTTTCTCTGGCTTACTTTAATTTTGTCATTTATCTTTTCTGACAGTGGCTGTATAGAGACAATAATTGTTGTGATGGCTTGTGGGGGGTGAGGGCGGTGACTCTGTGGGTTAGGCATTTGGGCTGCTACCTGTGAGGCTAGCAGCTCAAACCCACGAGCTGCTCCACAGAAGAAAAACGAGTCTGCCTGGTCCTGAAAAGGTTCACAGTCTTAGAAACCAGAAATCCTTTATAGTTAAGTCAACGTAATGGCAGTGAGTTTGATTTAGTGTATGTATATATAGAACACACTGCATATATATTACATCTAACATATCATATATATTAAAGAATTCAACAATCAATACTTTTAAGATGTATTCATTTTACTGTATAGAATAACAGTATTTATTTTTTAGAGGGAGAACCATACAAGTACCACACACACTAAGTTTAAGACTTAAAAAAAACCCACAATAGTTCACTGCTCACATGAGTCAAAATTGCATAAAACTTGAGCCGATGCTGTTTCTAAACTTTTCTTTTGCGTGTTCGATGATGCATATGTCAACTTTCAAATGTGAGAGGGCATCGCTTAACCTAAGGGACAGAAGGCAGCATGAAAGGAGGTTGGGCAATGATGGGGCATGCATGATGTGTTCTTTGCGGGTGTGTTTTCCACAGAGCTCTTGCTGCCTTTGCAAAGAAGTCTTGAACTATAATAACCTTGTTAAATATGGCATTGTGACTTCAAGTGCCCTGACCTCCAGTTATATTAATCAACTAGACCCATAGGACTAACGCCAACCAACTCGGTGGCCCTGGCCAAGTGTTATAATTAGACCAGTGTCAAATTCTAAGGGCGGTCTTTCCTGATCAGAATCCCCATGCAATCACACGCTACATAAATGAAGGTCCTACAGTTTGCTCATACTTGCCCTTTAGAAAAATAAGAGTTAGTAGCAAGGACACTGTTTCTTAATTTTTTTAAGTTTTATTGTGTTTTCTGAAATGCTATTTAAAACGCGACAACAGACTGAAAGAAATGGTTGCTTTATACTATTTTAAAATAAATTATAATATTTTAACCTTGTAACTCCCTCTGCTCTTTACAAAGCACTTTTACTCAGAAATTCTCAGTTGTGTCTCTGAGCCACCTGTCTTCCAGCTTGGGCAGGTGTCGTTGTTACCATCTGATTTGACTCCAAGGAAACCTAAACTCATTATTAGCTGCCCAGAATCCGCCCTTGACTCATGGCGACCCCATGTGTTTAGGGTAGAACTGCATCGTAGAAGTTTCTTGGCTTTGTGCCTGTGTTAGACGGGGTTCTCTGGAGAAAGAAAACCAGGACCCTTATGATTATATATTTAGATAGATAGATAGATCACGAAAGAATATAAGAGCTAATTAGTCCACACAGCAGTACAAAGGGCTCAGTTCCTTCCACTTACAAGGGCCGCTGGGTTCAAGGTCAAGGAAGCAGACAGCAGGCAGCAAACAGCAGAGTGGGTCAGCAAAGATGAGAGGATCTGACGGTCCCAAGCTCAAGCGATGTATACACAGCAGCGTGGCAAAGCAGGTCTCAAAAGAACCTCAAGCTCTGGCGACATGATCCTCGGGTTGTCAGTCGCACAGGTAGTGCAGCTCACAAGTTGAGGCAGAGAACTAGCGGCTGCAGGCTGGTCTGTTCACCAGAAAGAGGGGGGGCGGGGCCGGAGGCGGAGGCAGAGCTTGCTGAATCATTTATCTCTTTGCTCTCCAAGCAAACTGAGACTTTATTAATCCCACATGTTCCTAATGGCCAAGTTGGCACACTAAACCTAGCTATTACAATGCCTTTACAGAAGGAGCCCTGGTAGTGTCGTAAATTGTGCACTGGGCTGCTAAACACAAGGTTAGCAGCTCGAATCCATCTGTTGCTGCTCGGGGAAAGATGAGCCCTTCTGCTCACATAGAGATCTAGGGCCTTGATAACCTAGAGGAGGTAGCTCTCACCTGCCTTGTAGGTTCACTGTGAGGCAGACTTCACTCGACAGCTGTGAGTTTGGTTCTGGTTCCCCCTGTCACAGCAAGTCCTGGGGCCTTTCTTTCAGAGGGCTGCAGTGGGCCCAAATCACCAACCTTTAGGTTACTGGTGATTGTTATTTGTCATCAAGTTGATTCCAATTCTTGGCGAATTACTGTGTGCAGAGTAGAACTACTGCAGAGGATTTCTGTTTGTTGGTTTGTTTGAAATGAACTTGACTGTCACTACAGAATCCATTTTGGCTTTACTTTCTTTCCCTTCTTTTATAACCACTCAGACCAATGTTTACATCTGATGGGTAAGGACTCTGGCGACTTTTTAAAGCTATGGATCTCTCTCTCTCTCTCTCTCTCTCTCTCTCTCTCTCTCTCTCTCTCTCTCTCTCTATTTTAACTTTATTTATCTAGCTACCTATTTATTTTCCTTTTCCTTTTATGGTTTGTGGGTTATAGTAGCTGCAAGTACATATATATACTCCATATAGATGCTCAGCCCATCTCATCCAAGCAGATCAGTAACAATCTCCCCCTGAACCATTGCCTGTTCTTCTTCCTTCCCCTCCCTGCCTTTGCGCCCCTCCCCTTACACCACCCCTGGCCTCCTCATAGTCACAGCGTCTTTTCCTTTGATAAGAAAACCATTTTTACTCTCCTTTAATAATTGTGATTGCCTGCCTTTGCTACATATTCTCTATTGTCCATGTCTTCAGTTTAACAGACTTGTCATTGCTTTTTTTGTGTGTGTGTTTTTTGTGGGGTTTTTTTGTGGGGTTTTTTTGTGTCATTGCTTTTTAATGATGCATAATATTCAGTTGTTTGAATAAATCTGAATTTGTGTATCTGTTCCACTATAGCTGGAGTTTTTTTATTGTTTCCATAATTTTTCAATTATAGACATCGCTGCACTAAACATAGGTGTACACACATGTTCATGTTTTGTTATTTCTTGAGGTTATACGCCAAGGAGAGAGATTGCAGGATCATAAGGTATTTGTATATGCATTTTCAAGGAAGCACAATACTGACTTCCATGCTGATTGTACAATTTTGCAATCCCACTAGTAATGTGTGCATATTCTAATTATTCCACATCTTTCTCAACATTTATAATTTTTTAGTTTTTTAATTTTTGCTAAGCATGTCAGTGTAAGATGATAGTTCATTCTTGTTTTATGTTAGTTTGCTCTTATTGCTAATGAATGGGAACATTTCTTCATAGACTTTTTGGCTACCTGGTTGTCATCTTTAGTGAATTGTCTATCCATGACTTGCGCCTATTTTTAAATTGGGTTATTTGTATTTTTTGTATTAAGGTATTGCAGTTTTCTATAGATTTTTTTAATTAGCCCTTTATCTGAAACATCGTTGCAAATATGTTTTCCCATCTGTCGGTTCTTTTTTAACTCTTTTGATGTGCATAAAGGTCCTATTCTCAGAAGGTTCCAGTACTCTTTTTGTCTTTATAAGTGTGAATATTTTTCATTGTCTTCAGTAGTGTACCTATTTAGACCTTTATGTGTGTCTCCTTTATTTCATTGGTGGTTTTTATGGTTTTAGGGTTTTTATTTATGCCTTTAATCCAACTTGAGTTCATGACATCCTGTTTCATTCGTTTGCAAGTAAAGGTTCCATTTTTCCAGCCTCACTTAATGAAAAGGCTATCTCATCACACTTAATTTGTTTTAGTCCTTTATCAGAGATCAGGTGTCTGTTGGTAACTGATTGTATTTCTAGGTTCTCATTTCTAATCCATTGTGCTTCATGTCTATCATTCTACCAGTACCAAGCTATTTTGATTACCGTGGCTATATAATAGGTTTGAATATTCCAAATTTATGGAATGTTTTTATCAAGAATGGGTAGTGAATATTATCAAATTCCTTTTATGCATCTATTGATATAATCATGATTCTTACCTTTTATTTTGTTTATGTGGGAATCACATTGATTGCTTATCTAATATTGAACCATCCTTATATATCTAATATAAATCCCAATTGATGGTGATATTCTCTTATTGTTCTTCATTGAATTCTGTTGGCTAGAATTTTGTTGAAAATTTTGGCATCTGTATACATCAGAGATATTGGTCTATAATTTTTAATCTGGTGATGTTTTGGGCTGGCTTAAGAATCAAGGTTATATTTCTCTCATGAAATACATTTGGTACTATATTGTCAATTAGTATCATAATAATAATTATTGTTATTATTTTGTCCATTAGTGTCTTGTTGCCCATTTTTGTGTTGTATATTGAAATAGTTGATGTACCATTGGTGCTAATTCTTCTCTAAATGCTTGGTAAAATTCTCCGGTAAAACAATCTGGCCCCAGACTTTTTGATGCTGGGAATTTTTTATGACCCCCCCAAATCTAAACAACGCACTACCACCGGGTCAATGCCAACTCATAGTAAGCCTATAGGCTAGGGTAGAGAGGTCCCTGTAAGTTCCCAAGACTGTCACTGTTTACAGAAGTAGGAATAACCTTCATTCTCCCATGGAGTGGCTGGTGTTTGGACTGCAGACCTTAAAGACCACTGCCCAACACATGACCACTGCTCCCCTAAGGGCCCTTTTTATGGCCACATCTATTTCCTGTATAGACTTGTTCAGATTTTTTCCACCAATCTGTTGTAATTGAGGTAGAGAATGTGATTCTAGAAATGTATCCATTTTCTCTAGATTTTCAAATTTATTAGAATGCATTACATAGTATGGTGTAATTTTTTAAAATCTCACTTAACTTCAGTTCAGTAGGATTTTGGTAGTTGTAACCTTTCAGAAGCAGATTGCCAGGTCTTGCTTCCAAGATGCCTCTAAATGGACTTGAACTATCAACCTTTATATTAGTGCTCAAGTGCTTAATCATTTGCTCACTCATCACCCCTCATAGGGCTGTCAGGTAAAAGTTGATTCAAACCTACCAACTGCTACCTGAGAGACAATTAAGGTTATTTGTTCCCATAACTGTTTACAGTCTTGGAAACTCTAGGTCACTATCAATCAGAATAAGCTCAAAGGCAGAGGTGTTTGGGAGTGATGGTGGAAGGGGAGGCCACTTCCACTACCCAGATTCCTGGTCTTCCCACCGTATCTCTTGCCCATTGATTTGATACCTGAGGCTCACCCTCACCTCTGCCCTGTAAGGTTGCTTCATGTCTGGTCGACTCTATGAGATATAGTTTTGGCTAAACCAAACTCCAGAGAAATTAAATTTAATCCAGCCTGGCTTTAAGAATTTTACTTTCTCTGTAATGATTTAAGGCTTGTTATTGTATGCCTGAAAATAGACCAGTTTCTGTTTTTTACAGAAGGTCAGCTCTTATGAGTTGAGTATCAATTTACTTTATTATATTCTTTGTTTTTGCTCCATCATGTAGACTAGCCTGCCAAAACAAAGTAATTATGTTTAAAACACAGCCAGGATATGGTAACTACTGGGTCTATGTTAAAGCTTCCTCTCCCTCTTCTCCTCCTTTTTTATGATGTTCACATAACCTAAATATAATGCCTGGCTCACACAAGCAATTTGTGCTCATCTGCATATGGGGGAGGTTCAAGTCTACCCTGAGTCACTCCAAAGGAAAAGTCTGGCCATATACTTCCCCAAAATCAGCCATTAAAAACCCAGAGGAATACAGTTCGTCTATGAAATACATGGAGTCACCATGAGTGGGAGTCAGCAACTGATTTTTGTTTTTGTTTCTTTCATTCTTTAATTACCCTTACTAGGAAGAATCAGGGAAATTTACAATTGGCCAAATTATTAGGCCAAACTGAGAAGCAGAAGTCCCTCCACAGTGAGCCTAGTTGGATTAAATTTATGTTTGGAATAGGCCTATGCTTGCTTAACACCCAGCACCCAAACACTGGATTGTCACTGCAGAAGGATGTCAATGTAAAAAGATAAGATAGTATAGAATGACAATCTTAACAACGGGAAGTTGTTGTTTTCAGCACAAGGAACAAGGGAAAGTTTCCTTCAGAGCTATGATTATTTTACTCAGAGTCAATGCCCTTTTCAGGCTCCCTTCATCTAGATTGCTCCAGGATGGTGCTTTGGGCCCAGACTACCTTTCCAACACTACTTCCTGTTCTTAGTCAGCAAGTAGCCTAATTTTTAACCCAACAGATTTTTCACACATATCTTGGTAGTGCTTATAAACCTTTATTCTTATAAATTCCTTCTTAGATTTTAAGCCCTCTTCAATCTTCCAAGTTCTTCCCATCCTTCAGGCTGACCTGGAGGCCTTACTATATCAGTAAGCCTCATAATTTTCTCCCCAAAAATTAACTGCTTTAAGCTATTGTGGCAGTCCACTTGTACCCAAGTGGAATCCATCACGTTGCATATTTTAAATTAGTTGGTTATTCTTCACTGGGCATTTGCTAACTAAGCATTTTATAAATCAATATTTAATATGTTTAAAAACCATAAGTAATTATACTAGGCAAGACAAACTAGATTTTGTTGTAGTAACAAAAACGCAAGCAAATATCTCAATGACAATATACACACACAAATGGTTTTACTCTTCACAAAACTGCAGATGAATATCCCTTATGAACGTAGATGCAAAAATACTAAAAAATCTGACCAATAGAGTACAACAACATATGGGGAAAAATTCATCTTGACCAAGTTGGATTTATACCAGAGTGTGTTAGTCTGGGTAGACAAGAGAAACAAGTCCATAGAAAGTCATATGTGTATAAGAAAGAGGTTTATATACAAGAGTAATTGGATATTTAGAAAACATCCAAGCCCCATCCAGATCAAGTCCAACAGTCCGGTATTACCCCTTTTGTCTGATACCAATCTAAAAAGTCCTCTTCAGACTCATGAAACACCTGCAGTGACAGGAAGATCACAGCCAGTGGGTAGGAAGTCTTGTGAATCCAGTGGCATTGTCAGCAGCATCTCAGGTCTCCATGTGGCTTCTCTAGCACCCAGGGCTGCATCAGGATAGGTTCGTGTGGCTTCTTCTCAGAGATGTCTTGCAGGGAGTGAGCCGAGAGAGAGAAGTCTTCAGCCTCAAAGGAGGAAATCCAGGAGTTCCCAGAACTTCAGGAGCAGGCCATGCCCACACAGAGGCCTCATTGGCTATGATCCAATTGACAGACTAGACTTCACCCCTTCACTCTTAATCCTCTCAAGTCCCAACTGGACACCAGATTATGGAACTACCACACATCTGATAAAATAATTCAATAAAACAAGGATAGAATGGAAGTTCCTCAACATATCAAAGCCTATATGATAATTCAATGGCCCATATCACACTCAAGGAAAAGACCTAAAAACATTTTTCCTTGAAAAAGGCACCTAGACAAGGGTGTCCCCTAGCACCACTTTTATTCAATATTGTACTGAAAGTTTTAGTCAGAACCATTAGACAACAGAAAAAATCAAGGAAATACAACTGGGCAAAGGAGTGAAACCCTCACTAATTGCTGATGATATTTTATAGAGAATGAACCCAAGAACTACACACACACACACACACACACACACACACACACACACACACACACAAACTGTTGGAAACAATTGAGGGATTTGGTAAAGTAGCAAGCTACAAAATTAACAAGTGGAAATCACCCAAAATCCTATATATGAGTGAAGAGCACTCCTAAAAAGACCTCAGGAAAACAATACCATCTCTAGTAGCCACACAGAAGATGAGACACTTAGGAATAAACTTAACCAAAATTTCAAAATAAGTGTACAGAGAAAACTTGAGCATACATTACCAAAAAAAAAGAGAGAGAAACCAATCGATATAGAAAAATATCTCATGCTCATAAATAGGAAAACCTAACGTTGTGGAAATGTTGATACTATCTAAAGCAATCTGCAAATGCAATGCAATTCCTATCCCAATCCAGACATCATTCTTTAAAGAAATGGAATAAACTTCCAATTTCATGTGGAGAAGGAAGAGGCCCAAGATAGGTAAAGAACATGGTGGTGGGTGAAGGGGTGAAGATATCAAGGAGTCCATATAGTAAAAGAATGTTTGAAAACTGACTGTGGTAGCAAATGTACAATTCTTCTAGATGTGCTTGAGCTATGAAATGTTTTGATAGATGTATTAATCCCAATTAGTTAAAAAAAAAAAGAAGGAATGAAGAAAAAAGTAGGAGACCTTGCACTAACTGATCTCAAAACCTATTACACAATCACAATAGTCAAAAAACCCTGGTCCTAGAACAATGGTAGATAAGTAGACCAATAGATTTCTGAAGATGGGGATGAGGGAGAAGACCAATTAGTTTCTACCATATTACACGGTTCTGGGGTCACCATAAACAACAGACACACAAGACTGATGACTGAAGAGTCCTGGAAATTGAAGTCAAAATGCATGCACATTTCAGTCTCAGAGAAGGGGATTACACTTCTGTTAGTGAGTAAACCGGGTGAAGCAACCAGTAGTCTGAGATGAATCCCCTCTGACGATAGTCCAGGGATTTGTATAGGCTTGCTATCATTTTAAAGTTAATTGTGGATGATGTGATTAGGTTAAAACATAACACCCTTTTGACCCATTTTTAAGTTGTTTCAGTATTTTGTATTTTCTGTTTTCTTTTTCAGGGAGGGTTTTCCTCTTGTTGTGTTGTCGATGTTGGGGTATTTTTGTGTGTATCTTGTTTTGTATGATGTTCTGCATCTGAGATCCAAGATAGGTAAATCTACAGAGGCAGGAATTAATCATTTGCAAGGGGAACATGAGAAGGATGTTGCTGGGGGAAAGGAAGCTGACAACAGTGAGTAAGAACATTGCTCTGAAATAAATTGTAGTGATGATTACACAGCTCTTCTAAGTATGATTGAATGACTACATTGTAGGATGTGGATTTTATGCCAGTGAAACTTTAAAGAAACTGTCTTACTCTTATTGAGTGTCCCATGGTACATTTACTGTAAGTGCATGTGACCAGGTCAGTGAAAGACTCATCATCTCAAACATGATTAAGTGTCATAGAGGAAAAAGAAACCTATTATTTCTGCTCATAACTTATCGGCCAGAATCAGTCATGTGGCCACAGCTGCCACCAGGAGAATCATCAGGGCTCCCGTGCTTGAAAGTAGAAGAGCTTGTATACTGGTGAGTAATATCACTGGGTAGTCTCACAGAGGTACCTTACCTTCATTTTGTCACTCAGGCTCAGAGAGGTTGAGAGGAGAATCCAGATCAGCTGAAAATTAAGCCTGTTTTACTGCTTAGCCTTATGCCTTAGCCTCTCCACTCTGTGACTGTGGATCCTCCTGTGGTGTTTGTTGTTCGGTTCCATCAAGCCTGGTCCAACCCCTGGTGACCGCACGTAAAACAGAACAAAATACTGTACAGTCCTGTAACATCCCCATCATTGTTTCTATGTTTGAGCCCATTGTTGTAGCCACTGTGTCAATCCATCTTGTCAAGGACCTTCCTCTTTTTCACTACCTCTCCACGGTACCAACAATCCTTTTTCAGGGGCTGTTCTCTCCTGACAACATGTCTCAAATACATGAGATGAAGTCTCACCATTCTTGGTGCTACGGAGCACTCTGGCTGTATTCTTCCAAGACAGATCAATTTGTCTTTTAGGTAGTCCGGGGTATGTTCAATAATGTTCTCCAGCACCACAACTCAAATGCATCGATTCTTAGGTTTTCCTTATTCAATATCCAGCTTTCACGTGCATATGCGGAAATTGAAGATGCCATGGCTTGGGTAGGGTCACCCTAGTCCCCAAAGCAACAAAGTTGTTTTTCAATACTCTAAAGAAATCTGGTGCAGCAGATTTACCTAATGCAGCACATCTTTTGTTCTCTCTTTTTAAAAACAGGATTATTGGCATACAGTTCACATGTCATTCAATTCAATAGTTCAATCACATCAAAAAGACTTGAGCAATCATCACTGCAATCAATTTTAGAATATTTTCTTCATTCTTATTCTCATCTTTATTAGCTCCTTATTGCCCCCCAACCTCTCCCCTGCCACACCCCCAAGGAATCATGAATCCAATAGTTGCCTCTATATTTAGCTACCCTGGATTTCATATACAGAAAAACATTTTTAAAAATGAAGGAAAACTAACAGCAATAGAAAGTTAAACAGACAATACCCTCAGTTGAAAAGCAAGCAGAAAATACTAAAAACTAGAACAAATTTAAAATGAACCAAGAGGGAGATCAAAATATAAGGTGTTAAGTTTTAATTTAACTGCATCCGCAATAATCCACTTTCCTATGCATTCTGCTTGATAGCAAAGCTATTCTATATTTCCCCTTCACTATTTTTTTAAAACTGAAACAACTTTAAAAGGGTCAAAATTGAGATCTAATGATATTATTATTTAATCTAACTGCATCTGCTAGAATGATATGATTGATATCACACACAAGTAAAATTTCCTTTAAGATCATCCAACAATGGTTACAGCAGCACATTAACAGGGAAATCCCAGAAGTTCAGGCCAGATTCAGACGAGGATGTGGAACCAGGGATCTTGTTGCTGGTGTCAGATGGATCTTGGCTCAAAGCAGAGAATACCGGAAAGAAGTTTACTTGTGTTTCATTGACTGCAAAGGCATTCCACTGTGTGGCCATAATAAACTGTAGGTAGCCTTGCGAAGAATGGGAAATCTAGAACACCTAATTGTGCTCACTCAGAACTTGTCCATGGATCAAGAAGTAGTTTGAAGAACAGAACAAGGGAATAATACATGGTTTAAAATTAAGAAAGGTGTGTTGTATCCCCTCACCATACTGGTTCAATCTACATTCTGAGAAACTCATTAGAGAAACTGGATTATATGAAGAAGAGTTGAGGCATCACGATTGGAAGAAGGCTTATTAAACAACCTGCAATATACGCTGGCACAACCTTGGCTTGCCGAGAGTGAGGAGGACTTGAAGCACTTGCTGAAGAAGATCAAGGATTGTATCCTTCAGTATGGATTACAATTCCATGTATGGAAGACCCAAATCCTCACAGCTAGACCAGTAGGTAACATCATGATAAATGGAGAAAGGGTTCAAGTTGTCAAGGATTTTGTCTTACTGCATCTACAACCAATGCTCATGAAAGCAGCAGTCAAGAGATCAAAAGACATATATTGCATTAGGTAAATCTGCTGCACAAGATGTCTTTAGAGTATTAAAGAGTCAGGTGTTTGTTTGTTTTTTTCAGAACTAAGGTGGGCCTGACCCAACCCATGGTATTCTCCACTACATCATATACATGTGAACATTAGCCACTGAATAAGGAAGACTGTAAAAGAATGGTTGCAAATTTGAATTGTGGTGCTGGAGAAGAATATTGAAAATACCAAGGACTGCTAAAAGGACAAACCAATCTGTGTTGGAAGAAGTAAGGCCAGAATGTTCCTTAGAGGCAAGGATAGTAAGACTTTGTCTAATATGCTCTGGACATATCGTCGAGAGAGACCGGTCCCTGGAGAACACATCATGCTTGCTAAAGTGGAGGGGCAGTGAAAAAGAAGAGGCCCTCCCCAAGGTGGATTAACACAGTGGCTCCATCAATGCGTAGGAACAAATGTGAAGATGGAACAGGGCCGTGCATTGTTTCGTGAGGTTGCGAATAGGGTCGCTATGGGTCGGAGCCAACTTGATGGCACCTAACAACAACAATAACAACAACAAAGTCTGGCATAGTCAACTTTACCATGTTCTTTGTCCGATGAGAAGGCTATAGCCACATCCCTCAACTCTAGTCAGAGGTAATTCACCAGACCCGTAATCCACGGTGGACCCTGCAAGTGGATTTGCGACTTCCACTGTCATCCATGGCCTTCTGCAAAGCCAGTGTTCACAATTTAAGCCCTAACGCTCTTCCCACCTTCAGATTTGGATTTTATTATTTACAGTCCTTGGATAACACAGGTCGGCGGTATTTTCCCATGTGGCCTTAGCTCACTCATGTGGCTGTTCTTTTGAAGGCCATTTCTTCTGATAGATGCGCACCATTTGGCTTCTTCACCACACTTTACTGTAGCACCCACATCTTCAGTGGTCTCTTCTTGATGTGATCATCCAGCAAGACCATGCCATAGGAACAAATTGTTCTTTGGTTGGGGCTGGAATTAAGTGCAAGCCCCAAGTCCGTTCATATATCCATGGTGTAGATATGCATTTGGTTGCTTGCGTGAGCATTGATGATGGATCAAGCAAGACGTAATCCTTGACAACTTTAATTTTTAATTCATTCACCATGATGTTACCTATTGGTCCAGTTGTGAGGATTTTGGTTTTCTTGACATTGATCTGTAATCCACACTGAAGGCTGGAATCCTGGATCCTCATTATCAAGTGTTTCAAATCCTCCTCACTTTCAGCAAGCAAGGTCGTGTCCTTTGCATATTAGATTGTTAATAAGCCTTCCTCCCATCCTGATGCCATGCTCTTCTTTATAATCCAGCTTCTCTGATGATTTGCTCAGCATATAGATTGAACAAGTACGATGAGAGGATACAACCCTGACGCCCACCATTTATGATTTAAAACCTTTCTGTGTTCCCTTGGTCTGTTTGCAAAACTGCCTCTTGATCCATTTGCAAGCTCCACCTGAGCACATTGAAGTGTTCTGGAATTCTCTCTCTTTTCCAGACTATCCATAGTTTGTTATGATTCACACAGTCAAGGAAACACAAATAAACCTCTTCCTGGTATTCTCTGCTTTGAGTAAAGATCTACATGACATGACATCAGCAATGATATCCCTTCTTGCATGGACTCCTCTAAATCCAGCCTGAATCTGTGGCAGCTCCCTGCATGTGATATCCATGATATTGTTCTATTATTTGAGTATGCTGTTGGGTCACTTTTCTTTGGGGATGGGTACAAATATGGATGTTCTCCTGTCAGTTGACCAAGTTTCTGTTTTCCAAATTTTCTGCCACAGATGAATGCGTGCTTCCAGTACTTCATCAGCTTGTTGAAAGATTTCAATTCCTACAGGCTTGTTTTTGACAGATGCTTTCAGTGCAGCTTGGACTTCTTCCTTCAGTATCAATGGTTTTTGCTTATGTGACATACCTTCTGAAATGGTGTCAGGTCAACTAGTTCATTTTGGTACAGCAATTGTGTATTTTTCCATCTTTTGTGATGCTTCCTGCATCATTTATATTTTGTCCATAACCTATTTCAAAATTGCAACTTGACACTTGAATCTTCTCGAGTTCTTTCAGTTTAAGACATGCTAAGTGTGTTCGTTCTTTTTGTTTTTCTAACTCTAGGACTCTTCACAATTCATTTTACTATTTAACTTTGTCATCTCATGCTGCCCTTTAATTTTTTTTAGTCTTTGACTTCATCATTTCATGTGTTTGCTTTAGCTGCTCTTCAATTAAGAGGAAGTTTCAGATTCTCTTCTGACATCCACTTTGATCTTTCTTTTCTTCCCTTTTTTTAAACGAGCTTGTGCTTTCTTAATGAATGGTGTTCTTGATGTCATCTGACAGTTCATTAAGTCTTCTGCATTTAGTATTCAATGTGTCAAATCTGTTTTTGAGATATTCTCAAATTTCAGGTGGCATAGACTAAAGGTGATATTTTGTCTTGCATGGACATGTTCTCATATTGTTTGGCTTCAACCTTAACTTGCGTGTAAGCAATTCAAGATCTGTTGCACAGTCTACACTGACCTCATTATATCTTCTGATATTGAATTTTCCTTCAGTCTCTTTCCATAGATCTAGTCCATTTGATTTCTGGATATTCCTGTGAGAAGTCCATGTGTATAGTCACCATGTGTGTTGTTGAAAATAGGCATTTGATATGAACACGTTGTTGGTTTCACAAATCTTATCATCACACCCCCAGCTTCATTTCCATCACCGTATGTTCCAACTACTGGTCCTTCCTCTTTGTTTCTGACTTTTGTATTCCAATTGCCAATAATTATCAATGCATCTTAATTTTATGTTTGTTCCATTTTTGATTGAAGCCATTAGCAGAATTCTTCAGTTTCTTCATCACTAGATTTTTTTTGGTTAGTGCATAACTTTTAACAAAGTTGTATTGATTAGATTTTCTTGAAGATAGATAGATATTATTCTATCACTGACTGAACTGTACTTCAATATTGACTTTGAAGTGTCCTTTCTGACAACAAAAGCAACAACATTCCTCTTGATGTGTGGTTCCTGGATAGTAAACCACAGGAGTTTCTGATTCAAAATGGCCAATACCAGGCAGACAAGAGGTGACATCCTTGTATTAGCGCTTCAATATTAAAAAGCACCTCTCCAACAAGATACACATCTGACATATGGTTGTTCCCCCAAGTCCTTGGAAAATACTCTATATCTCAAGGTGGAGGTGGTTTTAGCCGCCCCTGGTTCATGGCAATTTCCTGCACAATGAGATCAGGCCCTTGTAATGCATGCCATTTTCAATGACTGGTTTTTCAAAAGTAGATTGCCAGGACTTTCTTCCTAGTCCCTCAGTCTGAAAGCACTGCTAAAACGTGGTCCTTAGCATAGCAACACTCACGCTTCCACGAATAGATAGTTGGTGGCTGCACATGAGTTTCACTAGTGTGGAGTTGAAACTAGGTCTCCCACATGGCAGATGAGAATCCTAACTCTGCGCCACTGCTTCCCCTTTACAGAATGTTGTCGTTAGTATCCACTGAGTCAGCTCTGACCGAGAGGAAACTTCTGTACAACAGAACGAACCTTAGCCTGGTCCTGCACCATCCTCACTCGCTGTGGATCCCACTATAGCAGCCATGAGGTCAATCCATCTGCTTGAGGTGTTTCCTCTCTTCTGATGACCCTCTGTTATACCAAGCATAAGTTTCTTTCCAGTCTGCCCTGATAACATGTCCGAAGTATGTGAGATTAAGTCTCATTCTCCTTGCTCTCCAGGACCATTCTGGCTGTACTTCTTCCTAGAGATCTTTGTTTCCTTGTTGGTGGTTGTTTCTGGCAGCCCCTGATTCTGTTAATATTCTTGACTAATACCATAATTCAGAGGCAAAAAGTCTTCTGAAGTCTTCCTTCTTCATGATGGATATAGGGAGTGGTTGACAGTGCCGTGGCTTAGTCCTCAAAGTGACCGTCTTGTTCTTCAGCGTTTTAAGGAAACCTTTCACAGCTGATTTGCCCAGTGCAGTACTTCATTTGAGTTTTCTTTTTTTAATTGTGAAATATGTGGGGTGGTACTTACCAGATTATCATTTTATATTCCCTATTTTCAACACTTTATCAGACCTCATAATGGCTTTTCCTGCTTCCCTCTGCCTACTCTTGTCTTTCCCAATTCCCTCGTGCACTCCATTATCTTCCCCCTCATCAAAGTTAATACCTACTTACCCTTGGGCCTATTCCTTCCCCATTCCATTCTCTCCCGTCCACCCCTGTGGACACCCCTGTCAAACATGTTCCTTGATTTTTCCATTCTTGTTTTGCTTTTTGTATTTTTAATACGGTGGTCTCATATAATATCTGTCCTTTTGTTGTGACTAACCTCCCTCTGCGTCCATCTGTGTCATGAGATGTTTTACAGTTTCATCATTATTTAGCATATGTTCATGCTATGATCTTTATTTCTCTATATATTTTTATATTTATATCCATATATTTCTATGTAATGATGCTCTTGCTGTTGTGGTGGTTTGGTGTCATCCAGTCAGTTCTGACTCCCAGTTTCCCTATGCACAACAGAACGAAACACTGCCCGGTCCTACACCATCCTCACAATTGTTCTTAAGCTTGAGCCCATTGTTGCAGCCACTGTGTCGATTCATCCTGTTGAGAGCCTTCCCCTTTTTCCTTCTCCAAGGACTACTCTCTACTGATAGCATGTCCAAAGAACATGAGATGAAGTCTCGCCATCCTTCTCACTAATGTGCATTCTGGCTGTACCTCTTCCAAGACAGAATTGGTGGGACTTCTGGCTGTTCATGGTACTTTTAGTATTCTTTGCCAACACCATAGTTCAAATGCATCCCTACATTTTTTTAAAACATTTTATTAGGGGCTCATACAACTCTTATCACAATCCATACATATACATACATCAATTGTATAAAGCACATCCATACATTCTCTGCCCCAATCATTCTCAAAGCATTTGCTCTCCACTTAAGCCCTTTGCATCAGGTCCTCTTTTTTTTCCCTCCCTCCCCGCTCCCCCTCCCTCATGAGCCCTTGATAATTTATACATTGTTATTTTGTCATATCTTGCTGATAATTTTTATGCTTCCAGGGTTTATATTCAGATCTCTATCCTGAGTTTATTTTTTTATATGTAGTATGGTGTGTATCCCGATTCATTCTTTTGCAAATGGAAATCCAGCAATGCCACCACTGTTTGCTGAAGAGATCGTCTCTTCTCCATTTGATGTGCTTTAGTTTTTTGTACAAAATTAGGTGACTTGTACATCGTTTGATGTCTTTTCCATTGATTGTGGATCCAAGCAAAATGAAATCCTTGGCAACTTCAAGCTTTTCTCCATTTACCTTTAGTTTGTCTATTGGTCAACACTTGAGGGCTTTCATTTTCTTTCCCTTGAGTTGCAATCCATATGGAAGGTTATAGATTTTAATTTTCAACAGCAAGTGCTTCAAATCTTCCTTGACTTTGCAAGGCAAGTTTGTCTCATCAGGAAATCATACATTATTAATAAGTCTTCCTCCAATCCTGAAGTAGCACTGCACTCTATGAAGCAAGACTACATATATTCTACATGTTAATGAATGTATTCTCTATGACTATTTCCTACTTTATTTCAGGACTGGCCATTACTGGTAGGTGTCAATGTTTTGGTCTCAGACACAGCCCAGAGAACAAGTGTTTGGCAGCTCTCCTCGTATATCTCACATGAAGCTCCGTTCCGTAGCATAGCTCACCGAGGTGCCACCATGTCAACAAACCTCTCTTCTCACGAGCTGGCACAATGATTAAAACTACTGCTTTAATGATTAAAACTAGTCCAATGGAAAATATAGAGAAACCCTGGGATACATCCAAGCTTGACAAGGATACAGCATTGAGAAAGCAAGTCAGAGCCACAGCAGGGAAGACTTTGTTAAGTTCTCATTGAATTCACCTTCTTTTACCAGTAGCTAGACAAATGGTATCCTACTTAGGAAAATCAATGAGAGTAATTCAGATATCTTTTGCCCTCTGAACAGGGATGGGCTCCGTTCCTCCTGAGTAATATCCATTAGACTGTCTAGGCTAAATCGACATTTTCTAAGTACCATCACGACAACCGTGCTGGTCATTCTAACTCAGCAAGGCCTGTGCCTGATCCATAAATCAATATTTCCCAAATGAGATTTGCATGGTAGAAATGCTCTACTCTTCTACGGCTGTGTGGCTTGAATCAGGCAATCTACGAAGAGCTTGCCAATATTTGCAATGTCCTCCTCAGGAACTACAAGAAGTGAAAGAGAATCGATTTCTTTTAGATCTTTAAGTCCACACAATTTTTTTTTTGGAAAATGCTCTATGAACTAAGTTGCAGTTAATTAATAGTGACTTGGGGAATAAGTTTTCAGAATTCATTTTTAAGCAAACAGTATATGTTCTCTTAGGCACTCTTGGAAGTCTGCCCTGTGTGTCCATTTGCAAAAGAATGAATCAGGATACACACCATACTACATATACAAAAATAAACTCAAGATAGAGATCTGAATATAAAACCTGGAAGCATAAAAATTATCAGTAAAATGTAGGGATGCATTTGAACTATGGTGTTGGCCACAGATACTAGGCACATAGAAGAGTAAACCAAGGTGAACATTGAGTCCGCAGGTCCACGTCCATGGTTTCCGTGTCGTCATTCTGACTGGTCAGTGCCAGTACTATACCAGGTTTTCAAATATTTTAGTTTGATCCCTCATGTAAACAAATGATTGGGTGGAATGGGGAAGAACACATGCTACTCTTGCTTCCTAGGGAAGCAATTTTTGCCCTATTCATTTCTCTGTGGCCTGGCAGATGCAGAGTATCACAGTTTGTCCCAGTGTTCTGTATGGTCAACAGATGTAGAATGTGAACGTCTATGTCCAAAGGGTCTTTGATGCTCAACAATATCAGTAAATCTTATATGATAGATCACCAGGAACAGACATGCTTGAGAAACTAATTTTAATAATTAAATTCACAGAAAAAAAATACTGCTCTGCCATTTCCCTATGAATATCCTCTAGTTCACTGATGAACAAGTATGCTTCAATTATATACTCTTAACAAGCCATGTAATCCCACCTATTTACTGTCCACCAACCTCTGCTAAGGCTTCTCTCTCAAATAGCCCAACATCATTTGCCATGACTGTCAGCCCGTCATGACTTGGTTGCTTTCATTCTTGCTTCAACTTATAAGAGTTCCAGCATTTTCCTTGCCCAGTGGCACTAGCATCTTCACCCTGGATTTAAGCACTTTCTTGGTCCAAATTGTTTCTGGATTTTCAATAAATCTCTTAGTTTTACTTTTACAGAGTATCTGTTTTCACTCTTGGACAATTTAAAATGCAATAAAATCTTATTAAATTAATAGAATAAAAGTAACAAAGGTAAATCAGAAGATGTTGAGAAGAACCTGTGAACACAGCTTTCAATCAGATTTCATGATGCAAATTTCTGTGAAAACTGGTGGAGCTGCCAACTTACCAGCTTTGTCGAGCAGCAGGAAATTGAGAATAAAAAAATCCAGAGGCTAGTGTTTGACAGCTAATACCTTGGAGGGAAATCACTTTTTCTCTCCGGTTTTGCTTGATCTTCTCCATTCCAATTCATAAGGGACTGAGTAGAGATCCCTAAGCTTTCTGAGGCTGTAAATCATTATGGGAGCAGATGGCCTCACAGTCCTCTCTTAGAGCAAGTGATGGGCTTGAACAGTTGACCTTGCAATTAGTAGGCCTAGTACTTGGCCCACTACACCACTAGGAATCCTTTGTGATAGATAGATAGATAGATAGATAGATAGATAGATAGATAGATAGGTATTTATATTCTGCGAACAACTTATTGCTTACTGAGATGTTGCATCCTTGACACTGAGGTTTAAAGCGCACTTCAAAAACATTAAAACCTTGAGTAACTCCAACAACCTTCCTTATTTATGAGTGATACAGTTTATTGGAGGAAAATAGCATATTGACTAGTATAAAGAACACGGACTCTAAGACTGCTTTGAGTAGTAGATCTTTGGATAATTCCATTTACTTTAATGAGCTTTATCTAGATCCTCTGTAAAATGGGGATGATGGTGTCCACCTTATAGGGTTATTGTCTATTTCCACTGACACATAATAAAAGTAGCTATTATGACAATAGTAGTTGTTCAGTAGAGCTGGCGGTGCTTATTCATTAAGGACTTACTGTCACTTCACTGACAACTTTGCAAATAAGATTCAGAAACTCTGAAGACACCTCCACATAGAAGCTCTGAAGATCTTCTTGGAATGGTTAGATGTTGCCTAGGACTTAGTACGTGAGTATGTCACATTATTGAATAACTACTTCTCCAAGGGAACTTAAATGGGTTACACTGGTGTCGCAGGATCCCACCCACAGTTGCAAGATAGACGGGACTAACAAAGCCTACAGAGGTGAACAAGTGAGGACAAATAATTAGAGGAAACAAGAGTCTATAGATGTGGAAGTTAGTTTATCTTGCTTTGTTCTGTCTTCCTTTCCTAGGTTTTTCGTAGAAAAATACCATAAACAAGTGTCTTTAAGGAACAGTACTTTGTTTTCCCCACTTTTGGGAGCTAGAAGCTGAAGTTCAAGGTGCCCCCGGGACCATTTTTTCCTTTCTCAGATCTGGGGACAGATCCTTCTTGGGCTCCTCCAGCTTCAGGTTGCCCCAGGATTTCTTGGTGGTCCTTGGCTTGTAGATGACTTTTTCATGATAACCGTCTTCCTTTGCATGATTCTGTCTCCGTGTCTTTTCTCCCCCTTTATAAGAGACCATTCAGAAAGGATTCAAATTCGGATTTACCCTACTCCAGTTAACTTAACCTATTACAAAACAAAACTTGTTTCCAAGCAAGATGACATCACAGGTTTAGGGCTTCAGCATGTTTATTTTTACTTTTGTTTTTCAGGGCCTTGGGTGTCTGTGTGTGTGTGTGGGGGGGGGGTGTTGGGCTTGGGGCAGTAGGGGCCGGAAAGGGACACAAATCAATGTATGAAACTATTCTTGCAAAAAAATATGAGAACTAATTTTACTATTCATGTCAACATAATTATGCAGTTGTCAGCATCTCTTTCTCTAGGTATTTGAAGAATTCCTAAAGGATTTGTTTCTATTTGGTGAATGAAGAGTAGTTTTGGTTAACCATCTGTTGTATTTCCAATTTGGCAGGATTATTAAGGCATTAACTATCTGGTCTCATTACTCCTTTGTATGTAAGTTCTCATGCAGCATGTGTTAAACATGGGAAGGAGAGGGCTTCACTGAGATGTGTAAAATAGGGTGAACAGAGACTCGGTGTGCCTTAGAGAAGGGGCCAGAGGGATGCTATGTGGGGGCCACGGGTTAGGAGGTAGACTGCTAACTTTAAGGTCCGTAGTTCAAATGCAGTAGCAACTCCACAGGAGACATATGAGGCTGCCTACTCCCATAAAGATTGATACTCTTAGAATCTCCATATGGGGTTACTGAGTCAGAATTGACTCAGTGGCACTGGGAGTGGGTTTTTGATTTTGCCTAAGAGATGTTTACTAAACTGTTGATACAGTTCACGAAATTCATAGTTTTTTCTATCCCTTTGTTTATTTATTTTAGTGACTTTTATTTTTCTTTCCATTTAGGAGTGAAAAATTCTTTTGCAAGCTCAGTTATAAGAATATAGTTGTCATATATCTAAAATATGGTGTTACACATAAATTCATCTTAGTAAATAAGAATATCATATGAGTGAATTATTTCAACATTTTTTCTTTTTTGCTCTTCCATTGGTTTCCAAAAATTTTCATTTAAACTAAAGAATAGAAATTATAGTAATAATGTAATGATGTAAAGGTAAGAAGAAACATAACAGTATTAATGTAATCATTGACAAGCTACAATTTAAGAATGCCACAACTTGAATGGTGGTATTGGTGAAGAACAAACAAATCTGTCTTGAAGGAAGTGTAGTCCGAATGTCCCTTAGAAGTGAGGATGGCAATATTTCATCTCGCACACTCAGTGCAAATGATCAGGAATGTCCAGTCCCTGGGAAAAGACATGATGCTTGGTAAAGGAGAGTCACTGTAAAAGAAGAAGCCTCTTAAGGAAATGGATCGACACACTGGCTGCAACAATGCTCTCAAATATAACAAGTATGAAGCTGGTGCAGGACCAGGTAGTGTTTTCCTGTGTCACCTTGAGTGAGAGCTGGCAATCACCACCATCGTTTATTTCTGAGCTTTCTGGGTGTAAGAAGAGTATGGAAGTGATGCCTGACCCCTTCTCACTTCACAAAGGAGAAGGGGACTCAAGTTCAGCATTAGCCCAAGGCCAATTCCAATGAGACAGAGGTCAGACATGCTCCACCCTGTAACGTTTACCAATGCTGACCTCAATCGTCCTTTCCACAGTGTTGTGTACATCTCTACTGGATTCTATAACCCACTGCAATGGCTACACAAAACTCATAGGCAATACTCACAGTGATGGAGTTTACTGGGGAAGTTAACAGATTACAATTCCAGTTCAGAAATGGCCAGGCTACTAGTCCTTTGGTCAGGAACACCTCTTCTCCATCATATCGATAAACACACCTCTTTCTGATTCTCATTCTCTTACGCCACACAGCCCCCTGCGGTGTTACAAAGCTCCCTTAGCACTGATCAATGCCTAAAGGGCACCTACTTCTGCTATAAGCATCATCTTAAAGGCATTCAGCTGTAGTTCCGTGAGTCAACAAACCTAGCTTCCTCAAGTAAGTACCTGGAGGCAACCCACTCTAAAAGTGAGTCTCCTGCCCAGAGCACTCAGTTATACTCACTCCATGGGCCAGACAGCCCACCACGCTTATGCTCCGGCTCTTGGCTTTGCTGCTGCTGCTCCTTTGCGATTCCTCTGCTGCTCTTCTGTTGTTACCACTGTCTCTTGAATCGAGATGATCGGGATCTAAAAGATGGGCTCCACTCTCGACTACTCTTTCGTGATGGAGGTAGGATTCTCCACCATCCCCACGCACCGTATCTCCATGCCCCAGCCTCTTCTTCATACGGAAAGGACTGGTTTCATTTTCAGTGGGATGGCAAAATTGACCGATCCCCAAAGTAAAGTAACATGTTTTCACAATCGCAATTAATCCTGTTAAAAATCACTCATAATGAGTCATATAATCCTATTAGCATTCCCCCACCCCATGTTCTCTTATCCAGATCTAGCAAATACAGAAGCATTATACTCAAGCTGTAACTTCCTACCCGATCATTTGGTGGGAGTACACCATATGGCTAAAGAACCAAATCAAGTAAATCACTGTACCCATCCATTTTCATTTATTCACAAATCCATATTTATGCTCTATTACACAGAAAGGGAAACTGAGTCTTAGCTATGATGACTCACCTAAAATTGAACAGCTAGAAGATAACAGATCCAGGGTTGTGGCCCTTCTATAGCACTTAACATTGTAGTTAGCAGGGACCTCTTGGGGGACTGTGGTCCTTTCTTGAAGGTAGGAACTCGTCTTACTCATCATTGTACCCAGTTCCTAGCACAGAACAGTATGGAACAAGGAGGTGACGTAACTAGTGCTTTATTTTAGGAAGATAAATCTGGCGATGCTGAGTGGGATGAGGAACAGGAAAAGACTGGAGGCATGGAGAACATGTTAGATGTCATTTCAGTAACACAGAGAAGATAATGGGCTTGTGAGTGAGAGTAACATTGAGAAATAAGCAATGAGAAATGTGAAAGAGGAAGAGCAAGTTAGGGGGACCTGATGCCCAGGAAGTTAAGGAGAGGGTGATGAAAAGGGAAAAGCAGAGGAGAATGGGTTTTCTCTACACACATCTAATCCTTTCATACCCCAAGTAGTTAAAATCTACTCCACGTGTACACTGAATGCTTTCATAATGATTAGGCTACTAATCTCCATGACAATTTCCTACTATGTACCAGGTCCTGTTATAAGTGTTCATTTAGGCAACAAATGCTTCTAAAGCATCCACCATGTGCCAAAAAACTGTTTTAAGTACTGAGGATACAACAATGAGCTGGGCAGGCAAACACCGTGTTGTCTTGGAGTTTATATGCTGAGAAGAAAAGATATAAGAATGGCCAGTTCTTGAAGAGGGATAACTAGACTGTTAGAGAATAACACTAGCTTCGCTGTAGTAGCTTAGACAAATTGCAATGCGTAGATAGATTTATCAACATCTTAAACAAGAGGTAACTGAGACTTGGGGATACTAAGCGACTCCTTCAATCTAAAACATATAATGATTGATCCTGCCATGATTTTGCTTCCAGCAGCACATGTGATCCCTAGGGTCCTGAACCAGCCATATCTGTGAAACCTCCTGACCCCTCACCCAGAGAAATGTTAGCTGATGAGCAAGTTCAGATGTGAAACTCGATCCCTGAGTACAGAGGGAGATGCACATTGCTTTTTGTTGAAGGCTCGGGACTCTCCACTGCCTTTGGTGTCAGACCGCTCATCTCCTTTGCATCCTCCTTCATCCTAGCTTTCTGGCAGAGCTCAGCTGAGGTCTCTAAATAGGACATTCTGCCGAGACAATCTTTCCTTTCCTACTTGCCTTCTCTTTTAAGTGACTCGTGTCCAGTTATCCCTCAGGTCTCAGCTTGGTCATTCTGTCAGGGAAATCTTCCTTGATCTTCAGACAATCACTCTGCACTTCTAATAGGATACTTATGGTTGCCATTAGTTTATTTGTGTATAAGTGAATCTTATTTTATTTATAAAGCTTATTTTTTAATAATTAATAATAAAAGTATTAATGTCTGTCTCTCCCTTTCGCCAAAAGCCAAGTTGATATCATGTTTACTCCTCATTCCAAATGTGAAAAAGAAACAACAAAAAATAAGCAAGTTGATTAGAGTTAACCCAGTTTAATGAGCCAGAAACAGGAAGTATTCCAAACTGAAAATGGCGAGGGGCTCAAGTTTACACAGTACTATGACCTCTTAAAGTTTAGATGGGTGTGTGGCCCACTTAATCACTTTTAATCTTCCTTTTGCTTTGAGACATTTGATCACTGAATGATACGCTGGTTTTTCTTGATTGGATGAGTGTGGCAAACTCACGATGCTAAGGAATTATCACTCACGCTGATAGGAAAATTTGCCTAAATTTCAATTATATGTAAAGCTATATTTCTTGTAAATGGATTCATGACAAGTATTAGTTTGGCATTTGGCTCAGGAAAGACATTTTAACTCTTGCCTCTATACGAGCCTTTTAGTACCAGTGTAGATCACAGTTCCTGGCATCTGCCGCTTGTCAAATGAAGGGATTATAAAGGAACGAGTGAATGACGAAGGTGACACACACCAGTAGTTAACCTACAGGACATCCTAAACAGAAATCTGGAAACAAAGACACATTCTGGTGGTTGCTTTCTTTTTTCTAATCCCTCATCTGATCCGAGGCTCTTTAGAGCTAATCCTTTGCACCGGGATTCTTCCATTTCGGTTTTTTAAAAAAGTTTTTATGAAGTCCTCTCTAAGCATGTGAGCCCCAAGCCCTCTTACACAAAGAAAATGAGATCCAGGGAGCCGTTCAAAGAAAAGAAGAGAAATAAGAGAGAGAGATTGGGTGAACTCAAGGAACAGTGAAGCCCGGAGAGTAGAGCATGACAGCGATGTCCCGAGGAAGTCCTCGCCCTTCACTCACAGTGCTTTCTTTTTGCCCAGGTGGGAAATCCAGCTTGCTTTTTCTGCTTGTCGTCTCTAGTCTTATGAGGGAGAAGGTAGCCTGACTGGAACCCCTACAGCCCCAGAATGAGCTATTGAGAGCACAGGCATGGGGAAATTCCATTAGGAAGTCTTCCTGTGCCTGTTAACTAGTCAAAAAGAGCCGTGAATGCGCCCAGCTGTTAACCAAAAGCTGAGAGGCCCAAGTCCATGCAGAGGCACCTTGGGAGGAGGACCTGGTGATCTGAAAAGCAGTCCGTGA
This sequence comes from Tenrec ecaudatus, assembly GCF_050624435.1. Classification (NCBI taxonomy): domain Eukaryota; kingdom Metazoa; phylum Chordata; class Mammalia; order Afrosoricida; family Tenrecidae; genus Tenrec; species Tenrec ecaudatus. The sequence continues at coordinate 74,999,639 of NC_134532.1, forward strand.
AATCTCTGGGAGCACAGTTGTTTCCTGAAATGCGTCGGCTCCCCATGAGCCAGAATCAGCAGCCACTCGTTATTGGGGTTCCTGTCCCTTAGACAGGGCAGATGAGGATGGGGATGTGAAGGGACGTGCGGAACCCTCACACGCAGTGTGCACTCTTCAGCCAGCACTGAGCACCTTCCTCTCATTTGACAGCCAGTCGCCATGAGCACCCCACATATCCTTTGTCAATGCTTCCCAAGCTCACCTACCCTTGTTTTGTGTATTTATTAGATGCCAGGTATTAACAAAAGCCAACCTTTGCTATGTAGTTATTATAGGGGGGGATCAGATTTATTTAAAAGTAGCATTTATCAAGTCGCACTGTGAAGTATGTGCATTTCACCCACTCTACTTCTTGCCTTTAAACATTCTTCCTGTTAGAGAGAGAGAGAGAGAGCCCTCCAGTTCTACTTTCTCTACATTTTCTGAAACATAGAAGACTTGATTATAAATAATATAAGCCCCTCCTGGGATCCAGACAGATGTTGACTCTATCATAAGCAGGTATAACAGGAAGCACATTGGAGACCGAAGCTCAAATCTTGTCTCTGCTACTGAGTAATTTAATACCTTAGACACGTTACCGGGCTGTAGTAGACTAGGTGGTCTCTGCAGTTACCTCCGCTCTAAGATGTATGGTTCTCATTACAGGCATCTTTTCCACAAGTCCTGTGTTGACCCCTGGCTTCTAGACCATCGCACCTGTCCCATGTGCAAGATGAACATTCTTAAAGCCCTAGGGATCCCGGTAAGCACAGCACAGTGTACAGCCTCACGATGTCTGTCTTTCTGCGTGATTCCCCCAAAGAAGAGAGCAAACACCATACCTGCTTCTATGTCCCCTCACTCACCTAGCAGTGGCATGATCTGATGGAGCTCCAAGAAGCCACCTCCCCTTCTGAAAACATTTCCTCTCTCGCCTTGTCTCAGTCTGAGACCGACACTACCCTTTGACCGTGTCCATTTTATTTGTGAGTCAAGACGGTGCTAGTGCAGCTGACAGGCGTCTTTTCTGGGCTGCAGCGGAGCTAGGACCAGCTCTGAGGCATGCTGGGCCTCAGGTCGCATGTTGATGGCTTCTTGTGTGGCCATCAGCTATGATAGGTCATTTGGGGATTGGCATGCCATGCTTTCTGTCTTGTGCAGTCTCCGAGGAATTGAGTGCTTCCCAACAACATGATGGGAAGTCATTTGCTGGGCCCCGGCTCTGAACCCCTGCAGACTGTGACGCCTTGGGTGAACAGGAAACCAGACACAGAGCCATTTAATACTAGGGCTCCCCTCAAGCTGGTCCCCTCGGTTGTATGCTTTGTATAATGTCGTCTCCCACAGTGTTGAGAGAATTCCACCAGCTGGCTGGCTACTTCAGAGAAAGGCTTTCCCAGAGCCATATCAAGTAAAGCCCACAATCCCCTTTGGATGAGACAACAGCTGCTCCATTCACCCCCCTCCAAGCAGACAAGGGCAGGAAGCTAGCCAGGCCACCAAATCTGAGACTGTCATAAGAGACTTGTGAGAAAAGCAAAAGGCACTGCCTCTAACAGGAGCTACATGAACAGGGCAGAGATGCCAGCCTCCCCCCACCCCATCCCACCACCACCCATCCCCCTAGCGCCCTCCACTTTGCTGCAAACCCTCCACCCCACATTGTCTCTCCTCACTACTAATGACCAAGAATAAAGAGAATATTAACAGTCCCAAGAGCTTACTGAGGAAGGGACGATCGGATCAGATATCAAAGGTTCTCTGTAATTACCTGAGGGATGTCTGAGCGACTCTGTTGGAGAGGGCACACCTGAAGCAGGGTGAGGACATGAGTTGGCTGGATTTTCTTCTGCCCCCAGGCCAGCTGTATGCTGATTTGCATGGTTAATGCAGCAGATGCAAATCAACTTGTATGACTACAATTGGGAGCTCGATTTTGAAAGGCAGTGCAGGGCATTAAAAATTCAGACCAGAGTTGCAAATGCATAGCGCCGCCAAGGTGAAAATCGATTACAGTGAACATGAAACACAGCGGCGAGTCCTATATCTCTGCCAGATCCCGGGACTTACAAATCTGGACTCAGTTTCTTTCCCTTTCAAAATTTCTGACTATTCTAACTGGGGAGGGGGGGAAATATGTGTCTGGCTGCCTGTTCCTCTGTCTGTCTCGTCTGTCTTGGGTCTCCAAACTCCTTAGATTGCTCGCAGTTGAGGAAACACAGTTATGTCACTTGGCTTCGTGTTCCTCTCTCGGTATATGCCCAGCGCTCCCCAGTCTCCAGCATGCTCTTTGGTCAGGAGAAGGAAAGCAAGCAACCTTTGGAAGTTACATCTTGCACTGACTCCAGATATCTTCAGACGCTATTTGTAAAGGCAGTAAGAATAGAGCTACCCACTGGCTTTCAAAAAGTAATTACTGAGCTGGCACTTAGGCTTAATTCTAAAGCTGATAACATTTCATAGTTAGAAATTTGGGCTTCTGGCCATCGTTTGATGCTTCCCTCGGTCTGGATGGATTTTACTTAAATTTTACTGACTTTCCAGAAAATTTACCATCAGTAGCCGCTTTTGGATTTTGCCCAGGATTTTTAAAGGCCAGCCAACTGATGGGAAACATGACACCCATCCAAGCAGTCCCCAGAGAACAGAACCCCTCCCTTCATGAAGGATAAAGTACACAGAGTGAGCTACTTCTCACAGAGTCCGAAGCGTATGGCTACCCTCCCTGCTTGCCCAAGGCTTTTTTTTTTTTTTTGTCTCCTGAGAGTTGCTGAAGTCTGGATTTGGGAGGGGGTTTGGATGTTCTGCTCCATCTTTCTGGTGTTGGGGCAGCTTCGAACCTAAACTATAACAAGAAGATGATATGTCGATCTAGTTTTGAAACTTCCCATCTTGTTGAACAAATGCAGAGCCCTTCCATTCGAAGACGCTTCCTTTCCACCCAGCTGAAGCCCTTTCTCATATAGCCTTACACTCTCGTGACCCAAGGCACATTTATCAGCCACTACTTGCAAGCGCTCAGGTTTCCTGGGAAAGGGTTATCCCAGTTGTAGAGCATGCTGCCACCTGGAGGGTACCTGTATAACTGCAACCCTACCACCAGAGTCCACTTTGGACATGTGTATCCAATGTATAACTATACCAAAATCTGTTTGACCTCAAATTCCCCCCCCCTTGGTTTCAGCGTGGCTTCCATTACTGAAGACATGTGGAATTAGTAAACATTTCAAAGCAGAAAATAATTCCATCCTAAAGGGTTAAAGAATGTATCTTAAATATTTCTTGGATCCCTTAACTTGCCTTTCTTCTTATTCAAGGGGGATTGAAAAGATAGTGTCCCTCTGATCATTGCTGCCCCTGGCCCTTCCTTTCCATTTCCCTTACATATGCTAGGTGAATTATAACAGTTCGGGGGGTTGTAGCCCTTCATCTTGAAGGTTAGGAGTCCCAGAGCTGGACTTATGAAATCCACCCAGGTTCGCCAATGACCAGAGTCCACTCCCAAGTGACTTGGTTGCAATACTGGCCCACAAGTGTGTTCAAATACAGGTTGTAAGGTTCGTTTGCTTTGTTTTTATTGAACACCTGGTGCCCATTTGCTCTATGAGGCATGCACGTATAAGTTACAAGCCAAGAACTGGTGCATTTCTATTTTGTAAGTGAATTCTCTGAAGTGAGCTAGGGATTGAGAGCACAGCTCACAGATCATGAAATTCCAGTACAACATGTACTTTTTCCCGTTGTATTTTGCTAAGAGAAATCAAACAGTACATTGAAGAGGGGAGGGGTCCTTCTCGGTTAGAAGTGCTTTTATCCTATTATCTACGTGACAGTGCTTCCTCCTTTTCATCTCGTTAGGTCTAGGTCTTCCGATGGAGGGTGGGAGCATGCTATTTCAGTGAACCATCTGACCTGAGTTTTTCACCGCAAACACCTCTCCTGGGGTGGTTGTCCTTTTATGAATAGCATGATTGCTGCAGAATAAGAAGCTCTCTGAAACTGCTGTATTCGCAAGTCCCTAATGATTTACTAGTTGATCCTTGGGGGCATTTCCCCTAGCTACAAAGCCCTGGTGGCATAGCGGGTTACTCATTATTCAGCTGCTACCTTCAAGATCAGCAGTTCAAACCCACCAGCCAATACAAGGGAAATAGATGAGGCCTTCTACTCCCATAAGCAGTGACAGGCTCTGGAACTCCCAGGGAAGTTCTACCCCCTGTAGGGTCACTATGGGTCGGCACTGACTGTAGGGCAGGGAGTAGTTTTGGAGTTGTCTTTTGCAGTCTCTCTCCTGCCCCCTCTGTGAGAGATGCAACACTGCTCCTATCAGCTAAGAATCACACTCTACCTCAAAAGGAAGGGAATGTAGAAAAGAAGAGAATCGTGTCAACAATCAGATCAACACTTTGAAAGACATGTCAAATAGCGAATGCACATAGGCATTGCAGGAACACTGGTGGTGATGTGGGTTATGCATGGGACTGCTCACTGTAAGGTCAGCAGTTCAAACCTACTAGCTGTTCTGAGGGAGAAAGATGAGGCTATTTACTCCTATAGAGACTACAAGTTTCAGAAACCCACACGGGCAGGTCTACTCTGTCCTGTAGAGTCACCCATGAGTCGTCATAGACTCACGGGCAGGGAATTTGTAAATTGAATATGCATTGTATTCAAATATTTACGGGCTGAAAGAACAACCCGCACAACATCCTCCTTGTGAAGTTTTCCTGACCAGCAGTTCGGAACACCCGCCGAACCTCTGGGGAAAGACAGGGCCAGCCTTCTGCTGTTGCTGCCAGTAGTTGATGTCTTGGAAACCTGTAGGGGGGTCACTGTGAGTGGCATCCACTTGGTGACAGTGAGTTTGGTTTTGAGTGAGCACACACTGCTATGGCTTCTGAGCCATGGTACGAACCTTAGCTTTGGACAGAACTTCTCAGTCTTTCTCCAGTCCTCCCTGGCTTGGTCGAGTGTCGATACTCACATGCCCAAATATTCTGAGCAGAAAACTACGACCCAGATAAGATTTTCAGATCAGCAGTTCCTAGAAACCTAATCACTGCCTGGACTCTGTTGGAAGCGTGGAATTCAAGGTGAAGATGCTAGGGCTGCTTCCCCTTGGCAAGTCTGTGAGCTCTGGAATGAGGTGAACACATAATGCAGTCACATAACACACTGGGAGAAATACCGGGTCCAGAGCTACCAGCGTGGCCATGACCCCCAGAGAGGGAGCACTCCTTAGGACAAGGCCGATTCACATTCCTCAGGGCTCAGTTTGAGTGCCTGGAGTGGAAAAGAGGGCTAATCGGGACAAAAAGTGTTCATCATAGAGCAGCATTAGTAAAATTTTGAAAGATAGAGAACTGTAGGATGGGTATATGTATTTTTGCAGGCTGGAGGGGAGACCAGAAAGGTAGGCTGGAGACAGGCTATAGAACTGTTTTTGTCATGCTAAGCAACTTAGAAAATACAGTTTTATTTCTTAAGGGAAAACTGAAAGAAAAGAAAAAAAGCAATGCCATTGAGTCCATTCTGACTGGGCAATCTGTAGGGCAGAGGAGAGCTCCCCCTGTGGATAGATGGGGGGCTGTAATTCTTTACGGGTGCAGAAAGCCTCAACTTTCTCCCTTGCAACAACTAGTGGGTTTGAACTGCTGAGCTTGGGTTAGCAGCAAGGTGTATACCCCACTAGGCCACCAGGGATAGGCTCCTTAGAAGAGGAGGGTTTGGTTTCATTTGGTTCCAAAGTACTTTGGTAAGGGAGGAGAGAATGGAGCATACTTGGGAGTTGACTGAGGAAAATAGGGAGTTTGGTCATGGGGAAAGACAGCTTCATAAGCATACATCCTCATTGCAAATATTACAATCAGGACATTTAGTAAATTTGGTAACATTGTTACCGTAGATTAACTTTTAGCACACCGAGTTTCAGTGAATTTGCCCAATTCCAACAGCAAATCGAAGGAGGGTCGCAGAGAAGAAAAAGTGTGGTTGAGAACACTGAATTTGATGTTTGGTAAGATGAAGATTTCCAGCCACCTGTTGGAAATACCAAGAGCCCTGGCGGCATAGTGGGTTATTACACATCGGGCTGCCCACCACAAGGCCAGCAGCATAGTGGGTTACACATCGGGCTGCCCACCACAAGGCCAGCGGCATAGTGGGTTATTACACATCGGGCTGCCCACCACAAGGCCAGCAGCATAGTGCGTTATTACACATCGGGCTGCCCACCACAAGGCCAGCGGCATAGTGGGTTATTACACATCGGGCTGCCCACCACAAGGCCAGCAGCATAGTGGGTTACAACACATCGGGCTGCCCACCACAAGGCCAGCATTTGAAACCCACAGCTGCTCCTTGGGTGAGGAACCAGACATGGTATTTCCATAAAGAGTTACAGTCTCAGAAGCCCACAGGACAGTCCTACCCAGTAGGGTCGATATGAGTTGGCATCAACTCTATGGAAATGAGTTTTGAGAGTTGGAAATGCAGGGCTGCAGTGCAGGAGACTTGCGCTACACCTTTGAAGAACAGAAAGGTAGGACAAGGGGAGCTTGCTGTATTCCCTCATTGGGTCTCTGAGGGGCACATTTTCCCTTTTACTCAACCCTAAACTCAATGCAGCCATTGTGAGGCTAATTAAATCACTGCCAACCCAGAATTCTCCTCATCGAGCCCTGTCCACCTGATCTGGACACATAGAAATACAACAATAACAACCATGTAATTAGGGCCTCTCGAGGCAACGTTGGAGTTAAGGCCCAAACAAGACAAATTTATATTTGCTTCTAATACTCTCAAGAACATATCCCTGTACCTTAAAAAATACACCGTGTGAGTAAAAGCATCAACAACTGAAAATAGCTTAGAAGCAATTATGAGGGATATATATATATATTCTCAATATCATGTCAAACACCAATCCTAAAACCAACAAGTGAAACTTGCAAAGAATAAGATTTTTCCCAATGATATAATAATCTAACAACCCTGCCCAACCCAGGCTGTCTTACGAAGCAGAGAGAATCTCGATTTCTCTGTTGTTCGAGTGGATCAGCGACATTGGGGAAATGGACGGAAGGAAAGAATACACACGCTGAAGCCTGCGATGAGTGGGCGATAGAGTAAAACAGTCTCATCCTAGTTTTATGGTGCGAATATTTTACTTTAGAGGATTTTGCTAATATATGATCAACCACAGGTTTAAGTCAATAGGATTATTTTCCTACAGAAGGTGTTAAGCTTATGTTTTTTTAATAGCCCTGCCCTGCGTTTGTGTGTGTATGTGCATGTGTGTTTCTTGGAGGAACCCAAGTCAGGTTCTCTTCTTCCCTCCACCACTATTGTGTCATTATGGTGATTGTAGATAACGGGCCTGATATAGTGAGTAAGCACTGTGTATAAGGAAGTGCTGTCAGTATACATAAATATTCCTTTGGCTCCCTAAGTAGTTATTTTAACGTAGAGATATTGCTACTCCAGTGGTGGAAAACTCTGGAAATGAAATTTTTGCAAGATTTTCCCATGTTGATCTTATAGAAATTCTACATGGAATATTTAAATGAAGTTCAGGAGGAAAATAGTATATATATTCGTCGTTAAGAAAACCGTAGATTTAGGCTGTAAGCATTTTGAGCACATAAACTAAAAATTGATCTCGTTTTTTTGTTTGTTTTTTTTTAACTTTGGCAGCCCAACGCGGACTGCATGGACAACTTGCCCACAGACTTTGAGGACTCTCTGGGAGGCCCACCGACCAACCAGATCACAGGTGCCAGCGACACGACTGTGAACGAGAGTTCTGTCACTTTGGACCCTGCTGTCCGGACTGTAGGAGCCTTGCAGGTGGTTCAGGATTCAAACTCCACTCCGCAGGAAGGAGACAGCATCTTCACTGCCAACAACAGTAAGTTTTGGTGTGCCTAGAGGTTCTATCGTTCAAGAACTGTTGCCTCATGCAAATTGAGGGTGGGGGGGTATGCCTTTCTTTAAGAGAAAATATACGGTAAATACTTGTATATCTGAGTGTCAGCCTGAACATGCAGACCAGTCAGCCTTGCTCTTTCCATAACCTGCAGGGCAGACAGTACATCCAGCCCGTACCCATCAACACTCACGCCCAACTCTCTGCATGGAGTTGATTTTGACTCAGAGCGCCCCAATTGGACAGAGTAGAACTGTCCCTTGTGGGTTTCCGGGACTGTAAATCTTTACAAAGGCAGTAAGTCTCGTGTTTCTCCCATAGAGTGACTGGGGGTTTTGAACTGCAGGAAGTTCACATACCGCAGAATTGCATCCACACCAGGTCTGCTCCCTTAAGGAACCTGAAGCAGGTATGGTGGTGGCTCTGCCCTGTAAGAAGGAAGAGCAGATGAGACCAGTGTAACCCAAGTTGTCTCGAGAAACAAACCCTGTGACTCTCATCTGTGTGTAAGAAAGAGCTTTATATCAGGAAGTAATTATATATGTCAAGAAGGCACCCCAACCTAGTCCAACCCAAGTCCATATGTTGGATGCTAATCCATAAGTCCTTCTTCAGACTCATGTAGCTGCAGGCCAGCGATGCAGAATCAAGAAACAGGAAACAGGGTATCACACGCCAGTTGGTGCAGAGTCACAAAGATGCAAAGTCTGTGGAAACATAGCGAGGTACCAACAGCTCTTGGGATTGGCGGCACGGACACTGCAAGAAGGAAGGTGAAGTCAGAGAGAGAGGTGGGAGTGGGGAGATAGATTGAGAGAGAGAGAGAAAAAAGAAGAAGAAGGAGGAGAAGGAGGAGGAGGAGGAAAAGAAGAGAAGAGAGAGAGATTCCCAGGTTCCACTTATAAAAAGCCCACACCCCCAAGGAGGCATCCTTAGGCTGTGGTCAGATTGACAGGTTGGGGTCTACCTATACACTCATGAAAATTGAAGCTGACATAAAATTATCTAACTGCTGCAACTTGGCTAGGACACAAGGCCGCGACTTGTGAGGATGATGGTGTAGTGGGTTACAAGTTGGGCTGCTAACCCCAAGATTAACAGTTCGAAACCGCCAGGCACTCCATAGGGAAAAGATGAGGTTTTCTATTCCCATAAAGATTTACAGTCTTGAAAATCCACATGGGCAGTTCTACTCTGTCCAATAAGATCGCTATGAGTTAGAGTCAACTTGATGGCAGTGATTTGGCACCAAGTGATTGAGCCTTTGTGAGTATATGCTTACCTTTACAGTGTGTGTATGTGTGTCTGTGTGCGTGCGCATGCATGCTCTCCTTTGGGTATTTCTGCGTGACAACCTGAACCCCTGTACAGGTGATACTGCATATAAAAATACCCTTTGAGTATTTCCTGTCTGCCTGCATCTCCTACATACACAGTGACTAACTACTTTTCTGTTCTATGGTAGTTATCATAGAGATATTAACACATCTGTTTTAAGATCAGGAATAGAAACTCAAATCTAAAGAAACTATTTTTCAGTCTCTTACAGTAGAGAGATAAAGGTCACAGGAGTTCTAAGAAAATCATCATGCAAATTAATTTGATTTAAGGTTAAAAGGGGTAGGTGGAATTGTGATTTATAATAAAATATATTTTCTCTTTGATAGAAGTAATGTTTTGACAATACAAAATTTGGGAAAGCAGATTAGAGAAAATCACAAGCAATCCCTCCCCTTAGCTATAAACTTAAAATTCAGCCCCCTGCCAACAAGGCCATAGGATGTCTATTATTAGCTAACCCATAGGGCCTAGGAGAGCTGACTTCCAAGGCGTTATATCTTTTCAGAAGCAGACTGCCGCATCTTCCCGCGGGAGGGGGGGTTGCTGGGTTCAAAGCTGTGAGGGCTCCTTCTCATCCAGCCATTGCTGATAGCTGAGTTCAAGTGAGATGAAGTTGATAGCAGTCACTTAAAAGATGAAATAGGGATTTTAAGGGGACAGTGAGGTTTTGCTGAAAAAGGAAGAATAGCTCAGTAAAGGAGGGGGGAATGGAGGCTCAATTTCAGAAACACAGTCAGTGTCACTTAACTGTATGTGTGGAGTTGGTGTATGTTTTGCTGTGTGTATTCACAGCAACAGCAGCAAAAGAAAAAAAATCAAAATATCGAGATACCGCTTCAACTCAAGAGGATGACTATTATCGGGAAAATCAGAAACTTTGTCAGGAAAGCTTGGCAAGGGTGTGGAGAAATGGAAACTTTTGTGCACTGCTTTTGAGAATGTCAAAAAGTGAAGCTGATCCAGAAAACAAATGGGTGGTTCTCCCCAAAGTTAAACACAGATCCCACGTTGTCTGTGTACCTGGGGTTCAGTCATTTAAGAATCTAATTTGAACAACTCAACAATTCATGTATTGAGGTTCATAGCTGACCTATACTTGGATAATTTCCTTTTCTCAGCAGTGTTTTCAATTCAATACCATTGGCTAGACTAATGACACTATCACTATAAAGTGGGTATGCCTTGGGCTTCTAACCAAAAGGTCAGCAGTTCAAAACCAGCAGCCAGCTCCTTAGAATTGTCTATGCCTGTGAAAATTTTCAGGTGGTTCTACCCTGCCCTATAGGGTTACGATGAGTCAGGATTGACTTGCTGGCAATTGAAGTCATGCCCCAGCAATAACTCCCAAGGGAGTTATTGATAATGTTCTCAGACATAAATTGACAACAATGTCTTTAAGGTGAGCAAGAGACATATATAAACCATAGATGCATGAATGGATTTGGGGTTTTCACTTAATTCTAACCCCAGTCTAAGAACTATTAGCTCTTATGACATGACCCTGTTTGACACTTGAGCTCATGAAGAGATCCCTGACAATATGGATGCTACAGTGAGGTGTGGTGAAGAATAGGAGGTACCCCACTATCTGAAAGAATAGTATCTGGAGTCTTAAAGGTTGTTGTCAAACAAGCAGCTTTCTTTTTCTTTTTTTTTACAAGCAGCTTTCTAAGTGATGTGTCAACTAAATCCATATAGAGCAATACCAGCCTGTGTGATCCAAGGATTGTCAATAATAAAATCCAAATCTGAAGGAGGGAATGGTTTCCAAGCTTAAATTGGAACACCTGGTTTTCAGAAGACCTTGGATGACAATGGAAACCTAAAAACAATTTGCAAAGTCCACACATGGACCAAACCTCTGGTGATTGCCCTCCAATCATAGTGGAGGGATGTGACTAGTCCTGTGATCAGACAGGGTGCGTGGTGACGTTGATTATGGCAGACATAATGATGCCTATCACTCGAACTCCCCTGCAACCCATTTAAAAGTTGTTTTGGTTATTTTAAAAAAGTAAAGGAAAGGAACGCAGCTTTCCCCCAGATCCTGGATGCTTCCTCCCCCCAACTACCATGATCTGAATTCTACCTTGCAGGGCTGGATAGGGCAGAGGTTGTACACTGGTACATACGAGGGCTGGAGGCACAGGGAATCCAGGGTGGATGATACCTTCAGGACCAAGGGTGTGAGGGGCGATGCTGGGAGAGTGGAGGGTGAGTGGGTTGGAAAGGGGGAACTGATTACAAGGACCCACATGTGACCTCCTCCCTGGGAGATGGTCGGCAGAGAAGGGGGGAAGGGAGACTCCGGATAGGGCAAGATATGACAAAATAACAATCTATAAATTATCAAGGGCTCATGAGGGAGGGGGGAGTGGGAAGGGAGGGGAAAAAAGAGGACCTGATGCAAAGGGCTTAAGTGGAGAGCAAATGCTTTGAAAATGATTAGGGCAAAGAATGTATGGATGTGCTTTATACAATTGATGTATGTATATGTATGGATTGTGATAAGAGTTGTATGAGCCCCTAATAAAAAGTAAAAAAAGAAAAAAAGTAAAGGAGAAATACACATGGATTAAGCCCCTGGTAAATCCCCTCTGACCATAGACCAGGGATGTGAATGACCTTGCTAACATGCAGAATGTTTTCGAAAGTAGATTGTTGCAGTTGCATTGAAGCCAAAATTTCTCACCCTGGCATTTGATCCCCCTTAAGATGCATTTAAACTTATTCTAGATTTTTAATATTTTCTACTTTCTTTTGACTGAGCTTTTTAATCCATTTTATTTTGTTATTGGTTTTAGTTTTGTTATATTGTTTTATATTGTTTTTCTGTGTATGAAGTCCAGGGTAAGTAAATCTACAGAAATAGTAACTGGAGAGACTGAGAACAAATGGGAAGCTGAATACAAGAATGCAGGAGGAAATTTCTAAAACTGACTGTGGTGTTAACTGTACAGCTCTTCTTGGTGTGGCTGAACCATATTTATTTAATCTGTATCATTAATGAGTACTTTGAGAAGCTGGACTGTACAACGACCACAGCATCAGGACCTAGAAGAAAGCTCATTATCGAACTAAGATATGTATATGAAAAAAACATGCTTGCTGAAAGCAAGTGATCTTCCCTTACTGAAGAAGACAAGGGACTACAGCTTCCAGGATGGATTACAACTCAATGTCAAGAACACAAAAATCCTTACAAGTTGATCAATATACGGCAGCTTGATCAATGAAGGCACGCTTGAAGTTGTTAAAGATTTTCTTTTACTTGGATCCATAACCGTGAAGTCGGCTATCAAGAAGTCAAGTGATGTGTTGCAATGGACAAATCTGCTGCACAAGACTTCTTTGAACGTGTTAAATAGGCAAGCTGTCCCTGTGAGGGCTAAGGTAAGCTGACCTATGACAGGTATTTTCAATTCCCCCCTATGTATGTGAAAGCCAGACAATGAGCAAGGAAGCAGGAGAAGAATTGATGCATTTGAATTGTGGTATTGGAAAAAAATATTCAAAGCACCGCAAAATGTCAGAAGAACAAACAAATATATATACCTTGGGAGAAGTACAGCCAGAGGGCTCCTTAAATGAAAGAAGGGGAAGACTTCATCTCACAGGTGTTAGATACATTATCAGGAGGGGCAGCATGCTTGGTAAATTGAAAAGTCAGCCCAAAAGACAAGCCCCTCAAGGAGATAGATGGACACAGAGGCTGCAACCTGGGGCTGAAACATCATCACTGTGAGCAGGTAGCAGGACCAGGCGGTGTTTTGTTCTGTTGTACATAAGATCATTATGAATCAGAACCACCTTAAGAGCATCTACCGAAAACAATACTCCAGTAAAATGGTGTCCCAGTACATAGTTAAATGATATAAACCCGACGGAAAAGATGGCAGTTAGAACCCCCTCTGATAAGATCTGGGGGAAAGGCCTGAACATCTTATCCCAAACCTCCCAGCCTTAAAAACCCGATGGAGCCCAGTGCCCATCGGCACCAAAGATCTCTCCATGAGTCAGAACGGACTTGACAACAATATGTTGGGTTTGATTTGGTTTGGTCCTACAGTGTGACCTTCTGTTATCACATCCCAAAGACTCTACTTCCAGACAGGGTCACATTCCCATACCCGGGGGTTATGACTTCAAGTTAGTTTTTAAGGAGACAACTAAATCTAAGACACACAAAGGTCTTCGATGTTTCTGGTATTTTCTCTTTCTTAACCTCAAGCTCATGTACCAGACGCAAACCACAGTGTTTCTTCTCCAGTCTAGGACAAGGGCTCGTGCGTAGGGAAGATCAAGTGTTACTCTCCAACGTTTATCTGCAGGCCTGGGCACACCCAGGACATACCTTTAACATCTGACCCCCCAAGCCCAGGCTGTAGATTGGGGGGTTAGCTTTAGTGGAGAAGAGGTCCCTTGGGATCAAAGGAAAACCAACAGCTCTGTATGCGTGAAGATGCCAGACATGATGTGAGGAAAGGTGTAAACAGATCTAGATTCTTATTTCCCCTTCCACTAAGCCTCCGGTAACATGATACATCTACTCAGGAAGCTGTTAAGTCTTCCCCTTATTTTTCAAGAAAGTTGACAACACTATACATTTCCTTATTTCTCTCTTTGAATCTCTGCACAGAGTTTCCAGCACCATCTGTCAACCATGACCCACATGGCATTTCTTCCAGCTCAGACAGGCAGAAACAAGGGTAGCCTATGGGGCGGAGGGTGGAGGTGCAGGCCGGGGTTCAACTCCATCTCAAAACTCGCTGCCACCATTGAATTGATTAAAACTCATTGCAATTCATAATTGCACATTAGCCCCTTTGGATTTCTGAGATTATAACTCTTTATGGGAGTAAAAATCCTCATCTTTTGCCATGGAGCAGCAGGTGGTCTCAAACTGCTGACTCTTGTGGCTAACAGACCAGTGCACTGCCACTCCACCACCAGGGCTCTTGTGACTAGCCATGAGCAAAGGGTCCTGGATATGTATGACAGCACTGATCTATCTCAAATCGGCCCAAATGTGTTCTGCGGAGTGCTTGCAGAAATGTAGTTGGACAGGAAACCTGGTCCGCAGAGTTTACACAAGGAAGCAATAAACATGAATTGGTGGGGAGTCCAAAATTGGCCACTGAAGAAGCCATGTGGAATGAGTTTCCTCTGAGAAATGGCCTTTGCTGACTTCCTGTCAACTCTGATCCTGATCCAGAAGCAGTAGCTTATCTGATGTGTTGAATAAACACGCCGTGTGTTCAACTCAGCAATGCATCTTTATGTATTTAGTGCATGTAATCGTCCCCTGGCTCTAGATGAATATTCCTCCAGAGCCTAGAATTTTCTGCTCCCTTGTAAGTAACTGGTAGTTCTTTGTGCTGTTCTTAGATACCTGTGAGCCGCCACTAAACCCAGCGTACAAATCACTGGCTGGGCCTAAGCTAACCTGACAATCACTGTTAAGCTTGAAGCCACGATTGCAGCCACTGTATCAATCTGTGCCATGGTCTCACTCTTTTTTGTGGCTCTCCACCTTACCCAGCCTGTTGTCCTCTCCCAGGGACTGAGCCTGCCTGACAGCTTGTCCGAAATATCTGTTATGAACTCTCACCGGTCTCATTCCAAGGGACGTTCTGGTAGGACTTCTTCCAAGGCGTGCTTGTTTGTTATTTTGGCCGTCCCTCGTGCTTGCAAGATGCTTTACCCACATCACGATTCTGAAGCATCCACTCTTCTCCAGCCGTCCTTACTCAGTGCCCAGCTCCTGCGTGCATATGAGCTGACTGGAACCAGAACGCCTCGGGCCAGGCACACCTTAGTTCTCACAAAATTGTGTCTTTGCCCCTTCACACTTTAAAAGCAGGCTGGTGTCACAAATTTGCCCAGTTGAAATGCATGCTTTGAAGTCTTGGCTGCTGCTTCCTTAAGTACTGGTTGTGAAACCCAGTAACATAAAAAAATCCTTGAAACATCGCTATTTCCTTCTTTGGTCACGATTTTGCATATTGGTCCAATTGCGAGGATTTTCGTCTTCTTAACATGGCAGTGTGATTCGTATCAGAGGCTGTACTTTTTGATCTTCATCAGTAAGTTCAAGCAAGCGTGGGTTTTTTATTTATGTATCTCATGTGGCTAATCAGTCTTCCTCCAATCCTGATGCTACATTCTTCTTGGCCTAATCAACTTTTCAGACTATTTCTCAGTATGCAAATTAAATTCATATTATGAAGAACACAATGATGGATACATATCTTTCCAGATTTCTTTTTTAAAATGTTTAATTGTTGGCATTTAATAATAGCTAAGAAGAACTGCTGATGCAGTTTACTTTTAAAAATAATTTTATTGGAAGCTCTTACAGATATTATAACAATCCATAAATCAATTAGATCAAGCATAATTGTATAGTTGCTGCCACCATCATTTTCAAAACAGTTTTTTCTTCTTGAACTCTGTGATATCAGCTCTCCATTAGTCCCTACCAAACCCACCCTATCCCCTAGAAACCTTTATATATTATATATTATTATTATATATTGTCACCTCTTATACCATCCATTGCATCCATTCATCTACAATTCTGTTATTTGCTCCCCTTGAGTGAAAGTATACAGTCATCACTGTGATCGATTTCTAGTCATGCAGTACTCCCTTGTTCTGTGCCAATGGCTGCCTCTAAATCTGTATACAGTTTTCCCATGAGTACAAGTAAGTCTTTTAGAATTCCCATTTTCTGCAACATTATCCACAATTTGTTATGATCCACACAGCTGAAAGTTTTTAGCCAATAAAACACAAGGAAACATGGTTTTTTATTTTCAGTTATTAGCCAAGCTCCATCATATAGCAGCAGTGACGTCCCTTATCCACGTCTCTACCAAATCTGGATGAATTTCTGGCACCAATGCACTGCTGAAAGTTTTAAAAACTCATGTTCAGCAACATTTCAAATTGCGTGTAATATTAGCTATTCCTTTGATACGTTCTGCATTCTATTGAGTCACCTTTCTTCAGCAAGCACAGAAATATAGAAGCATCCCAGTTGGTTGACCTGGTAGCTGTCTTTCTAATTTCCTTGCAGTGATTGGTGAGTGGTTTTTCATACATTCCTGGGGCCTTGCTTTTCTTCAGTCTCTCATTGCAGCTTGGGCTTCTTCCCTTAATACCATCCAGTGATGTGAAGGATGCTGACCGGATCGTTTTGGTACAGTGACCATGTGTATTTCTTCATCATCTTTGATACTTCCTGCATCCATCAAGATTTTCCTTTGAATGAATCATTGCAACTTGACCTTGATTTTTCCCCTAGGCTTTCAGCTTTAAAAATGTTGATTGTGTTTTTCCCTTTCAGTTGTCCAACTCTGGATGTTTGCATGTTTTTTAAAAAATACTTTGTCTTCTTGAGCAGCCTTTGAACATTTCTGTTCAGCTCTTTAACTTTATTATTTCTTCCATTAATTTCCATTCAAAAGCAAGTTTGGTATCAATTTTGCTCCGGCCTTGCTGTCCTGTCTTTTAAATGACTTCTTGCCTTCTTCACGTGCATGTTCTTGATATCGCCCTACAACTCACCTGGCCCTCGTTTAGATTCACACTTCATTGTGTTCAATGAATCGACTCTGTTCTTGAGATGGTATCTAAAATTAAGTGGACTATAATCAAGTTCATGTTTTGGCTTTTGTGAAATTTTTCTGGAGTTTTCTTCACATTCAATCTGAACTTGCATATGAATATATGATGGTCCATTCCATAATCAGACCTGATCTTGTTTTTACTGATAATGTTGGGCATCTCCCTCATCTCTTCCAACAGATGTTGTCTTCTTGATTCCTGTATATTCTACTTGGTGTTTATGTTGTTGAAAAAGGTATTTGCAGTGAAGATGCCATTGGTCTTGCAAGGTTTTATCAAGCTACCTCCAGCATCATTTCTATAACCGAAGTCATAATTCTACCTCTTTGTTTACAGTTTCTGCCTTGTAACCACCAGTCGTACACCTGGATTGCATGCTTAATCAGTCTCAGACAGAAGTTGGAATAATGTGTCAAATTTTTTGTCATACACTTTAGTTAGTGCTTTGGGAGTAAATTCAACTAATAGCTGCATTAACTGGTCTTCCTAGTCGGTGTGTAGATATTATCCAATCACAGACAGCATTGAACTTCAAGACAGACACTTTTGATGATGAATGTGGTGCCATGCCACTTGAATTTATCATTCGCAGCATAAACCACCCGACTGTCCAATTCAAAATGACTAATACCAGTCCATTTCAATTCTCTAATGCCCAGGATATCCTATCAATCTTTGCGCGTTCCAATTCATTTCCGACAGCTTCCAATTTTGTTAGATTCATGTTTCATACATCCCATGTTCAGATTATTAGTGAATTTTTGCAGCTTCCCCCTTCTTATTTTGGATGGCGCTCTCTCCGAAGATGAAGGTCCCCAAAGCCTCGCTCCACCCACATCATCAAGTTGGCCTCACCTTTGAGGAGGCAAGCAACCCTTCCCTGGATGGATGTTGAGAGCCTTTCAAACAGAGGGGTCACCTTCTGGCACTCTATCAAACCATGTACCACTGCTTTTTATAAGGCGGTCAAGGGCTAATCCCTGAGAATGGCTGCCTACCCTGTCTTCCTGCTCTTTCATCTATCTTGATGCCCTGCTGCCACGTGCTGCCATGTGTGATCCTGGGAGCGCTACAAATACTGGTAGCTAAGCTCAGTAGCACAGCAACATGCATGTCATCACAGGATGACATACAGATAGCGACGCAGCTCGAGAGGCCATGAAGTCTCAAACACAGATAAAATATCAGATATTAGAATTTCCAATCCAAGATATTCCCCATTCCGCCTGTGTTTCTCCTTCCCTGTCTTAATTTTATTGGACTTCAGGATGAGACCCTTTAAAAAAAGAGGACACACGTAGAAAAGACACGTGGTATGCTCCTTTATTCTAAGAGGAAATGTAAGACCATATAGAGAATGGTTCTTGTGCTACAAATCTAACATGTTCACGAAGGGCACGATCTGCAGTGAGAACGCTTATAGATAAGAAAAAGGATAGATGTGGTCGAGGCATGGGGTCCCCGCAGTGTTGACATTCCAGGGCCCAGCACTTTATTTGGGGCAGGTTTCAATACATTCCCTGAATGTAGCCTGCAATGCGTAATAGGTTTACCCGAATAAGACAGCTTACAATTATTTGAGGGTACAGACAGGAGGGGAGGACAAGGCTGGGAGCATGAAGTCACTGATAAGTTTGCAGACTGCTGCGTCTGCAGTCTTGCCAGGGAACCTGAGGCAAAGTGTCTGCTTTAACTCAGGTGCAGAGTCAGGCCAGCTGCCGCACCCTCCCATGAGCCATGAACCGTGGACGGGGGTGCTCCTGTCCCGTTTGCCAAAGCAGCAAACAACTTCATCCTCACAAGGAAGGTTTGCAGTCTGAGGCACCTTGGGAAAAGCCCCGGGGATCGATTCCCCACCAGATCCCTCTCCCATGTGGCCTTCTCCGGGACACTCATGCATCACCAGCCCTGAGACTCTTCTTCCAGGACAGTAGCCCTCTCCATCGCTCGCAATGCACAGACTGCCTGCCTCCTCTCCTCAAGAGGAGTGGAGACGATAGCCCATGTTAGCTTCTTCTAAATCTCATCTGCAGGGGAAATTTTTCAAAATTGAATCAGAGCTCCTTTGCAGCAAACTCTCACTGAACGGGGCGGGGAGGGGGGTGGTGTTTCTCGCCCCTTTTGCCAGAGGGGTGGGGCTCAGCATGGCAGTATCCTCTCCTTAGAAAATTGGGCCTCAGAGTCAAGACTCGTGGAACAGACTTACACTCACATTTACTGTACATTAGCAATGGGGTGGGGAGGTGTTGGAGAGTCTCCTATGTCTTTGCTACCCACACCTCTTTAGTTAGAAAACAAAGCATAAACAACTCACGAGGATGCAAAAGACCAAGTCCCTCATGTCTTAAAAAGGTTCACCTGAGGACCACATTCCTAGATGGTTGGTGGTGGTGATGGAAGTAGCTGCTCTCCAGGTGCCCTGACCTCCAGTGACCCCATTCACAAGGGAACAAAATACTGCCTGCTCCCGTACCCTTCCCATGACGAGAGCTCAAACGTCCTGGGCTGCATGCGTTTTCACTGGCCGATCTTCAGAAGACGATCGCCATGCCTTCCTTCCTGGTCTGTCTCAGGTGATATTTCTAATAACCTTTTCAAACCGTCTAGAAATAGGTCCATCTCTTTGTAACAAAATGTGCTCTTGAGTTTCAAGATACCCTCATAGACCAAAACTAAATGTTGAGACAGAGCTGAAGCACTGCGGCGTGCAGAGAAAGTGGTTTTCAGAGTGACTGCTCCAACCCCACTGCCACTGCTTGCCCGGCCACATAAAACTCCCTTGCTGCCTTTGAGTCAATGCCAACACATGGCAGCTCTATAAAGGACGTGGTAGAAGGGCCCCTGTGGGCTTCCGAGACTGTAACTCTTTATGGGAGAGGAAAGTCACTCTTGGTTTCCAACTGCTGACCTTGCAGTTAGCAGCCCAATGCATAAGCCCTGTGCCACCAGAGCGCCTCCAGGGGTCCATGCTCCGTACCAATTAGGGGAAGAACTTCCAAGGACTTCATGCAGAAACCTGGGTCTTGGCTGTGGAATGACTTGCTGTCTCTTATTTGGGAACCTCAATATAAACCTGTGAAGATTCTTGATGACTGAAGACCCATTCTCTTAACATTAGGCCATCCATGGAATTCCGTTTTCTAAGTTTTGTGTCCAGTATGTATCAGGAAAGGGCATTGGGTGACGCTTTCAGCACATCTGTATTCATAGTTTTCACCTGTGCCTACATGCTCTCTACCCACACCTGAAGATCAGAACCACCGAGGGAGCCTGCGTGTCACATTGTTACCAGCACACTCTAGTTTGAGTTTCTGTGAGTCAGGATAACTGAGAGCGCTGGCATGGTATTTCCATTGCAAATATGCAGCTACACTTTGCTCTATTTGCAAAACAGCAATTTCCGGGTTTATGTGACTGCAAGATATACTGGTGCAGCCAGAAATAAGCACATTTAGATAAGGCATTCCAGGGTTTACGAGGGAGGACGAGAGTGAGTCGCCATGGCTGCTCCCTTGACCTGCATTGAAATCTGAAATGGCAAAGTGTCTCTTGTTGATTATGCATAAGTCCTCGGGCTGGAACCAGCCCTGAGAGTGATCTCCTGTGCTGCCCATCAGACTGCCAATTGCTCTGGGAAGATGATTGCTTTGATTTGTGAGCATATCCCACTGTGGGAGACAAAGGAATCAGCCAGCCACTTAGGATCTTAGACCTCACTGTCACCTCCCATTCAGGAAACAGCTAAGCCCCAGCGGACTGCTTCCATACAAAGTGAAGCATTTGCAGATGGTGATACTGTTCCAAATAATCAACTCCTTGCCTCTTAATGTCCTAGGTCCCCTGAGGCCTCCTGCTCAGCCGCTCGGGGGCAACCTCTGCAGAGGGAAGGGCAAAGATGCTTGTCTGAAGCATATGATGCCCTCGTGATCATGCTGCCCCCGTGGCAACCATCCAATCCCCTGTCTGCATGGTTTTCCAGGCTAACATTCCTGCATGATTAGAAGCATTTCCAATCCAAAAAGGCACCCAGGGTTTTCCAGTCTGGAACAGCTGGTGCTCTGATAGAGAGCACAGGGCCTCACTGGCAAGAGAATTCATCCACTGAGACTTCAGCTATATTGCCACTTGAAGCACTCAGCTTGGGAATGACACCTTTCCCCCCGGGAGAAACTTGTCTTCCTGAAGGAAAAGAGTTCAGCCAGCAAATTAAATCCATTTATCGTTGGAAGGTGGTCTCAGAGCTTCTGAGCTGCTCGTTGATCACACCATCTCCAGCTTGATGAACTCCTCACCAGACCACCTCGCCTTTGATACATGTCATGGGCCTGTCACAGTTAAAAGTAGGAGCGAGGAAAGGCCTGTTGACCTGACCCACTCTGAACCAGACATTTACATACTGAACATGAACCTCAGCGCGAGATGGCAGCTGATGGCAAGAAATGCAATTGGCAGGTCAGTGCTTTCCCAGTGTTTGAGCAGCATCGGGTGCAAATAAGATGTCGTTTCTGTTTACACTTCAGTTTGGAAGTGAATCACTGGAAACTCCAACATTCTGAGAGTAAGAAAGTGGGGACATCTGAAAACACTTTTTGGAGGACATAAAAAAATTGCCTCTAAAAATTCAGAGTGTGAGCAGTCAGGAATGAAATCCATTGGTTCCAAGGAAACAACTATAAAAGCAGAATTATTCGGAAATATTTGAAGTCAGATAATACCATGGAAAGACACTGGTCAGAGGCAGGACCTTCATTCTGACGTATCCTCCAACTAGATGTATAACCTTGAGCAAGTCACTTAACCCTCTGTAATACTTGTCCCTCGGCTATCAAAGAAGGCAATTGTCTCTAACTCAAACACACTGCCACCGAGTCCATTTCAACCCACAGCCACCTTATAGAACTGAAGAGAGCTGCCCTGGGGTGTTAGTGAAGCAGTAAGTCCATACGTAATAGAAAGCCTCATCTTTGTCCCACAGAGCAGCTGGTGGTTTTGAACTACTGACTTTCTGGTTAGCAGCCCAACTTGTAGCCCACTACTCCACCAGGGTTCCCACAGACAACTGTACGAGGAGATCACTTCTAACCGCCTTTCCTTGGCGTCTTGAATAATAGCAAGCAGTTAGCAGGCTCAGTTGTTCACCAAAAGGTTTGAAATTCCAGCTCAGAGGCACCTCTGAAGAATGACAGGGTGATCCGCTTCTGGAAAGGCATCCACTGAAAACCTCATTGAGCCTCGTTCTGCTCTGCCACACAGCTAGAACAGCAGCACAGGTGGCTGTGGCCACCAGTGGGGCCTTGTCTTTTGCCCTCACAATATACAGAGAGCCCTGCTCTCGAATAGAATAACCCTTCCACTTGCACAAGCCACTTTTAAAAATCATTTTATTAGGGCCTCATACAACACTTATCACAATCCATACACACATCGATTGTGTCAAGCACATTTGTATATTCATTGCCCTCATCATTCTCACAACATTTGCTCCCCACTTAAGCCCCTGGCATCACCTCCTCATTTTCCCCTCCCTCCTCCCCCCTCCCTCATGAACTCTTGATAATTTATAAATTATTATTTTGTCATATCTTGCACTGTCCAACGTCTCCCTTCACCCACTTTTCTGTTGCCCGTGCCCCAGGGAGGAGGTCACATGTAGATCCCTGTAATCAGTTCCCCCCTTTCATCCATCCTTACTCCACCCTCCCAATATCGCCACTCTCACCACTGGTCCTGAAGGGATCATCCTCCCTGGATTCCCTGTTTCCAGTTCCTATCTGTACCAGTGCACATCTTCTGATCTAGCCAGATTTGTATGGTAGAATTGGGATCACAATAATGGGGGGCAGGGGAGGAAGCATTTAAGAACTAGAGGAAAGTTGTATGTTTCATCGTTGCTACATTGCACCCTGACTGGCTTGTCTACTCCCCGAGACCCTTCTGTAAGGGGATGTTCAATTGCCTACAGATGGGCTTTGGGTCTCCACTCTGCACTCCCCCTCATTCATGATGATACAATTTTTTGTTCTGATGATGCCTGATACCTGATCCCTTCAACACCTTACGATCACACAGACTGATGTGCTTCTTCCATGTGGGCTTTGTTGCTTCTGAGCTAGTTTACCTTCAAGCCTTTAAGACCCCAGACACTATCTCTTTTGATAGCCGGGCACCATCAGCTTTCTTCGCCACATTTGCTTATGTACCCATTTGTCCTCGGCGATCGTATCATGGAGGTGTGCAGCCAGTGATATGATTTTTTTTTGTTTTTTGATGCCTGATAACTGATACCTTCGGTACCTCATAATCACACAGGCTGGTGTGCTTCTTCCATGTGGGCTTTGTTGCTTCTGAGCTAGATGGCCTGGGTGCTTGTTTACCTTCAAGCCTTTAAGACCCCAGATGCTATATCTTTTGATAGCTGGGCACCTTCAGCTGTCTTCATCACATTTGCTTATGTATCTGCTTCGTCGTCAGTGATTGTGTCGGGAAGGTAAGCATCATAGAATGCCAATTTAATAGGACCAAGTATTCTTGCATTGAGGGAGTACTTGAGTAGAGGCCCAATGTCCATCTACTACCTTAATACTAAACCTATAAATATATGCATATAGATCTATTTTCACATCCTCATATATAAATATGTTTACATATGTACATGCCTGTATTTAGACCTGTATAAATGCCCCTTACCTCCTAGCTCTTTCCTCTATTTCTTTTTACTTTCCTCTTGTCCCACTATCATTCTCAGCCTTCATTTGGGTTACAGTAATTCCTCTCCATTACATTACTCTTGGTCACACTCTACCAGGCCTCCTACACCCTCCTCACCACCGATTTGGATCACTTGTTGTTCCCTTGTCCCTGAGTTTGTTACCACCACTACTTTTGCCCCCATCCCCACCCCTCTCCCGTGTCCCCCTGGAACTGTCGGTCCTGTTGTTTTCTACTCCAGATTGTTCATCCAGCCTATCTTATTTAGACAAACCTGCAGAGATATTAATATTCACAAAAACAAGACAGAGCAAAACCAAGCAACAAAATAAAACAACAACACCAACAAACCAACGACAAAAAAAAAAAAACCCAAAGAAAAGCTTGTAGTTAGTTCAAGGACTGTTTGTTGGCCTTTAGGCGTATTTTCCAGTAGAGCCCGTTGGGGCACCAAGCCCTGACCCCAAAGTCTATTTTTGGTATTCTCTCGGGACTTTGTTGCTCTGGTCCTCTTGCTGTTGTGTTCCACGTCCTTAGTGTTTTGCCTCGGTATGGTGGGATCAGATTGGGCACAATTCCCACACTGTATCTCCAGTGTTGTCCACTATAGAGCAGTGGGACAATTGTGTCTCATAGTGGGGCTGGCCATATGGTCCTTTCTGTGGATTCGCTACTCTGAAAGGGAATATCATCCTCAAGGGCTGGTGGGCCAGGATGTGCTCCACTCTCTCTTCCTCCTCCTTCATTTGAGCCCATGTGCTCTGATCAGACATGTCCCTCTCCCAGAGCTGCAGATTCAGTGCTGTCCTCTGAAATAAATTGTTCTGGAGAAGGGAGGACAGGTATCCACATATTTGGGATTGGGGCCGGCCCCTCAGACCTCTCCACTGGTTACCTACTCCACGCCTGCATGTTGCATTCACATCTTGGAGCACTGGGTTGAAGTCTGGTCATTCTTTCCCTGTGGAGATATAAACAAGATCTTCCCCTAGGGTGGGTTAGTGCCCTGTACCCCCACTACCTATTTCTTTTTAATTTTTTTCTCTTTCCCCCACCTCCTTGGTAGTTGGCTACCATATGTATCCCTGGATGTGGTCTGGTCCCTGTCACACCACCTGTTCCTCACCCCAGGAATGTTTGTATACAGTAGCTTTCTCCCTATGCCCCTTTTGCATATTATTTTTAAAGCTTACCTCAGTGAACTCATGTTGTACTTGTCCTTTTATGCTTGGCTTACTTTGCTTAGCCGATTTCCTCCACTTTTTAGCATGGCATGCAGCAATGTGCTTCATATATTCATCGCTGTTTTTTAGCGATGCGCATAGTACTCCATGGTACATATGTACCACAGTTTTTTAATCCACTTGTCAGTTGATGGAAATTTGGGTTGTTTCCAACTCCTCGCAATAGTGAACTGTGCCACAATGAACATTGGAGCACAGATGTCTGGCCTTGGTTTGTTTCTTGCCTCTTCTGGGAATATGCCCAGTAGGGGGTTGCTGGGTTGTATGGTAACCCGAGTTCCATCTGTTTTAGATATTACCAGATTGATTTCCATGGTGGTCATACATACTTACAGGCCCACCAGCAGTGGATGAGAGTCCCTGTCTCCCCACAGCCCCTCCAACACTTGTTGCTTTCTGATTTTTTGAAATGAGCTATCTTTGAGGGTGTCAGGTGGTACCTCATGGTTGTTTTAATTTGCATTTCTCTTATGGCTAGAGATCAGGAACATTTTCCCGTATGTTTTTTGGCCATTCAGATTTCTGTCTCTGTGAAACTTTCATTCAGGTCCTTTGCCCACCTCCTCAATGGGCAATTAGTTTTTTTCTTTTTGGAAGCTAGCAGAGCATTGTAGAATTTAGTAATAAGGCCTTTGCTTGATATGTCATTGCTAAAGATGTTTTCCCAGGCCATGGCATCTCTTATTACTTTCTTGGTGAATTCAGTATATCCCATTTGTCAATTTGTGCCTCCTCTGTGTTTGTGTCCTTCCCTATTTCTGATAACCTGTGTATTCCCTGTGCCAAAGTTCTCAAGTTGGTCCCAATTCCCTCATTGATGGCCCTAATAGTTTGGGGTTTAACTTCAAGGTCTGTGATCCACCTTGAGTTTCTTCTTGTGCATCTCTGCAGGGAAATATCCATTTTTTCCAGCACCACTTGTTAAAGACCGCATCTGCTTCCCATTGGATATTTTTGGGGCCCTTATCAAAGATCAGTTGTCTGTATACTGATGATTTTATTTCTGGGTTTTCAGTTCTTGTCCATTGGTCTGAAGATCTGTCATTGTACCAATACCATGCAGTTTTGACAACCATGACAAGCCATTTTCTTAAGCAGATATTACCTGCTCCCTGGAAAGCTACTAATGCCAATCTTAATAGTCACGCCTTTTAATATAGTGCCCATGATGGAGGAGCCTTGGGTGGTGTACTGGGTTACATTTTGGGCTGTTAACCACAAGGTCAGCAATGCTAACCCACTAGCCACTTTGAGGGAGAAAGCTAAGACTTTCTCTCCTCCCATAAAGATTTACAGTAGTCCACCCAGGAGGATTTAGGGACACTTCTGTTCTTCCCTGTAGGGACTCAATGAGTCAGAATTGACTCAATATCAGTGAATTTGGTTTTTTCGCTTTGTTATATCTAATTTATTTTGTAAGCAACTTTTCTTTATTCAGGGTTCATAATAATGATAATATTAATGAGCAAACTTTTCTTATTAGTTTGCGTGTCCGTGTCAGCTCCTCATTTTCCTTTTTTCCCTACCCCTCCCTCCCCGCTCCCCCCTCCCTCATGAACTCTTAATAACTTATAAATTATTATTTTATCTTATCTTACACTGTCCGGAGTCTCTCTTCACCCACTTTTCCATTGCCCATCCCCCACAGAGGAGGTTATATGTAGATCCCCGAGATCAGCTCCCCATTCCCTACCCCTTCTACCCCTCTTCCCTCCCAGTATCTCCACTCTCACCATTGGTCCTGAGGACTTCGTCTGTCCTAGATTCCCTGTGTTTCCAGATCCCATCTGTACCGCTGTGCATCCTCTGGTCTAACCAGGTTTTCAAGGTAGAAATGGGATCATGATAGTTGGTGGGAGGAAGTGCTTAAGAACTAGAGGAAGGTTGTGAGTTTCATTATTGCTACACTGAACCCTGAGTGACTCATCTCCTCCCCACTACCCCTCTGCAAGGGATGTCCAGTTGTCTACAGATGGGCACTGGGTCCCCATCATGCACTCCCCCTCATTCATGATGATATGATTCCCCGCCCCCCCCCCCGCCTTTGGTGCTTGAAACCTGGTCCCCTTGGCCCTTCATGATCACACATGTTGGTGTGCTGCTTCCATGTGGACTTTGTTGCTTCTGGGCTAGATGGCCGCTTGTTTACTTTCAAGCCTTTAAGTCCCCAGACGCTATATCTCTCAACAGCCGGGCACCATCAGCCTTCTTCACCATACTTACTTATGCACACATTCGTCGTCAGCGTTTATGTGGGGAAGGTGATCACACAATGATGGGTTTTGTTCTTTGGTGTCTGCTACCTGATCCCTTCAACACCTCGTGTTCACTTAGGCTTGTGTGCTTCTTCTCTGTGGGCTTTGTTGCTTCTGAGCTAGATGGCTGCTTGTTTGCCTTCAAGCCTTTAAGACCCCAGATGCTATATTTTTTTGATAGCTGGGCACCATCAGCTTTCTTCACCACGTTTGCTTATGCACACATCTGTCTTCAGCGATCATGTCGGGAAGGTGGGTATCATGAAATGACCATTTAGCTGAAAAAGGTGCTCTTGTATTGAGGGAATGCATGCGAGGAGGCCCAGTGTCCACCTGCTACCCTACTACTAAACCTTTAAATATATGCACATAGGTCTATTTCCCCCATAATCATAAATATATTTATAAACTTTTAAAATGCATTTTTAATAGAGTGATGTGATGAACCCATCAGCTTTTTTGCTTGTCATGCACAGTTTGGTATTTAGTCCCAATGGCTATCCATAGAACCTCTGGTGTCACTGCTCACTGTAAGGTTAGTGGTTGAAACCCACCAGCTGCTCTACAAGAGAATGATGAGGCTGCCTGCTTCTGTGAAATTTAACGTCTCAGAAATCCACAAGGGTTGTTCTACTCTATCCTACTAGGTCACTATGAGTCAGCATCGACTCAATGGCTGTGAACAAAACCTGAAGTGAACTCACTGCGATTGAGTCAATGCGGATGCATAGTGACTCTTTGGAACAGCAGAACTCCCTCTGTGGATTTCTGAGACTCTGCATGGGAGTGGAAAGCCTCATCATTCTGAATACAATGTTGCATAGATGTATATGAGGCTTTACAGTTTACAGGAAATAGCACATCTACTGTCTCATTTTCTCTTCATGGAGAAGTAGTAAGAACAAAAGACAACAAAGAAACCAGTGCAGTCCTTTGGAATGGTATTATCTTCATTTTACAATTGTCATGGCTGAAGCATCGATGTTTCACATTGATGTTTTTATCTCTAGTGGAGGAAGAAAATTCCTCTCACCCAACCATCATTCCAAAGTTAACATTCTATGCGAATCTATTCATATATCTGTCACATAATTTTAATGGAAAGTAGTAATACATGCTTACGAAAACTCTAATAGATCTAAATATTTAAAATCTTACTCTATTTTACTTATCACCAAGATGTTCAAGTTCCAGGCATTTTTATTAAGGATTTCATTTAACGTGTTAACAAGTTCAAGGCTAAAAAGCACATTTCTCTTACTGTGAATGAAATAAGAAGCAGAAGAATATTTTGGAAAGAAGATTTAATAGTTAATATCATTTTATTATTAAAACAGCAGGAAAAAAATCTTAATATTATTTGTGTTGTTTTCCTTAGAATTCTCTACTTGATCTTCAGGTTCTAATACAGAGTACTCAGAGACAAAATGCACAATTAAAGGAGTTATGAAAGAAGTTAACAAGTGCCAATGCCAATAAGAAATGCTCAGGGCTGAGTCGTTTATCAGGACATGTCACAAAGTTCTTTCAGGTCTGCTAATATGGAAGCCTCAGCCCTAAGGCGTTCAGCTCCAGCTCCGTGGGTCAGCAAACACAGCTTCCTGAATTAAGTGCCAACAGGTACCCCACTCCAGTATGACTCAGCCAGAAGCACTCAACTCCTCTTCTGTGGCTCAGCAAGACCAGCTTCCCCAATTAAGTGCCCACAGGCAGTCCACCCCACAAGCCAGCCTCTAGCACAGAAGCACTGGGCTTCACTTGTTCCGTACGTTGGGAAGTCCATCAGTCTGTTCCGTGCTCTGGCTCCTGGTTCTGCGGCTGCTCCTCAGATGGTACAGCTCGATGCTCTTTCTCTGATGGCTCCAGGAGGTTCACTGCACTGGGATCTCAAGCCCGGAGGACATGTCCCTCCCCTGGATCTTGCTGGTAATGAGATCCTTCTTCCTGCTCCTCAGAGGGCTCATTTTATAGACAGCAGAGTAGCCCTCCAGGGAATTCTGGTCACAACTGCTCTCAGGTGAATTCTCTCTGTATCTTCTTACAAGTCCCATGCAGAGAAAGGTCTTTGGTGGCAGTTACAGGCTTTGGCCAGAAGAATCACCCTAAATAATTCACTACCCCTGCATTATCTTTCAAGGATTCTTGCTTACTCTAGGCAAAAAAGAAATACTTTGAAGTCATTAATTGATATTTCTGGCTAGATCTCAGAGCAGTTTACCCATCATACCACCACGCCTTGTCTTCATAACATAATAGCGCAATAGACTCCGACAGTAATAGTTATTTTAAAAGGAAAATCTTAAGCACAAAGTCTAAGTCACGTCATACACTGAAGCCCAGCTGTCTTTCTAACACGGAACCACACAGCTAAACAGGTTTCGTTACAAAGAAAAGGTAGTAAAAGAATAGTGTTACATTACAAATGGAATAGCTCCAAGCAATAGTAAAATGTTAAAAATGGAATTTTAGGAAAGCGACGGGAAGTGATTTAAAATGAAAGGGGCATAAAGACTGGTCTTGGTAAAAGAACCACCCAGCATCAACCTGCGATGTGTGGCAAAACAGGGCGACATGAACTTCCCAGTTCATTTCTGGCACCTACCAAAGCCCTACTAAATCAAAGGCATAACCCTAGGTAGACACAGAAACTGAGGACAGACTGTCACAAACAAGGCTTGGCACAATTGGGGCCGCAAATGTTGGGGATTCACTTGACAAAGTAGAAAGGGTAGCGACCTAAGTGTTTCCTAAGAGAGAAAATAAAAACAACCAACTGTCGTCGAATAGTCTGACTCAGAGTGACCCTTTATAGATGGTGAATCTGTACGGGAACAGACAGCCTCGTCTTTCTCCCAAGAAGCAGCTAATAGGTTTGATGCATTTACCTTGTGGCTAAATAATAAGTCAGAACCCAAACGAGAAGCTTTTCATGTGGAACTCTAGAGAACCTCTGGCGATAAGGGCAGCCGATGCATTGCAGAGTGTGGCTACAATAAGATGACTAGTTAAATGACTGTATCCAGAGCATTCGCACAGATTGCCTTTCCCCTCCTGAGCCTTCTGAGAGATGTGCTACGCTGGTGTGAATGTCCTTTGCCCAATTAACAACACAGGCCTCACCCACTTGATCATCGTGCCTTGTTTGTAAATATGTTAAGCTAGAGCGAACAAGATAGAGCATACAAATACTTTTTTAAAAGCAACGCCAATGAAAACAAGAAAATTCAGAGCACAAAAATCTTTAAAGTATCATTTGCATCTTTACAGAGAGATGGCATGATATGATAGCCATGGAAGAAGAAGCAAATATGATGGGGGAAAAAAGCATTTCAAGAATAAGAAGGGGTTCTCAGAAATTAAATACAGCAGAGGCAAATACTTTCATAGAATGATTAAAAGATAAAAATCAAGAAAAGCTCCCAGAATTAAAATAAGAAGGAAGAGATAAATTTTAAAACCATAGAAAAATGGGAGATCAAAGAGAAATGAGAAATGGGAAGCAAAAAATTATGCCCCAAAGTTATAATAATCTAAGAAAAATTCCCAGAACGAAAGGATCTAACTTCCCAGACAGCACACAGCACGCAAATAAAAAGACCCAGACAAAGACATATCCTGTGAAATTTCAGAACCCTGGAGATGAGATTGAAAGGTAGAGAATGGAAATACAAGTTGTATGTGTCGACCCAGGAATCAGAGTGGCGAGCAGCAAGCTCCATCTCAAAAACAATGGTAGAGATGAAAAGGCAATGGAGAAATGATTTTAAAGGATGAAAGAAAATCTTGTCCCACTGAGATTTATATACTCAATCAAAGCATTAGCCAAATGTGAATGTGCATAAGGACATTTTCAGAAATGCAAACTTTTTTAAAAGATTGGGATTAATACATATATCAAATCATTCCATAGTTCAATTACAGCCAGCAAAATTGTACATTTGCTACCACAATCAGTTTCCAAACACTTTTTTCTATATGGACCCCTTAACATCATCACCTGTTTGCTCTGCCACCCCTACTGTGTCCCCCTCCCCCCAAAACCTTGATTCTACTTGCTGACTATATAGGTTCATTAGTCCTGGTTTTCATACCTTGAAAAATAAATTAAAAACATAACTTCAAGAGGAAGGCTCCCCAGTGACATAACATTCCTGAGGTACCCCCTAATATGTACAATCAAAAACAAAACAAAACAATACAACTCCAAAGTACATAAGACTTCAGAAACCAGATCAGGTTTGGCGTGCATCCAGGGGGGAATCTGCTGACAAGTTGTAACTGTTCAAGTCAGGCTTCTGCCTGTGACCTGTACGCAACTCACTAATGCACTCTGATTTTCCTCCTATCCCTCAATTTTGGATAGAGGGAATTCACTGGAGGTTTCTTTCCTGTATAGTTTTATCAATAAATCTCAGGCTCCCACTGTCACCCATAGCCTTCTGCAAACCAGAGTCTCAGACTTTAGGCTCTGAGACTAATCCCTCCTTCAACCTCAGATTATGCTTCACAACCCTTCAGTGACTGATGATGGTGAGCTTCTGCCAGGTGGGCTTAGCTACCATCTCACTCAGATGGTTTCTTGTTTGAAGACCAGCCTTGAAGACTCCAGACACTTTTATCTGATAGCCAGGTACCACATGATTTCTTGACCACATTTTGTGATTGCAAGCATCTCTTCTGTGTTCCCTTCCTGAGAGTGAGTATCAAGCAGGGCCATGATGCAAGAACTAACTATTCTTAAATTGGAGCTAGGATTTAGTGTGAGCCCCCAAACCTTTCCTGGATCAATGTTTGTTTGTTTGCTTGGCCTTTCAATTTATTCTTACTTGGGAATTAACCCAAATGTCATATCATTATTCAATCTCATCCAGCAGAATTGTACCATTGCTTCCATAATCAGTTCCTAAACATCCTCTATAAATGCAAATTTTGGTAATGAACAGCACTCTTTCTTAGGAATGTGCTTCCCCAAAGTGAGGAGAAAACCCTGGAGAGAGGAGAAATCATAGTATCAAAAAACAGGTAGTCATTTTGGGAAAGAAATGCAGAGGTTTCCCAACATGGCACTGAAGAAAGACCCAGGCCCAAGACGATGCAGCAGCAACCCCGGTTGAAGCAAGAGGGCCCAGTAATCCAAAGGTGGCTCCCAAGGAGACAAATGTGCCGGCCTGGTGTGTTTGGACGTGTGGAGAGTAGAAAGAAGTTGTGAAATCCTTCGGTTGAGTTAGTGTTGGGAACAGTTGCAGTCGAGTTGATGATTAACTTTAGGAAAAGCAAGTCATACAAGAAGTGATAGGTCATCGTGGACTCGGGTTAGCCACACACCACACTCACATCATTGTCAGAAGGCAAAGGGGGCTTGGTGGTACATTCACAACACTCTCGGCTGCTCACAGAGAGAAGCCCAGGGGCACCTCAGGAGAAAGGCCTGGCAATCTGTTCCAATAAAAATTACATCACCTCCAGGAAACCCTGTTGGTCAGTTCTACTCTGTGACTTTGAGTTGGAACCAACCTGATAGCATCTGACAGAAACATGCATAATACTGATATGCTATTCAAAATTTAAATTCTGTCTCGGGATTACACCCAAGCTTAACGTCATGGTGGAGGAGGTAGGGAGAGAGAGGTAGTCATATAGAGAGAGTGATGTGGACAGGTTGCAAACTAAATGAATAGTCACAATTCATATTGGGAAATCCACAGGTCATATATTAAAATGAGTTTTAAATAACTATATGGGCATATTGTTTGGGACCTGCATGTAAAGCAGAAGCAACCGCAAAGAGAATTGAAATGGCTGCCCGGGACAACTAACACCAGAGAAGGAGAGGGGTGTCACACGGTTGCTGCTTGGGGATTTGGGGTTGTTACTGTCCTAAGATAACTCTTGTGATCCTACTTGTCTTGTGAAGCTACATTCCTGATGTGAAATATTTAAAATAAATAAATTTGATTTAAAGTAAGGGGGGGCCAAGTGGGAGGGTCTATTGATATACAATTGAAAAATGAGCCCACTAATCCAGCACATATTTTGTGTTAACATCCCTTAAAAATGTGCTTTTCACAATAGTGAAAATTATTACCTTGCAAAGCATTACTGGTCTCAGAAAATAGTGTTTTCTTTTTATTATATTTATAATTTCTTATACTAATACAAAGGTTCATTTTCTAAATTGCTGGTTTCCGCCTTTCTAGTGGAATGTGTTTCCAGTCACCTGGATTGTCCCTCTAGTTGTTTCCACTCTTGCCTTCCTGTACTAGCGCCAAGCCCTGTTCATTCTACTTTTTAAATATCTCTCCGTATGCCATTTCCCTGTGCCATTTCTGACATCCCAAAGTTAGCATTCCACACCTTGAGTTTTACCTTGGCCACCTTTTCAGTCTCTGCCTCTTGTCTTACACTCTTCCAATCTGTCCTCATTTTGCTTCCGGGATAATCATCTGTAGAAATCTGATTTTGTCAATGGTCTGCTCAAAAATGTGTAACACCTATGGGCTAACATCTTACGTTGGCTCATCTAAACCAATGAAGTACATGGCCTCGGGAGGTGTCTTCAAGATTGTTTGCCACTCCCACCTAGCACTTAGACAGGGAAGTACGTCTCAGCCTTTTGTGGGTCCAGAAACACTGCTCCCCTATGCTCCCCCTCCACTGACCTGGGGATTGTATACCTCAAGCGCATCTCATCCGGTCTGTTCTATCGGATATTTTCTTGGCTCTTCCAAGCAGAATCCAGTGTTTCTTCTGCTATATTCCTCGACTCTCTTATGTATTTCATCTGCTTTCAAACAATGATCTCGATCACAGTTCCTTGAGAAATTGTCATTCCACTAAACTTGTAGAATCTGAAAGGATTCAGATGGAAGGTTTTCACCTTGTGACCTAAAACCCAACAACTTTATTGCATTCAGCTAGACTCAGTAGGCATTAGTTGAATGGATGAATGGCTTGCTGACTTTTAATTTAATTTTCAATTTAACAATAAGGATAGGAAGGTAGAACAGACTTCACTGTAGTATGTGCATTCTGTCAGCTAGGGAAAAGGGAAAAAATATTTACAACTGGAAAGAGAAAGAAGGAGGAGATAAAGAACAAGGGGAGGAGGGAGGGAGAGCAATACTCCAGTGGTGTTTGAAGCTGTGATTTTTGGAGTGAGTCACCGGCACATGAATCTTTCTACAAGGATGACCCTGTAAACAAACCCCAATGTGATGGAGGAGTTCAAACACTCAAATGGTCCTCTTCACAAAGAGAGCGTGACAAGTGCCTTGTGGAAATGGGCTGATGATTTATTAATTAGCATTATTGATAATGTGCTACACAGTAGAAGATGGGATCAAAAACAATGCAGAGAGATGAAGTGACAGAAACAGCAGGAACAGCAGCCTCCAACACATTATGGAGAAGAGTTCTGAGGCCTCACTTCACATACGTTTCTGCAAGTGCCTTGGTAACGTCATAAAACCAAGGGTCCAGAAATGAGTGCAGACTTAACTAATGCTTGTCATTGTTGCCTTATTCCAACAGAAGTACTCTTTTTAATTTTAATGTCAACCCATTAAAAATGAAGGTGACCCTATTTAAAGATAATCATGGATATGGAAAAAATGACTCAGGAGTCAAGCTGATCTAGGTTCAAGTTGTGCCTTGGTCATGACTACACCAAAATACATCCAATCTCATCTATTTAATTCTGACTTAAAGTGTTCCCTAGGGTTGATGAATCTTTGCAGAAATAGGGAGCCTCCTCTTTATCCCACATAGGAGTTGGCCAGTAGCTGGCCTTGAGGTTAGCAGGCCAATGTTACATACCAGAGCCACCAGGGCTCCTTTACCTGTGGCCAACCCACTTGACCTCTCTGGGCTTCCATTTCTTCATCTCCAAAGCTCCAGGGTGAGCTCCTGGCATCCAATAAACCAGAAATGTTCTCTCTCTCTCCACACCACCTCTTCATTGGATGACACATTGTGCAGATAAATCACAAATATCTATTGGTATAATTGGACTTTCTGGGTGATATAAATATATTTGCAAAAGCATCTCTCTCGAGTAGATTGTAATGCATTTCTCTAAGGCCTAATATCTCTCGATTAGATACAAAGTCATCTATCTGTAAAGATGAAAACTTGACCATGTTTCTTCTTCAGTTACCAGAAATATTTTCATTCCCAAACTAGAATGTCATGCTTTCTGGTAGTAATTAACTTTTTCACTAATTGGTTATTTGATACTACCGAGCTATAAATTGCCATCTTTATTACCATGATCTCATATAAAATAATGACTGTGCTAATAAGACCATTTACAGAGATCAGCCAATCAATAAATTCCATTAGTGCCCGTCCCTTCCCTAAAAGGTCATAACTAAGCCCTTTCTACACATGGCTATAAATTGGTTATATTAGACAGACAATGGCCCTTCTAAAAACCGTAGACTGGTATTTGAACATGCATGCAATCAACCTATAATCTATGGATAGAGTACTAATTGAAGGTATTCAGAGCCTGGGGGAGGAGGTAGTAGAGGTTCTGTGTTGCAATTCTCAACTTTCCATGTGGGGACCCCTGCTTAGTTTCTCATCCAGTGTACCTCAAGCACAGCCACCCCTCGTTGGTCAGTGAAGGCTGCTAGTGGGAACATGTAAGTGGCTACACTGAGGAACAGATCTCTGCAGAGCTGAAATGGAATAGAAAGAATGATCCACTTCTAAGAAATCAACCAATGTATCTTTTGGGTAACGAGTGTCAGATGCTGCTCGGTGTGGCGCTCCCACGAGCTGGAGGCCAACTGACCATCAGCTAAGAACACCCAGGCTTCATATTCCTTTTATGTTCGTAAGTTAGTCGAGGGAGATTGCTTTGAGCAAAAATGTTTGAAATACCCATTAGTGGACACCTCCACAATTAAGATCAGTTCTACGGAGCATATAGGACATCTACACTCTTAAAATGCAGATGAATCCAATTCACTTTCTCTTCTCTTTAGAAGAAAAAATATGCAGAGGAAAACTTCTGGAGGAATGAATATATATATATATATATATATATATATATATATATATATATATATATATATATATATATATATATATTAGCTAAACTCTAACCCAACCTTCCATTCAAAATACAGCTGTGGATGTTACCAGTTAGAACACAGTCCATTTTTTTCTAGAGGAATTTGAGGATGCAAAAATGACCAAGAGGGTATCTATTTCCTTACCTCAGAAGCTTCGTGTAAAGCAGACACTCACCAGGCTAGCAGAGTGAGAATCCAGCCAAGTTTTCTACACAGATAACACACACGCATACATATGAAGGGCCTTCCAAAAGTTCATGAAACATAGAATTAAAAGGTATAAATTTTAAAATACAGATTTTATTTTTTCAATATATGTTCTATCAAGTTCAAGACAATTTTGTAAACAATGATACCGGTTATTTAGTTCATCTTAAAGAACTGAAGTCCTAGGAGTTTAACCATGTCAATTCAGTCTTTTTAAATTTTAAACAATATTATTTAAAAAGAAAATGTGTGTCCTATAAAGATCTTTTAAGTTTAGCAAACAAAAAGAAGAGAGGGAACCCAATAGGGACTATGAGGTGTGTGCCTAACTGTCTCCCAGGGAGACTCTAGAAGAGCTGCTGGTTTGATGAGGAATGAGCAGGAGCACTGTCATGATGGAGAAGGACCCTAACTTGGACAATCAAAGTAAAAGCTTCCTGTTAAAGCTTTGGCTAACTTTCTGAACAGGCCCTCATAAGCAGCTGTCATTCGTTGCTTCTCCAGAAAGTCAACAAGCAAAATGCCTGACGATCCCAAAAAGCTGTTGCCATGACCTTTGCTTTTGACCAGTCTGCTTTTACTTTGACATGACCACTTCCACTTTTTGTTAGCTTTGCTCATATCAAAGACAGAGAAAGCCAGCTTTCATCTCCTATTGCAGTTTTTCAAAAAATGCTTCAGGATCTTGAAACCTTGGCTCTTCTTCTGTCTGCAGCTTAACTGGATGCAACCATATTGACACCCATCAAGCAGAAAGTTTGCCCGACTTTAATTTTGCAGTCAGAATTGTGTGAGCAGGATCAACTGAAATGTCGATGGTGTTGGCCCCTTGGGGAAAGATGGGGCTGCCCAATTCCATAAAGAGTTACAGTCTTAGAAACCCACAGGGGCAGTTCTAACCCTGCCTTATCCCCAACATCGCCAGAAGGAAGATAAACAACAACCAAAATAACATAAAACCCCTATGGAGTTCTATTCTATTGTGAAACATATGGGCCAACCATGAGACAGAATCTACTGGACAGCAAATGATTAACCAGAAATCAAAGTAGAAAAGGGAAAACGAGGTGGGGCCTGGAGAGGGGTGATGTAGGGTGAGAAGTCAAGAGACAGGTAACAATGACAGCCTTACAGTTGACATCACTACTGCTTCACTCATATGGTGTCCTCTCTCAACTGGGTGGGGGGGACCCATTGCTGTGGGGAAAACATACCCCTGGGAAAAGGTGTGTGTGTGTGTGTGTGTGTGTGTGTGTGTGTGTGTGTGTGTGCGCACGCGCTTATTGGGCAATAGGATACACAGTTTACGTTCTCACTGGTAACTAATGTTAACAGCAGGGGAGAACCTTTAGTAGATTTATACACAAGTCCCAACATTGTTTTGTTTGTTTTTTTCTTGTCAAACAAATCATTCACTTATATAAATAAAGACTTAGGCCTTAATCACAGCTGTCAGCACAAGAAAGAATTGGCTGCACTTACACTCGTGCTATGCAACCGGAACACGGAGTCGTGTTTTCAGGAAAAACAATACCATAATGATACAGCAACTGGTACTTAATCCAAGACCTAATTAGGAAAATTGGACTCGACAACCAAAGTTTAAGCAAAATGGATTGCGATAGTTTATTGTGCCAGCCTGGCCGATAAACACAAGTAGGATTAACTGAAGGGCATAGGGATAAATGGCTCGGTGAGCCTCGCCTTGCTTGTTCTGTGCCTCAGTTTAAAGGGGTACACTACCTGTGGGATGCCTAGCCTGTGGACTGTGTCGCTGTAAGTTGAGATTCCTCCAATCCCACAGGATTGGAATGTTCATCTCTGGAGCTGGGGACCGACAGTTGATGACAGTTGGGGACCTGCCTTGCTGTTTGCTGCCTGGGTATATATAGCCCAGCTCTCTCTACAGAAGGGGACTGGCACCTGGCAGCTCTCAAGCCTTAAAGGACTGCTAGTGTCTCACTGCTTTATAATTTAACTGTTAATTTCTTATATTATCTATGTATATACTTTAACGGTTCATTTCTTATATTATAAATATATTTATATATAATTACTAGCAATCTGGTTTGTCTCTCTAGAGAACCCTGTCCAACACATGGGTGTTGCAAACATGTCTTTGTTATTATGTATTATGTTCTTGAGGTGAAAGCTACCCAAGGGAGACCTCTATGCTCCTGTACACAATAGTATGCGTGTGCCTAGGTAGCATATGTATCCAGCAGGCAATATATATATCCGACACATATACGTATCACTTAGCACCGTCTACTTTATGCCCCCTGGTTAGCCTTCTGAGCAGGTATGGATGACTGAACTTTCTGGTTGCGACTCTCGGTGTCTTACTTCAAGAATGAAACCATAGTTCCAACTTAGCTCATCAGGGAGGGAAGGGATCCCAGAACACATTTATTTAACATTTTGTTCCTTCGTGAACCTGAAAGCTCTGTAATCTCTGGGATAATCTCTGGTGCGCCTACAGGTAAGGCACATGGGCTCCGAGCACCCAGGCCATGTGATCGAATAAGGCACTTTGTGGCAACATCTCCTGTGTTCACACCGAGAGGGACTGTGACTCTTCTCATCTGGTTAGGCAGCAGGGAAAACGAGCACATGGTAAAGACACTGGAAATGAAGTGTGGATCGTTCCTGGACGATAGAGATGTGTTTTAAATGGTCTCCAGCAAACGTAAGCGCCCTAGCGGTGCTCTCAGTTGAAACACCCAGCTGCTAACTGAAAGGTTGAAAGTGAGCTTTCATCCAGAAGCACCTTGGAAGAAATGGCTGGGGAACCACTCACGGAAAACCTGCCACTGTTCTGTGTCTGCTTAATGAGGTCACCAAGAGTGACAGCCTACTTGGTAGAGACGCGTTGTTTTATCCCTAAAGTAACCCCTGGGGACTGAAGTTCAAGGCAGCAGAGCTAAGTCAAGGCTTGGTCACCTGCTGCCTACAGAGCCTTGGAAAAACGGCCCAAGCTTTCTGCAGATCAGTTTCTTCACATGTTAAGTGGAAGTAATAAGAATGCTCACCTTAAGGAATTAAATGTAATGAAAATGCCTTCGAAAAGCATCTGGCTGCTAACAAGCATTTATTTTGAACAAATGTGCAAAATTTACCCCAAGTACCTAAGAGCAAAAAACATGCTTTTCAAATCCATTTCATAGAAGAAAAAGTTGAGGAAACTCACACTGTCTTGAGCATAATCCCATGTGGCAAGGGCCATGCATGGCGCTTTAATAGCATATTTAACGCTCACAATTATTATCAGTTTTCCAAATAAAGAAATTGATACATGGATGGCATGGGAGCCTCCTAATGCTCACACGAGGAGTCAGCGGAAGAGCATCTCAGATGTAATCCCAACACTCACAGGCTGTAAGGAGAACACAGAGCTCTCAGCCTCAGGCAGATGTGCGAATACATAAAGTCCAGGGGCAGGGTTGAAACGTTGCATTTCTATTTGGTTTCCTAAGCGATTCATTCTGAAACCATAGTTTGAAAATGTGTGCCACTGTACCCTGGCACCTGCCCAAGTAAATAGGACTGGGACAGCTCACACAGCTGTTCTAAGTTCTTTCTTGTGTTGCATTCCACTTAAACTTTGTCTCTTTAATTGTATTGGGGGCACTGGAGTTAGAGTACTCTGGTCTACCACACTAACTTTTGTCTTCTTGTTTTCTTTGGTTGCTGTTGACAAATTCCAAATTCATTTTCCTTTTAAAAAAAACAAAACAAAACATTTTTTCAGGGGTCTGTTTTCTTGTTAATTGAGCTTTGAGAGTGCCCTGCCTTGAGGCTTCAGTGCATGTTGGGATGTTGGTATTCCCGGTGGATCCGTCTTACTCGATCTCACACTGCCTAGCTATGCAGGAGATCAAGGTGACTACTAGATCCCTGTCATCCTCCCACTATTTTAAAGAAACTCTTGGTTTTCTGGTTAGGTCGATTTCAACTCACAGCAACCCCACGTGGCAGAGCAGAACTTTCTCTGTGGTTTCTTCCCAGGAGCAAATCACCACGTCTTTCTCTCGGGCTGCTGCGGAGTGGGTCGAACCTCCAGTCTTTCAACTGAGAGCCAAGTGCTTCATCTAGCATGGTGCTGTCGGGGCCTTCTAGGAAATACTGAAAACAAACTGCTGTTATCGCATCCATTCCAACTCATGGCCACCCCATAGGACGGAGTAGAACTTCTCCCGAGGTTTTCAGAAACTATACATCTTAAAGGGAAAGGATAGCCTCGATCTTTCTCCCTCAGAGAATGGCTGGCCTTGAACTTAGCAACCCAATGTATCACT
This sequence comes from Tenrec ecaudatus, assembly GCF_050624435.1. Lineage (NCBI taxonomy): Eukaryota > Metazoa > Chordata > Mammalia > Afrosoricida > Tenrecidae > Tenrec > Tenrec ecaudatus. Next base: position 75,040,355 of record NC_134532.1, read on the forward strand.
TGCTATGCTACGAGAGCTCTTCAGAAAATACCAACTCAATTCAACTTGTTGCCGTTGAGTTGATTCCAACTCACAGTGACCCCATAGGACAGCATAGAACTGCCTCCGTGGGTTTCTGAGACTATAACTCTCTAAGGGTATAGAAAACCTTGTCTTCCTCATGCTAGAAAATACAAGTATATTTTTATTTCATCATATTTAGTTTGTGATCTTGATAGAGGCTTCGTCTTAGCAGCCAAGGTTGCCTTGCCATATACACTTTAAAAAGAAACCTGTTTCCTTTCGATCATTCTAATATGATCTTCCTTGCTCATGAAATGTGTTGGACATGAGATGTGACCTACAACACTGTGGTGCGATCAGTCGCTTACATTTTGTGCATAAGTAGAAATCCCAGGATCGCTCACTGATAAAAGGATGTGCTTTTTGCAGAGAAACTGTTTTACAAATCAGAGATACTGAAAAAGCACCTTCATCCAATCAAGCCAAAGATAAATTTTGAAAACAGTACGATGGGTTTTCTCAGACATAGACTTGTACTAAGGGAAATGGCCTTTGCTGTAGTGAAAGCAACTGCTCAAAGAGGCAGAACACAGCAACGAGGCTGTTTTTCACAGTCCCTTTGGATGCCAGCTGAGGTCTGCAACACAGAACTCGGTATAATTGCTCAGTAACTGCTAAGCAGCCTCACCATCCACCAAAGACACCACGCATGGGATATACTTGGGGTGCTTGACACTTTGCAGGAGGTAATAATGGTATGAATTTTGCTTGTATTTGTCTCTGTGTTGGTATTTATCTTGCTGAACAATTACAGTTGGGATCACGTGGAATCACTGGTTCTCTTACATTATATATGTATGTGAATGTATGTACATATATATTGCTAATTTCTGACGTTTTTGTCCTCTGAGGCATTGCACTGGGACTTTGACTTGATGCTGACACATGCCTGTGTTCATGATATGCGTACCTTCCACTCCCAGGTTTCTCTCAGTGCCCAATCCATCTCCCACTATTACAGAGATGCCTGAGCTATGAAAATGGAAGAAAATACCAACCCTGGTGCTGAATTTTCAAAGTTTTGAGGGGAAAAAATGCCCAAGCACCATCTCGTCAAGCAGGATCCCCTGCTCCCTGTATCCCTTGAGCAACTTGGGGTGGTTTTCTCATAGAGAAATGAAATTCATCTCCTGTGGGATCTCGTCTCAAGTGGGCTCACCAACAGGTCTCCAAAGGTAACGTGTTCAAGGACACGTGCTTCTTCCTGCCAAACTCGTAGCTTCCGGGGTCTGCTCCCTCTGTGTTCATCCCCCTGAACTGAAGATGCTCCCATGGCATCCATGGCGACCCAGTGAGCTGAAATCCCTCCAAGCACGTGACATGTGATTTGGGAACTTGGGGATTTTTAACCACTCCATGCCAAAGTTACCACCAGTATGGACAAATCATCCCTGAAACAGTCTCAGGGAGCCAGCCTTCTGGGGCTAAGTAAAATAAAGTATTTGCAAGCAGAGGAAAGGGGGAAAGTCAGTATTCAAGATTGCATAATATATATATTTAGCAATAGAGCACCTACTGTTTGAGGGGAGGAGGGAGTTATGCTTCTAGCTGCAAAGTTCTAAAAATACTGCTTCAGCAACAGGCACTAGTTGGGGACTACTGGGAAGCGTGGGCAGAATGATAGGCTCAGAATGCAGCAGCCAAAGGAAGGCAGACCGCTGTGAGATGAGAAACAGACGCTCATTACACAGCCCCACCGCAGCAGCAGAAAGGGCCATGCTGTCTTGACTTGCATTCAGAACATTGATGGCTAGACTGCATTCGTTTCTTAGAAATGATGTTCCACTGTATTTTCAGCTATTAAGTTACACCAATTTATTATTTTATCACCTTAGTTTTCAATATGAGAGGAACACAGACCTACAAATTACAGGATAAGACCAAAATAGGGTAAGAAATATTTGGAAAAGAATTAGGTATTAAAGGACTTGCAAGGGAAGCTCCATATGGACCCACGGAGGCCAGTTGGTTACACCTTGGGCTGCCCATCATAAGCTCAGTGGTTCAAACCCACCAAACACTCTGTATCCTTTAAAAGATTTAAAGGTGAGGAAATCCAAATGGCCGTTTCTTCTCTGTCCTCTAGGCTCAATATGATTTAGAAGAGACAGCAGTGAGTGTTTCCCTTTGGTCCTACAAGGTGGATATGAAACCAGCACACAGCGTGAGAAGAGGAAAACAAAGATGATTGAATAGGCACCGATAGGGATGGTGTGAGGGCAATGTAGAGTATCAGAAAAGGAGGCTTCATAGAAAGTGTCATCACGATTTTGAAGATCTAAATTTTTCTTCTTCAAATTCTGCAGTCAACATTTCAGAACACATTTTTTAATCATTTTATTGGGAGCTTTTACAACACTTACCAGAATCAATACATACATCTGTTGTGTCAAGCACGTTGGCACATTTGTTTCCCTCATCATGCTCAAAACATCTGCTTTCCACTCGACCCCCTGGCATCAGCTCCTCATGTTTCCCTTCCCTCCCTGCTCTCCCTCCTTCATGAACCCTTGATAATTTACAAATCATTATTATTTTGTCATACCTTACATTGTCCAACATCTCCCTTCACCCACTCTTCTGTTGACCGACCTCCAGAGAGGAGGTTAGATGTAGATCACTATAATAGGTTCCCCCTTTCTACTCCACCCTCTCTCTACCCTTCCGGTATCACCATTCTCACCACTAGACCTGAGGAGTTCATTTGTCCTGGATTCCCTGTGTTTCCAGTTCCCATCTGTACCAGTACACATCCTCCGGTCCAGCAGGATTTGTAAGGTAGAATTGGGATCTTTTTAATATCTAGAAATAAATAGATAATTTGTGTTGAATGTTTCAGAAGTGAGGTTGACTCCAGACTTCTTTGTAAAAAAAATCCTAACTTTTAAGAGTTTCTGTTCACAGGTGGAGAAGTTGCACCACCTTATAATCAACAAGGCCGAAGTATTTTAATTTTAATTTAAAAATTTGAACTCTAAAAGATCCATTTGGGGTTTCAGAAAATTTGAATCTCTATTTATTGTACCAAACTCCCCATCAGTCAATTGATTACAACTCATAGGGATTCTCCAGGACAGAGTGGAACTTCTCTTCTGGGTTTCTGAGGCTGTAGGTCTTTATGGGAGCAGAAGGGCCCATCATGTCCTTGCAAGGTGCCTGGTGGACTCACAGAGCTGACCTTGGGCACTCGTACAGAGCCGCTCGCCATTCGGGCTCCTTGCTTATTGCATAGCAACTCTTCTTCCTGCCCCCCTTTTAAGGTAACCAATTGGAACCGCTTGCTATTCGGTTCCTAGCAAAGGGGAAGTGACACGTGTGGAAAATTCCGAGTTAATGTAATTTTCACTATTCACATGTATCTTTGGTTCAAAGAAAATCATTGGAAGTATAACTTGACTTAAATAGTTAGTACAAGCAAACTAATTTAAATAAAGCTAGCATTCACTTCCTCTATCTCAGTCTGGCTAACATTACATTAAATATCTTGATTTTTTTTTATGGTGAGCGGAGTGAAGATGATATGTTCTGTATCTCAAAACATTACATCAGATAGGAAAAGTTTAGAATCCGGATGTCAAGTATGCCGAGAAACCAGTCTAACATTGGAGGCACCAAAATGTGTGCTGGTCAGCGTTATAAATATCAGTACTCATTCCAAATATCAGAAGACCAATTTGCCTGGACTACACATTGGAATAGCATCCTCTAATAGAAAAGGTACACATCCCATTAGGACCACAGGAAAAGAAGCAGGAAACACACTCTCTCAAATAACTCATCAGAAGTTCATCTGCAAGTCTATCTCATGAATTAAAGTCATTTTGCCCAAATATTAGTGATTCAGAGTAAAATCAAAACCAAGTTCAGAGACACCACTAATGGCAACCCTGTAAGATGGAGTAGAGTTGCCTCACAGAGTTCTCAAGGCTGTGATCTTTTTGGAAGCAGACTGCCACCTTCCCTCCCTGCTCCCCCCTCCCCTCCACACAACCCCATAGAACTAATAAGGAACTGCAGAACCTTAGATTAGCACAGAATGGCTTTACAATTGCAGGACAGCCTTCTAGGACTCAGTACTTAATAAAGAGATTTCTAAAAGATAAAATGACCCCACCATTGACTGTATCCAGATTCTAACACGTAACACAAATGCGTATGGAGCAAAAGTTACTCTGCTAAAAGTTATTTGTTCACAACATAGACCTACCTCTTCTGCCAGGTCCACTAAAGGCTTTGACTGGTAAGGGATTTGTATAGTTTTCTTTCATTTCAAAGAGAGAAAAGTAACATCACTCTTGGGTTGGTGGCGGACGCACTAAGACTTTGAACATCACTGATTCACTCCAGGGGCTCCTTATGGACTTTCTCCTGAGATTCACCCTTTTGAACATCTCTTCAAAAATATTAGAATGAAATGCCTCCGCCTTGAATTTTGCACCCTTAGCACCAGAGGGTTGTTTTACAGGCTTTTTGCCAATTCTGTATTGACCATGAAAATGTTCAACCTGATGAAATTGACAACAGCAACTCCAAAAGATGGGTCAGGAACATTCTGGGGCGGGTGGGGATATATGTGACTAGGAGAGGAACAACCCGGAAAAGAGGGCGAGGATGACCGGGAAACTCATAGACTATGATCAACGTCCCTACTTTATCCATGTACGTGTTGTTGAATTTGGTGTAGGGTTTTGTGTGTGCATTCTTGATAACAGCATAAATAAAGAAAACTTAAGGGAAAAATTCATCCTGTCGTGGTAGTCCACACATAAATGTTCTCTTCATCTCTTCATTTTTTTAAGCTAAACAAGCCATTGAAAAACAGCTGTCTCAGCCACACCCTTCCCAATGCCAGTGACTAGGACAGAATTCTGCCCTCTTAGGGGGGCTGAGCATGATTTTGAAGCCATGTAAGAGAAAAAAAGAAGGCAGAAAACAGTCTCAGAAGCTAACTCTTAAAGTGCTGGGGGGGAAAGGGGGGCAAAAATAAGATTTCTGGCCCATATAAATAAGGGAAACATGTAATTTGCTTACTAGATTTAGTTTTTCTTAGTCTATTCTCTGGATTTCTTTGGACTTACCTTGATGGCCTGTGTGATATACTCAAATGAGTATTGAAATCTGAAGTATAAGAATCCCCTTCCTGCATACTCACACAGCCTTTGAATTTATTTTGAAATCTTCTCATTCCTGAATTCACTACAGCCAAATGGTAAACATGTCACTTAATTTACTGGTGTAGCATTGAAGATGGAAGCTTGTAACTCTCTATGCAAAATAAATCCGCACGCTCTTTGAGTTTTTATAACCTGCTCTAACTAGAGCAGTGCTTCTCAACCTTCCTAACGCTGCGACCCTTTCATACAGTTCCTCATGTTGTGGTGACCCCCCCCCCAACCATAGAATTATTTTCATTACTACTTCATCACTGTCATTTTGCTACTGTTATGAATCAGGCGACCCCTGTGAAAGGGTTGTTTGACCCCCTAAAGGGTCGTGACTCACAGGTCGAGAACCACTGAAGTAGAGAGAAAATAATCCCAGGGTAAAATATTTAAGCAAGTACCTAAAACAGTGCTGTAAATCAGGTGTCCAGAATCTCTTGAGAGAAAAGATGTTTTGTTGCCTCTGCAAAGACTTTTGGCTGCGCGGCTCATCATAAACTGGGCAGCACTGGACGAATGGCAACCCCAGAACACGTAAGAGAAAGGATTGAAGCTGTCTGAGATTTCATTCGACTTGGATCCACAATCAACATTCCTGGCAGCAGTAGTCAGAAACTCAAACAACATCGTTCACTGGGTAAACCTGCTGCACCAGACCTCTTTACGGTGTTGATAAGCAAAGATGACAAAGAGGCCATGGTATTTTCAGTCATTTCACATGCATGTGAAAATTGGGCATTGAAGACCGAAGGCTGAGGAAGAACCAATGCGTTTGAATTACAGTGCTGATGAAGAATATCGGCTATACCACCGATTGCCAGAGGAATGACCAAAGCTGACTTGGAAAAAGTACAGCTAACATGCTTTTTAGAAGCAAAGATGGCGAGACTTTGCCTCATGTACTTGGAGCATATTAGGAGGGGCTCGTTACTAGAAAAACTCATTAACCAAACCAAACTCACTGCCATCGAGTCAATGCTGACTCATAGTGACCCCCCGTGAGTTTCCGGAACTATGACTGTTTATAAGAGTAGAAAGCCCAGTCTTTCTCCTGTGGTGTTATTGCTGGGTTCCAACTGCTGGCCATGCAGATCGCAGCCCAGGGCATAAGAAAAAGACGCTATGCATGGTAACACAGAGAATCTGGGAACAAGATGAAGTCCCTCAGCATTGTATTGACACAGTGGCTGGAACAGTGCACACAAACCAAAGAGCAATTGTGAAGAAGGTGCGGGTGTGGGCAGTGTTCCTTCTGTTGTTCATGGGATAGAGTAACATGAATCGGAACTGACTTGGTGGCCCCTAACAACAACTTCAGAGAAATGGGGGGTTGTGATGGCAAGATACCCGGCTCTGGCTACAGCCCTTCACACTAAGAATGAATGTGGGTCTGAGGGGATTGTACAGGGACAAGCCCACTCAAAGCGCATGACCCACTTACTAGAAATAGAAACGTGTTGCTGGACTGTCCAGTGGACTCCTATGTATGAAGTCCTGCTATGTGTCCAAGTTAGACTGAGCTCCACTGCGTTCTCAGTGACCAGTTTTCCAGGTAGAGATAACTCTGAGATAACCCTGAAATAATTCAGCTTTGCAACTCCAATCCATCAGCTAGCAACTGAGCATCCTACTCATTTGTCAACACAGAGATAGAGGCTATGACGTACCACGGACTGCTAGTGCTCTATGGGAGTAGCCCATTCTGTGCCCCCTGCGGCTCGCAGTGGACACCTACTCAAAGCGACCCTCTAGGGCAGAGTGGTGCTATGATGTCCCAAGGCTGTACATCTTTATAGGAGCAGATAACCTCAACTCTCTCCCTCAGAGAGGCTGGCAGCTTTGGATGCTTGCCTTTGGGCCAGAGCTTACCCAAGAGCTCCACCAGGGTTCCTTCCCTATTGTGTGGAAGGCCCGGATTGGCCAAAACTTTTCTCTCATTTGGTCCCTGGGTACTATAAATGGGATAGTAATTTACCCTTGACTAGTAACCTAGAAGTGGGCAGGATCAACTCACCAAGTGACACCACAGAAGAAAGGCCTGGTAATCTGGTTGAGAAAAGATTATAGCCAAGAAAACTCGTGGGGGCAGAGGGACTCATTCCTCAGTTCTACTCTGTAGCACATGGAGGCCTGTACGTCAAAATGAAGTCCATGATTTGGGGTGCCTTTCATTTGCATTTTTACCCTCTAAACCTTTTGCACACACCCCAATCAGAAAGAAAGCAGACAATCTTTTAAAAACAAGAAGAAATTTAAATGGATCATAAGGGAGGTTAAACGATAGGATACTTACTTAACCTAACTTCATCTGCTACAATCCACTTTCCAATGCATTCTGCGTGACAGTGAAGTCATTCACATCCCTGGTCCATGGTCCATGGGGATTCAACAGGGACTTAATCCACCTGCAGTTCTCCTTTGCTTTTTTTTTTTTTTAAACTGCTTTCCAATGGGCCCAAAGGAAAAACAATTGGGAAGATATTGCATTTTAACCTACAACTGCCATGATGTGCTTTACGGTGGTCTCTGTCGGTTAACACCGCTGTTCACATCCCTCAACTCCCATCAGAGGGGATTTACCGGAGGCTTAATCTTGAGCTTCCGATGTCAAGCACAGCCTCCTTCCAAACCCACTGTGCTTACGGGAGCAGAAAGCTCCATCTTTCTCACAAGGAGTGGCTGTTGGTCTCAACTGTCGCCCTCATGGCGAGCAGGCCAATATGAAACCATGCACCACGGTCTCCCTTGTCAGAATTAACCCCCAAATTCCACTGAAACCTATCTACGTAGGTGCCCAGTCAGCGGTGGCATAACAAGCCACCACAGTACCGCAAACTGACACACTGCTGGTGTGTTTCCATCATATCATTGTATATAGTAAAATGATAATATCTTTTATCTATCTTTTCTGATTTCTTAGAGGTTCCTCTGAACCAGAAAGTGTACTAAATACTTCATACCCATTATCTTATTTATTTAACTGAATTATTGAGTAAGTGATTTCTAAGGCCTTTCCAGCTTTATCAGCCTGGTTATGGAACAAAGAAATATAATATGAAACAATGAGTACAAGAAATAAGCACAGTGACTTCTGTGGGAAACGCGACTGCATAATTTGTGGTAGTGGGGGGGAAAAAAAGAGAATCGTGACTTCTGTCCCCTGGGGAGCAATATAGGATAACTATCTAGCTGAACAGTGTCCCTCTAATTCCAATGTGCCTTTTTGTGTCCACTCATTCTGTTAAACACCGTTCCCCATGTGCATATCCTGTATTCTTCCCTGACCCTCAGAGCAAGGCATTCCACAGCAAGTACAAATATCACTGCCTTTTTTAAAGCCTAGACCAAGAGCTGGAATTGAGTTATGGTGACAGAGAAATAGGTTAGGTTATAGTTTGCAGCCATGCATGGTTGGACCCCCCTACTCTTGCAATTATACGCTTAGACAGAATCCATTTGTTTTCCACGAAGGTGAGTAAACACATCCATCTAAATGACTTTCCATAATTTACCATTGGGACATAAACTATGCTTTGGGTCCAAACACCAGTTCCCTTTTCCTTAGCTAAAACAGTCCTCAAAGTCATCTAGCCATTGCGGAGGGCGCAGCAGGGGCACCATTTCAGACTTTCTTCCCCTCTTCTCCATCCCCTGACCTTGACCTGTCCTCAGAACTGCCGATGGTGAAGCATGCAGCACTTATTGAAAGGACTGGAGACAGCAAGGGATTCTTCTAGAGACAGTGACATGTTACTCTGGACCTTTTTCAAAAACAGGCTCCAGGTATTTCTAGAGAATCCCTGATTGGGTCAGAAATTTCAGCTATATTAAACACCTTACATAACCTGAGAATTAGAACAGGTTGATGTAAAATGATGCTGGCTTGATAGAGAGCCAAATTGGTGCCTGACAGCAGTGAGTCTCCAGCTTCCTAGTCAGCCGTTTATTTCCCCTATCATTTGTTCATGCTCTCTCTGAAAACCAGACTTCAGCATATTCTATGTTCCAAAGTCTTGTTTTTAAAAACATGTGGGTTTAAGAGAAAACCCTCCCTCCTCGCCCACTCTTCAGGTTATGTAAAGCCTTCCCTTCTCACCTATGTTCTGGAACTTGGCCTGCAGACGAGAATTGGTGTTTCCATTGGCCCCTGCTGCTCTCATTTCTTCTGGCTCTTGTGTCGGACTATCTTGTAACAGCATGACACCATGAAGCAACAGGGATACTGCTTCCACATGGCAAATCAGCTCTTTATGAAATGTCAATGCACTGACCTACATGCCGTGACACTAAGGAGCTAGAACATTACAGGCACGGTGGCTTATGACCTTATCCCCTGACATATTTCTGGGCAACGAAAGCCAGGGGACTTAATGGGGAATGAAAAAATATGTTATCAGTAAACATAATTACATAGCAAAGTAGAACATATTATCTAGCGTGGCATTCTGCATACCCATTATTAACAAATTTTATTATTGCATTTAAAACCTAAAAAAACAAAACAGCATTATTATCACTAATTTACTTATAAGGAAAATGAGATGGTTTATTTTTCAGGTGCTGATCTAAGCTACAATGTATTATTTTACATTTTATTGGCATATAATTCACATATCATATAACTTGATAATTCAAGTGTATTAAGAAATGTGTACAATCATCCTCACAAGCCATTTCAGAGCATTTCCATTTTTCTCACACTGACTGTTGTTAGCCCCCCTGCCAGGTCTCTTTATTAAGCTGGTTACTGGCTCTATGGATTGACCCATTGCGGATTTCATATGCAGAAAAACAGACAGAGCAAAACCAATAAACAAACAACAACAAAAACCAACAACACTGACGAGACAAAACAGAGGAAAACTTCCATCAAAAAGAAAGCAGGACATATTAAAAACGGAAACAACTTTAGAGGGGGCCAAAAGGGAGATCAAATGATAAGGTTTAAACCAAACTACATTATCCATAATCAACTTCACAATGTTCTCTGTCTGGCACAAGGCTGTTCACAGTCCTGGAGGAGGATCAAAGGGGACTCACGGGGGGCTTTATCTGCGTGGGAACCCTGAAAATCACACAGGGCTGCCCACTGTCGTCATAGCCTTTTGCAAATGGCGCGTTCATAATTTATGCTCTGATATCATTTCCTCCTTCAGATCCGGATTTTACTGTTTACAATCATGGGATCACATGGTGTGCTTCTTCCAAGTGGACTTACTTGATGCCTCACTTAGATGGCTGCTTGTTTGAAGACAAACCTTTAAGACCAGTGATGGGATTTGAATAATTTAACAGCGGGATCACTGGCCTAATGACTGTTTTATGTATGAAAAAACAATATATCAAAAGGTAGCTTATTATTTCATACAGTTAATACTTAAATAAGAACAATAAAAGAGGTTCACAAACTAGATTTTATTATAAGAAAGCATTTAAAAATATTACTGAAAATATTAAATAATATCCAACCAAAAAAACCATAAAACTGTTCAGATATTTCCATACTGCTGCTTCTTTGGCAACCTCAGCATCATTGGCTGTGTGATTTATCCTTAACCATCTTTTCCCAGTAGGAGTAGGAGCCCACTAGACACTAGTCATGGTGTTTAATATATTAGAATCAAGCGCGTTCTCTTCTCTGAACATCCTATGTTCATCTTCGAAAAACTCCTTTCTGGGTTTTTTTGTTTTGTTTTAGTTTTTCCTGCTTCTATTGAATGTAAGAACATTGCTCTGACAATATTTTTAATACTTTCAGAAATTGCATCATTCACTCATATCTCCTGGGGATTTGGATCCATAACACAAAGTGGGAATGAATGACAGCGTGTCACCCTCTGGTCGTTTGGCACTTTTTCTGTTTATGTGAGACGTTTGTTTCCTGACCTAACAAATGCAAGGGCCTAAAATGTACTATTTCATCAAAAGTTTAGCAAGCTGGTGTTTAATGAGTGTTTCTTCGATTCTCGTGCTATATTGCTCTTCCTACCCATTATGTGTTCAGCATGGAGATTGGCTCCTATGGTGAACAAATATAACCCTAATGCACATCTTTCCTGATGTTAACCAACACCATGCCCTCTGTTCTGTCTGAATGACCGACTCTTGGTCTGTATGCCGGTTCTCATGAGTAGAGCTAGCTGTTAGGGAAGTCCCATCCTGTCCATGATCAGCCATACTTTGTTGTAATCCACACAGTAAATGCCTCTGCATAGTCAAGGAAACATAGGTAAACATAAAAAAAAGTATAACAAGCTTTATGGCGTGAAAAAATAAATATTAAAAGTACAGATCTGTCTGATTTTTATACCTACAGACAAAATAAACATGATGATGAGTTTAGAATACACTTGCACGGTGGTTGTTAGAAATGAGTAAGCAATGTAAACTTATGATTTCCAGAGAAATCGATGGACTCCCCTAGAATTGATTACACATACCATTTTAACAACTAGTTGTCCTAAAACAACAAAAAATGAAGTATTGGTTCTGCCAAGCCTGTACAAACCGGCTGAATCCCACCACTGCCCCAGAAGTTATTCTTTCTGCTAGCTGGGCACCATCTGGTTTCTTCACCACCTTTTGCTGTATCACCTGTATCTGCGGTGATCTCTTCTCAAGGGCGAGTGTCACGTAGGGCCAGATCATGAGAACTCGTGGTTCTTAAGTTAGAGTTTCTTTTACCTGCAAGGCCCAAATCCACTCACGTTTCTGTGGTTTCTGTATGTCTCAGGATCACATTAGAGACATCATTGTTATTGTATGATAGAGAACAGTATAAATCATCCCCTTGGAGAATAAGGTAATTCTATTGAGAGTATCATGAATTAAGCCAATGGTATAAACTTTAAAACACTTGAGAAAAGGAAATTATGCATGTATAGGCTGGCTTTTCAGACTACTATATGTGAATGGTTGACTTGTACAGATGAATAGATTAAGCAACTGGACACTATTTATAGAAACAATTAGAGTTAGGGATGGAGCAAAACTAATACTCACTCATTCCAAAAGCAGAATGATTCTTGCCAGACTAATATACGTCATAACAAAGCAAAGAGAGCATTGACATAGTATGTCAGTCCCAGCCCATGATTCACTGGGAACCCTCAAAGCATGAGATCCAAACCCAAATCCAAAGTCCACCAACTCCAGAACCTTGGGGTAGCAATCTTCTTCTTCCCACTCTAGGGCATTTCTGCCTCAAGTCCAAGGGAGTATATCAGTTTCTTAAATCTGCTGCAGGTGGGTTGAAGATAAAGCTCAGTTTGCTCTCTGGGAGTTTCACATCAAATTCTTCTGGTGTGGTGCACGGAGGTTGCTGTGCACCCTGAAAGGACAGAGGCTAAAGTCTCAGGAGTCTATAGCCCCTGACCTGAATCACCAAGGGCTGGAGTGAGACTCGGACAAACATGTCTAATAAGGAATCTAGTACGGGTGAATTCTCCCCGTGGGTTCAATATAAGTACTGTAACACATTTTCCCCCCTGATGGCAGGTTGCTCCAACAGGTCAACCCCCCAACGGAGGTCTAAGTGCCTTCTCCAAAGCAGACTTGTCCACCCACCCTCATCTTGTCTTGAATTCCCAGTAAGTTTCACTTATCACTCGTGGAGGAGTGTTTATTGATTTGGGGCTGAGCTTAGAAGAATGCTGTATGGCAGAAATGGATAGGTCTCCTTCTTCACCATCTTGAGAAACTGACCCGAGTTTAGGGGAAGCCTGCTCTGTTGAAGTGGTTTTTAAGATGAACGAGAACGTCTTAAAGGCCCAACATTTGAGCCAACATTCAGATTCTTTCACAGACGGCCTCTAGTGATAGTTTTCTGATCCCATGGTTTAGAACCAGGGAGACTTGTTCAGGGAAATTGGATTCACTCCAGGCATTTCAAAGCAAAGGACGAATTCAAGAACATCATCTTAAAAATCTTGCTGGGGTCAGAGGAGGTATGAACATCGACTGTGACCTTACACCACATATAAAAATTAACTTCAAATAGATCAAAGATATCAAGGTGAAAGCTGAAACTTTGGAACTCTGGGAGAAAATAGAGGGCTCCGCAATGTGTCTGCAACCTAGAATAGGCACACACAAAATAACAAACTAGGCAGGATACAAGAAGCACAAAATAATAAAATAATACTTTTATCAAAAGATACGAATTGTGTCCTTTGGAGGACAGCTTTAAGAACACTGGATGGCTAGTGGCAAGCTGGGAGAAAGCACTTAGAAACTGGGAGAAAGCACTTACAAACTGGGAGAAAGCACTTACTGGCTTATATTCAGAATGTATTTTTTTACAAGGCATTAAAAAGACAAACAACCCAAATACAAACTGGCCCAAGCATGTTAGTGGCCTGACATCTACAATCTACAAGGGAAATATTACAGGATGACCACATTTTATTCATCTATCCTTATCCCCCCCACCCACATCCCATTCCATACACACATACAAACACACCACCGTTGGGGGGAAAAACTGAAGTATAAATAGAAAACTGGGAGTAACATCTACAGAGGGGAAAAATGGAATTTAAAAAAAAAGAAGTTATATCTATAACACAAAAAACGCATGAGCATCATTAGTCACCATGGCAATAAACATTAACACCATAAGGAGATACTAAAACATGCCTACTTGTGTTAGTGTGAGTTTACTAGAGAAAAAAATTCATAGACACTCATATGTGGGTAAGAGAGAAAACTCTATATCAAGGAGTAATTGTTTATTAAGAAAACATCCCAGCCCAGTCCAGTTCAAGTCCATAAGTCTGATATTAACCCATATGTCTGATCCCTGTCTATAAATCCCTCTTCAGACTCATGCAACAAATGCAATGACACTGAATGTAGGAAGATCACTGGCCAGCGGGTGGAAAGTCGTGTGGAACCAGTAGTGGTAGAAGCATCTCAGCTCTGGTGTGGGTCTTCACATGGCTCCTTCAGCTCCCAGGCTCTGGCTCCATCAGCATAGCTCCATCTGGCTTGTCATTAGGAATGTCTTGCATCAACATATGTGAGTCCCACCTCCAGGGAGTAAGACAGGGGTTCCCAGAATCCTCAGAAGGCAGCCATGCCCACCCAGAGGCCTCGTTGGCTATGACCTGATTGACAGGTCTCCGCCCCTTCAAAAGTTGACAGATGATGTAAGTGCCACACTACTGAAACAATGGAAGTCAAAAGACCGATAATACCAAGTCGTGTCAAGGTTACACAAGAACAGGAACCTCAGGACTGTAGATAGGAGTGAAAGATGGTACAACCGCTTTCGAAAACCATGCAGTAGTTTCTATTGTTCTACATACACCTACGACATGACCTTGCAATGGACTTATTGGTGCTTCCCCAAGAAAAATGAAAGCATATGACCTCAAAATGATTGTACACCGTTTGTATCACAGCTGTATTTATGATAACCCAAAACTGGAACTATCACCAGCATCCATCACTTTGTGGATGAATTATCAGTGTGATAGAGTCTTATCCTGAATACTACCCACCAGGCAAAAGGGATAAACTACAAAACCCATGCAGTGCCATATAAGACACATTTCAAAATAAATATGCTGAGTGAACGGAAACAAAAGCCAGGCATTGAAGTACGCTGTATGGCGGCACTGCTGGAGACAGTTCTGGTTGCATACCTGAGGATGAAAGGTTGCGTTGTCCAGTGAGTAGAATCATAGCCAAATACTAAAAATGGTGATAGCCAATGGCAGGTAAATTGTACTTCACCAGGGCTGCGGCCCCAAGAGCAGAAGATGCAGAAGCAGTTCTGTGCTCCAGCCACGTCAGAGTGCTGGGGCTCTAGAAACACCCTTTTGGTCTTCTTGTCTTAAAAAAATAATAATTGCTGTTATCTGTGTCTGTATATCTATCCATGATTCAAAAAGTTCATGGAGACTGGAATTAAAATATAATGGAATTATTTTCACAACTCTTTTGGAAATACACATACACATATTTCCCAATTCAACATTTCTTTACATTTGCAATGTAGTTGCCGCAGGCTGGGTTGGCAAAAGAAACACATTCAGAAACACTCATGTATATATAAGAAAGATCACGGAGTAAATATATATATCAAACATCCTGCCCAGTCCAGATCAAGTCCATAGGTCCAATGTTAGTTCATAAATCCCTCTTCAGACTCACACAACCACAAGCAATAATGCAAAATGCAGGAAGATCACCGGCCAGTGGGTGCAGCCTTGTGGATCCAATGGTGGTGGCTGCATCTCCAGGGCTCTGGCAGGTCTATGGGTGACTCATTGGCAGGAATGTGACGGCAGAGAGAGAGGGGGGCAGTTCCTAGGACACTCCTAATGAAAAGTTCACACCCACAAGGAGACACCACCAGTCTGCGACCTCATGGAGGGCTAGCCTCCACTTTTGTTTGTCAAATTGACAAAAAAAATTATTTAACTACCACAGTAGTATTCCAAAATCTTTTTTAAAATATTGCTTTATTGAAATACAATTTACCTGCCGTCGGCTATCATCATTTTTAGTATTTGGTTGGGGGATGTGATGGATATATGTACTCATGAAGCTGCCACTGGTACAAGGATAATTTTTCTGGAAATGTTGAACATTTCTATTTTCCTTCAAAGTATTTTTCCCCATGCCTTTTTATAATCAACCTCTCCCTCTGCCTCTGGCCCAGGTAACGCTGTTGTGTCTTTTTGTGAATTCTTCATCAGAATTTTCAACCGCAGACTATTGACATTTGAAGATGGGTAATTCTTCATTGTGGGGGATGGGAGATGAGTAGAAAACTCAGAGTCCACCCTCTGATAACGTGAGCACCACTGCCAACACTCCGGAATGAAAAATGACTCGCCTGAACCAGAAGCCTAATTACTTTCCCCTTTCCTCCTGCCTTCCAATCTCATAAGATTGTCTCTCCTTGGGGATCTGGGAAATGCAGTGTTCAAACTCTGGCTCCTTGAAAGAGAGGGGAGCGTAGAAGACAGAGGAGGTCACCGAGTACAGGTAGGGCAAGTCTGGCACTTAGCTGACCATTCTTCACCTATTAGGCAAATCAGCCCTCTACACCCTGAAATTTTCTCCCCTGGCCCCTTGTGCACAGCCACCACCCGTCAATGTTTCTCTGGTGCTAAGCGGGTTTCAGCACGACTTCTAAATGAAGTAGGAAGAAAAGCTTGGAAAATCAACTCCCCTACATCAGCCCCGAAAACCCCTTGGGATCACCATTGTCCACTCACCCAAATGATCACGGCTGTAATCAGGCCTGGGCAAGATTCTGTTTCATTGTACAGAGGAGACTCACCACGAGTTAGGGCCAACTCTACAGAGTCTAACAACAGCTCCATAAATCCTCTTAATCATAAAATTCATGTGTGTGCCTAAAGTGCTCAGGAAATCCCCACTGAATGATTGCAGATATGGATGAAGTAGGTTCGCAAATCATTTTACATGGATGGATCTACCTGATCTCTGCTTGTATCTCTTCATTTTTTTCTGGCAAATTTCCATTTTTTTAGCCCAATTGCATTTCCAGCATTTATGGATGGCCTTCTGTGTACCACCAGGAGCTCTGGTGGCACAGTGGTTAAGTACTTTACTACTCACTAAAAGGTCAGCAGTTCAAGTCCACCAGCCACTCCACAGAAGAAAAATGTGACTGCCTCCTTGGATCAAGTTTTATAGCTTTGGAAACCCTTGTGGGGAGTTGAACTCTGTCCTTTAGGATCACTGTGTCAAGTCACCTCAATGGGAATAGGGTTGACGGTTTGGGGTTTGTATGTACGAGACACTGGGCTTAATGCTTGAGACCTGCAGGAAGTACGAGTTTGGGGCTGTAATGTAAGTTATTGACCATGTAAACTGGACTGTAATGTAAGTTTCTGACATGTTTACTGGATTTTGCCTCCTGTGCAAAAAGGAGTATAAAACTGCAAACCTCACATCTATCCTTCTGTTGGCACTTAGGAAAGCATGGCTCAGTGAATGGAGTGCCAAGGAAACCAGTAAGGAGTTTGAGCAGTTGGAGAAACTCTTTCTCCTGCTGGCTTCAGTATTACAGGGAAAGAAAAGCAAGGATGAAGTGGCAAAGTAAAGTGACACTCAACTCTGTAGTCGAATTCTACATCTTTTATCATGGAACAAGAATTCAAAGGCAGAAAGGTAGTCAGTCATATTTGAACAATTCTAAAAGTGACTCAACCAAGTTGATGAATCTATATCATATGTCTAGAATGCTTGGTTTCCAAAGGTGGCCGACTGTTGCCTGTGAGAGCAACTTACCAGCCAAATAGGAATCGAGCAGCTTTTCCATTCCAGGGAAGAACAGATGGCAATAAGATTGACGTAGGTTAGAATTCCATTTGGGTTAGAATTCCATTTCTGCCACTTTCTGCCTGCTTGGCTCGAGGCCAGTTGACTTGATCAGTTTCACCTATGAAAGGTGGAGTGATAGTGGGGGCTACTGTGTGCTATGAAATTGTGTTTTATGTGAATAAATGTTGGAATCCTAATGCCTCTACCTGTAGAAATAATCCTGGATTTCTTTGTTAGATCATACTTGGATAAAAACTCAAACTCAATACCAACAAGTCGGTTCTGACTCATAGTGACCCTATAGGACAGGGTAGAATTGCCCTTTCGTACTTCAACGGCTGTAATTCTTTATGGGACTAGAAAGCCTCGTCTTTCTCCCTCAGAGGAGTTTATGGTTTCAAACTGGCAAGCCTTGTGGTTAACAGCCCAATGTGTAACCTCTATGCCACCAAAGCCCCTCATGCTTGGATAAGGTGGATTCCAAACCTAAACACCTCTGAGCTATTAAAGGAGCAGTGAGACACAGAGACGACCACACAGAGGGAGAGACAAGGATGGTGATCACCTATAAACCTCAGAACCAGGGGATTTTCAGGACAACCTAGCACAACGACGTCATCACCTAATTTGTTGTAGCTTCCAGAAGTGTGAGGAACTTAATTTCCATTCTCTTAAGTCATCTTCCACTCGCAGTGTCTCTATTAGGATAACACTAGGAATCTAAGACACCTGTCTCATCTACTTATGAGAACAACATTGATGGCGCATGCTTAGCCCCATGCTGGCTACACCGCAGGGCATCAATACATTCTAACCATTATTACTAAGATTATGGTATAATGTGTTAGTCAGGGTGACTAGAAAAACAAATTCATAGATACTCATCTGTGTATAAGAAAGAGTTTTCTATAAAAGAGAAATTGAATATAGAGAAAACCTCCCAGCCCAGTCCAGATCGAGTTCCTAAGTCTGATGTTAGCCCAGATGCCCAGTACCAGTCTGTAATTCCTCTTCAAACTCATGCAACACATGCAACGACTCTCGGTGCAGGAAGATCACAGTTCAGTGGGCGGAAAGTCTTGTGGACCCAGTGGTGGTGGAAGGATCTTAGCGCTGGCGTGGGTCTCCACGTGGCTCCTCCAGCTCCAAGACTCTAGCTGCCAACAACAGCATAGCTCATGTGGCTGGTCAACGGAAATGTCTTGCAGGGAGTGAGTGTATGCCCCCCCTCCAGTAAGCTATTTATCTCCTCAGCACCCCCAATTGAGGTCATCAAGCTGTGACCTGATTGACAGACTAGACTCCACCCCTTCTCTCTTAATATCGTAAGAGTCTCAGGTTGACAACTGATTATGTAACTACCACACATAACCTCTGAGGAAAGCAGGCCACCGATGAGGTCACTCATATGAGGGAAAATTTAAACCAAACTGGAAGTGTATCTCCTGAGAAATTCTTTTTTGTTGTTGTTGTTTTGTTTTTGTTCTTTTTTTACATCATTTTATTGAGGGCTAGTACAACTCTTTTTTTTTTTGCTGTTATTATTGCATTATTTTATTGCGTATATTTTGGTGACTTACACGTGTGATTTCTTTCCTCTGGTCTATGGGCATCTGAGATCAGAATTTTCATAACTAGTTTTTCCTTTTTTTTTAAAGTAGTTAATTAATTTTATTCACAATCCATACATCCATCCATTGTGTCAAGCACATTCGTACATTCATTGCCATCATCATTCTCAAAACATTTGCTTTCTACTTGAGCCCTTGGTATCAGCTCCTCATTTTTCCCCTCCCTCCCCACTGCCCCCTCCCTGGTGAACCCTTGATAATTGATATATTATTAGTATTTTGTCATATCTTACACTGCCTGATGTCTGCCTTCACCCAATTTTCTGTTGTCCATCCCTCAGGGAGGAGGTTATATATATAGATCCTTATAATCGGTTCTCCCTCTCTATCCCATCCTCCCTCCACCCTTCGGGTATCTCCACTCAAACCACTGGTCCTGAAGGGATCATCCGCCCTGGATTCCCTGTGTTTCCAGTTCCTATCTGTACCAGTGTACATGCTCTGGTCTAGCCAGATTTGTAAGGTAGAATTGGGATCATGATAGTGGATGGGGAGGAAGCATTTAGGAACTAGAGGAAAGTTGTATGTTTCATCGTTGCTACACTGCACCCTGACTAGCTTGTCTCCTCCCAGCAACCCTTCTTATTAAGCAAAACAATGCAGAGGAATACATTTTCATAATGAAAATGCACTGCTTTCATTCTGAAGTGAAAAGAATCCAGAGTCTAATTGTCTTTCAAACTAAGATGATGACAGAGGATATATAGGGAGTGCCCCACCGTGAGTAAACTGGATTTAAGAGAAGATATGAAAAGACAGTAACACGTGCAGCCAGTGTGTTTGATCGTGTCTCCCTTGTGGTACTCTTTACAAGAGGGGGGTGGTTGGAAGGGATGTCCTATTTTCCAGAAGATAAGCATCCGTAGCAGTAGATAAAAAGATGCCATTCTTTCTTTGAAGCCTCATGTTTCCAGTCCGTGGGGAAACACGTGCTTTCACGTGATGAGGAGCAGTCCTCAGCAGGCGAGCACAACCTGCGCTTGAGGATCAGGACACACGGGGATTATTCTCACCATCGCTGTAGTTTGCGCTCAAAACAGAAAGCACTTCCTCTGGGGCACTGTTTGTTAATTCTGAGTCCAGAAAGACTATTCCAGCCGCCCACTGCTCAATGCCTTCTATCATAATGTGGCAATAGAGTGAATCAGGTCTCATTTTAGGAGGAAACGTTTTTCTGCTTTAGCTTTGAGACGTTGTCATACAGAAGCAAGTAAGAAATCAGTGACTTCACATGAAAACCGCCATGTCAGGGTAATGAAACACATAGCCAGTGGAACGTACCCCAATTTGGCTTTAAAAACAAAAACCGAACTAGGGTCTTAGATACCATGACTAATTCATGAGCAACAAATGAAGAAATATAAATAAATGGAACTTCATCTGAATTAAAATATTTATGCATCAAAGGACATTGTCAAAAAAGTGAAAAAGACAGCCTACGGAATATGAGGAAACATTGGAAAATGGTACATCTGATAAGGGTTGAATATCTAGAAGTTACAGAGAATTACCATGACTCAATAAGACAGACAACCCAATTTAAACATAAGCAAAGCCCTTGAATAGACTTTTCTACAAAAAAGATGTGCAAATGACCAGATACACACCTGATGATACTGAATATCATTAGTCACTGGGGAAATAAAACCACAATACAATACCACTTCTCGCGCACTAAAATGGTTCCTGTCAATAACACTCAAATGTCACTTCCATCTGGCAGGAAATAAGTTTTGGGTGAGATAGCGAAAAATATGGAAGATTCATATATTGCTGGTGGGAAAGAAAAATGGTGCAGGCACCGTAGAAAACACTAAGAGCTCTTAACAAACAGTCAAGCGAAGCACTGCCGCTCTGTTGCCAGGGGCCAGCAAGTCCGTTCCAACGCTTGGCAACCCTCTGCGCACCCAAATGAAACACCCCGAAGGATTCTTATATTTGAACCCATTGTTGCAGCCACAGTGTCAGTCTATCTGGTTGAAGGCCGCACCTCTGTTTGGAGGGATATGATGTCCTTTACCAAGCATCATGTGCTTTTCCAGGGCCTGGGCTCTGTTGATAACATGACCAAAGGACATGAGACCCAATCACGCCACCCTTGCTTCTAAGGAGCGTTCTGGCAGTACTTCTCCCAAGACAGATTTGTTTGTTCTTTTGGCAGTCCATGATACCTTCAATTATTTTTGCTAACACCATATAATTCAAATGCATCATTCTTTTCACTCTGAATAAGAAGGATGATTCAGTTTCTGACTTTAACATACATACGAGACTATTGAGAATACTGTAAGTTGGGTCAGGTGCACCTTAGTCCTTAATGTAACATCCTTGCTTTTCAACATTTTAAAAAGGTCTTGTGCAGCAGATTCAACACGTTGCATGTGTTCTATGATCTCTTGGCTGCTACTTCCAAGTGCATCGATTGTGGATCCAAGCAAGATTCAATCCTTGACAACTTCAATCTTTTCTCCATTTATAATGACATTACTTATTGGTCCAGTTGTGAAGATTTTGGATTTCTTTACTTTGAGTTGTGATCCATACTGAAAGCTGCCTTCTTTTATCTTCATCAGCAAGAGCTTCAAGTCCTCCTCATTTTCAGTAAGCCAGGCTGTGCCATCTGCACATTGCTGGCTGTTAATAAACCTTCCTCCAATCCTGATGCTGCGTTCTTCTTCAGATAAACCAACTCCTCTGATGATCTGCTCATGATACACATTGAAAAAGTATAGTGAGAAGATACAACTCTGAAACACACTTTTCCTGATTTTAAACCAAGCAATATTTCCTTGTCCTGGTCACACAACTGCCTCTTGATCCATGTACCTGTTTGCAGGACCACAATGAAGTGCTCTGGAATCCCCGCTCTTTTCTGTGTTGTCCAGGATTTTTATGATCCACTCAGTCGAATGCTTTGGTATCGTCAATAAAATACAAGTAAATACTCTGGTATTTTCTGACTACAGCCTAGATCCATGTGACCTCAGCAGTGATAGCCCTTGTTCCATGGCCTCTTCTGAATCCAACCTGAACCTCTGTTAGGTCCCTGTCAATAGACCTACTGCAGCACTTGCTGGATGATCTATTTGCTTTTGATATCATTTTCTATTTGCTTTTGATATCATTAGTGTTGTTCTGTAATTTCTTTTGGGTCACCTTTCTTTGGAATGGTTACAAATATAGATCTCTCCCAGGCAGTTGGCCAAGTAGCTCTCTTCCAAATTACCTGGCATAGAGTATTTCCAGTGAGTGCTTCATCAATTTATTGAAACATTCCAATGGGGTCCTTTGGGGCGCTAATGCTTTCAGGGCAACTTAAACTTCTTATTTCAGTATCATTGGTTGTTGCTCCTGTGCTACCTCCTGAAATAGGGGAATGTTGACTCGTTCTTTTTGTTATAATTCCTGGGCATTCTTTCCATCTTCTTTGGATGCGGTGTTAGGCAGGGTTCTCTGGAGAAACAAAACCAGGACACTTGTGATTATATATATAAGGGGATAGGTTTATACAACAAGAAGGAACATAACACTAATTAGTCTACACAGAAGTACAGAAGATTCATTCCGTTAACTCACTTCCATGGAATAGTTAATATACTGGAAATTCTGAAACTCTCATGGACTTCCAGGTCCAAGATCAAGGAAGCAGACAGTGGAGTCCTCCCTTAGTCAAGGCAAGCAGAGTCTGCCCAGCAAGCAGCCGGGGGGGGGGGGCATGCGGGGGCAGGGGGCGGGGTCAACAACAGTCAGTAGTTCAGGAGCTGAGTGAAGCAGACCCAGATGGGATATTGAATGTAATCAATGCAAGGTAACAGGAGCCACTAACTTCAAGCTCAAGTGATGCATGTACCAGCAGCATGGCAAATAAAGTCTCAAAGGAGCCTCAAGTTCTAGGGACACATTCCACTAGTTGGCTTGGCCCACAGATTGTGTAGCTCACAGGTTGAGGCAGAGAACTAGCTAAAGCAGCAGAATGCTCCAGCATGCTCCAATCACCAGAGAGCAAAGGAGGGAGACCAAAAGAGAGTGATCTCGCAGAGCCATTTATCTCTTTGCCCTCCAATTAAACTGCAACCTGGTTAATCCTGCATGTGCCCATTGGCCAGGTTGGCACACACAAAAACTATCACAGATGCTTCCTGAGCCTGTCAATATTTCAAATAGAGGCTTGAATTTTTTTCTTTAATTCTTCCCATTTACGATATGCATGTTCTTTTTATCTTCTGTTCTTTTTGGATTTTCCAACTCTAGGTCTTTACACATTTGACCATGATGTTTTCCTTTGCCTTCTTGAGCTGCCTTCTGACATTTTCTAACTAGTTCTTTGTCTTTGTCCTTCTCTGCCATTTGCCTTAGCTATTCCATGATTAAGGGCACATCTCTGCATCTTTTCTGACATCCATGCTGATCTTTTTTTCATTCCTGTCTTTTTAGTAACCTTTTGTTTTCTTCATGCATGATGCTCATGACGTCATCCCACAGCTTGTCAACAATCCCACTTCTAGGTATATACCTAAGATACCTGATAGCAGGGACTCAAACACATAGTTACCAGTGTTCACAACATTACTGACAAGAGCCAAAAGATAAAAACAAGCCAGTCTGTCAACATATGCATGGAAAATGAAGTGTAGTATATACACACAATCCAATATTGTTCAGCAATAAAAATGATACTTTTGATACAAGCTCCAGCATGAATAAGCCTTTAAAAACAATATACTTTGTGAAATAAATCAGACACTAAAGGACAAATATCATATGATTCTCCTTGCATACATTGTCTAGAATAAGCAAATGCATGGGAAGGAAAGGTTATGAGTGGTTACCAGAGTCTAGGGATAGGAGCATGCATAGCTATTGCTGCTCTGTGCAGAGAATCAATTCAAGAAGGCTTGAATTGTTCTTTATTTGGACTATTAATTTTGTGCTTAAGGAACCCTGGTGGTGTGGGAGTTTACGTATGAGGCTCCTCACTGCAAGGTCAGCAGTTCCAACACACCAGCTGCTCCTTGATAACTATGAGTAAGAATCGACTCAACGGCAGTGAGTAAAAGTGTGTGTTGGTTGATAAGAAAGCTTGAGAAGTAGTGATATTCACACAGAATTGTGAGTGTGACTCATGCCACTGCATTGAAAACTTACATGTAGTCACTGAAAATTTTGTTATCCATATTTTGTAACAATATATATTTTTTCATCTGAGCCATTCTGTTACTGATGATGTATTTTAGCTTATTCCAGGGCTTGTCACCCATGATGTAAAATGTCTTAAAAGAATGATTCTTAGGCTTTCGTGGGTTGTTGGGGAATTTAATTAAAGCTAACCTTTCTCAAGAAAAAAGAAAATATATATACACATAGTCCTAAAAGTAGTATGTAATTTAGGTACCTGTATGCCCCTTCTAGGTCTACTGATCCTCAGGTTAAGTGTCTCATCCCTAAAATACAGATTTCAGTCAAGTTCATGGTTTCCAGAATAAGATAAATCTGGCTTTGTATCCTGCTTGCAACACAAACTGCTGCAAAACCCAGGGGAATTCTTTTAGCCTTTCAACACCTTTGTTTAAGAAGTTCTGGTGGTGCTGTTGGATAAACACTGGAATAACAACCACACATTTGGCAGTTCAAACTCACCAGCTGATCCCTGAGAAGAAGATGAAGCTATTTGCTTTCATAAAATTTTACAACATCAGAAACCTTAATTTTAAAATACATCTATACATTTGAATTTACCCAATGTCAGTGAGTTAGTTAGATGGGCTTAAATTTTTATTTTCTCACCTGAAAACAAAAATACTAATAGTTCTCATGCCATAGGTTCATTGTGATTATTAAAATACATCAAAAGTACTTGTGTAGTTATGGTATGCATGAAGAATCTAGACCCATTTGATTGTTTTTAGCTATGAAAATATTAAAATTAGGTCCTAGATGGTCAGAGATGAACTTCAAGTTTAATTCATCATGCAATTACCAATGTATTTACTCTTTGTGCAGTACTGTGGAGGGTTCTGGACCTTGGCAAGGAATGGAGAAGTGAAATATACCCACAAAGAGAACAAGCAGATCTCAGATCTTGTATCTTCAGAGACTGATAGTCATCTTGGGCCATTATTATTGATAACTATATGATACCCAAGTAGAATTTCATGTATTAGAAAGAAAAGAGATAAGCCAATTAGTTAATAATGTATTGATTAAATAGCCCTTTTTTTGTAGTGCTACCATGAAAAATATTTTTTGGGGGGGAGGCAAACTGTTTCAAGCTGTGGATAGATTTTTACTGTTGATTTAATGTGGAAACTTTAAAGCACTACTAATAGGTCATCAAGCTCCATTTATAATAGAGTATTTTCTGCCCACCATCTAATCAGATACTCTTTAACACTGTGATAAAGAGATTATTTTCCAAGAGTGAGCATGAAATGACTTAGAATCAATCTTTAAATCCACCCAACCAATTCAGTAAGACCGTATCTCATTACCTTGGATATGGATTTTCAATTGTGCATGATTGCTTATAACAGAAGTATAAACAAAGGAGTCCATGTAAAATTAAGAAGGAGGAGGAGGAAGTGAATCAAGGAGGACCATTTAATGTTTCTTTTGAAATGTATTGATAATCGCTGCCTCTACTCTGAAGTCTGTAGTCAACTATGTAACTTGCAGCTCCATTTCCCCTTCTTGGACATTTACACACATTTCAAACCTTGTTAGGTGTCATCAAGTAGATTCCGCCTCACAGGGATCTGATGTCGAATGGAATGAGACGCTGCCCGGTCACAGTCCATCCTCCCATGTGTTTGCGCCCACTATGTCAGTCCATCGCCTAAGGGTGCCTCGATTGAGCTGATTCTCTATGTCACTAAACACAATGCTCTCTTCCCAAGACTGGTCCCTCCTAATAACGTAACATGCAAAACTGAGTTTCCGATGTCCTCAACTGCTGTCCCTTAGCCACTTCCCGTCAATCAATGGCACCTGGTTTGCTCAAGAAATATGAGAAGTATTCTGCTTTGTTCTTGTGCTGTTGCTGTTCTGCTCTCTTGCTGCCTTTGTCCAATGCATAACTAACGCCCGTAGATTTTTGGTTTTTAATATTTCTTCAATGATACTTCCTTATTTTCATCCCTATTGCCACAACAAGGCATATTTTACCTGTTCCATTCTTAACTGGATTTCCCCTACTCCCTGTCCCTGCCCAAGTCATTCTTCACCCAACAGCAAGAGTGATCTTAAAGTACTGATTAAACCATATCACTTCCTGTTTAAGACCTTTCACTGTCTTCTCAACGTATGAAAACTAAGAGAAGACAGTGTATGAAGTCGATACATAGTACTGTGTCAAAGGGAATAAGAATGGTTTCATCTGTGAAATGGTAATAATAATCATACCCCCATCAAAGAATTATGGTGAGATTTTAATAAGGGTCGATTTGAACTTTCAATAGTTTCACATTCATTTTTAGTAGGGAAAAGGCCAAATCCAACCAAAATGTAGACTATAAATAGCAATTTTATCATCTCAAAGCACTATCGCCTACAACGAACCCTCTAAATCATTCCATGACATTTTCGTTTGTATTTTTGTGACTTCAAAATAAACTTCTCCCAGGATTAAAGGATAAAAATCTATTTTTTAAAATGATAGAGCAACCAAATTTAACTAAAACATAGAGCATGCCAAAGCCTGAATGTAAGTGCTTTCACAACTCTGCAAACAGAAAATGAATAGATGGCGAGGTCGGTTTGGGGTGGCATCATAGAAATTGAACCATTTTGTGCAAATCTCTCATTTGTATTGATTTGAATTCACCCTTGATTTGAGCTGTGCAAAGCACTCTTCATTTCCGAAGGAGCATCATGAATTCAGCAGCCTATAGGTCCGCAGTCCCTGTGACCCCTTTTCTTTCAATTAGCACATTCTCATTTCAAAAACACCAAGATGAGAATGAATTCATGAAATCTGCTGAGACTAGTGGCTGAAAAATCAGGGGTGCCAATTTTACTTTACAAATCAGGCTAGACCAGAAGATGCACACTGGTACAGATAGGAACTGGAAACACAGGGAATCCAGGACAGATGATCCCTTAAGGACCAGTGCTGGGAGTGGCGATTCCAGGAAAGGGAAGGGGAAGGTAAGGTAGAAAGGGGCAAGTGATCACAAAGATTTATATATAACTCTTTCCTTGGGGGGTGGACAACAGAAAAGTGGGTGAAGAGAGATGTCAGACAGTGTAAGACATGACAAAATAATAATTTATAAATTATCAAGGGTTCATGAGGGAGGGAGAGAGGGGAGGAAGGGGGGAAATGAGGAACTGACACCAAGGGCTCAAGTAGAACGCAAATGTTTTGAGAATGATGATGGCAACAAATGTACAAATGTGCTTGACACAATGGATGGATGTATGGATTGTGATAAGGGTCGTATGAGCCCCCAATAAAATGATTGGGGGGGGGGAAACAGGGGTGAAAGTAAGAAGCTACCAGTTTGGGTAACAGTTAGCTCTGTCTCTAGAACTGGGTTAGCTTGCTTTCTGTTCTTCCTCCCGACCCGCTCCACCAACTAGATCCATAAAAATCTCCCCACGATCTAGTCATGGGTTGTCTTCTCTTTGATTGTGAGCTGCAAAGGTCGACTTGTTTTAAATTGAATTGGTTGATGGACCATCTCACATAAATTGAGAATGAACATTAAACTCCCTATAGAATAAAGCCCTCATTTAAAAAAAATTAATCCTCCAGAATAAGAAGTGGCCATTACAAGGGGCTCTGGTGTCATTGTCGATTATGGGCTGGTAACCACTAAATTGATTGGTTCAAGTCCATAAACCATTCTAAGGGGAAAATGTGAGGTTTTCTGTTTCCATGAAGATGTCTAGTCTCAGAAACCCACAGGGGAAGTTCTACTTCACCTTTCAGAGTCTCTAAGAGTCAGAATCAACTTCATGGCCCTGAATTTTTGTTTGTTTGTTTTTTAGCATTAATTACATTTACATATAATGAATTCTTGCACATACTTGTATTGAATATACAAGAATTTTTTTGTCATGATGTTGTCTGGGTCTAATAGAGAGGATTAAGATTTTTTTTTTAATGAAGAGTTGAGGGATTAAAAAGAAAGCCTTATGACCTTGTTTTTCAGTGATAACTCAATTAAATAATTGCTTATTAAATAATTTGTAGTAGCAAGGGCCTACCACAAATGAGGCCCTTGCTAAATTGATATGAACTCACACATAAAGACTATCGAAGCTACTTGTTGTTAGTTAACATTTGGCCGGCCGGGACACATAGCAATATGTGTGTCATAGAGCAAAACAATACGTTGTCCTGCATCATTTTCATGATCACATTATAACCACTCAGCGTATAACCCTAACAGAGCCAAACAACCCCACAAAGTGACACGAGTAATTAGTAATAGCTGAGACAAGAATGCAGCCTTTTAAAGTAAAATAGGTTCTCATAAGTATAACCTTAAATATTATATATTGTTCTTGAGTCGAATGGATGCTGAAAGAGTTCAGTGGATTTATCTTATAAATACACATGGAAGAGCCCTGTTGGCCTGGTAGGCTAGCTGTTGGGCAGCTGATTGGCAGTTCAGCCCAGGAGCTGCTCCCCAGGAGAAAGAGGAAGTTGTCTTCCCACACAGACTGACGGGCTCACAAACCCTAAGGAGCAGTCTGTTCTGTCCTATGAAGTTGCTGTGAGTTGGAATTGACGCAGTGGCAATGTATTTTGAATGCATTGGGTTGTGAAGTCTATGGCAGGAATTCAGTTTCACTGTTTTCAAAGTAGCTGGCTTTATTGAAGCTTTGTTGAGTGTCATTGTTTTAAACAAATAGATTCTTAGAGTTTATGACCCAGAATTCAACTTCTTTTTGCAAATCTCTTATTTATATCTATTGAATTCACATGTGCCTTCAGCTGAGCAAAGCTCCGCTGGGACCAAAGTTGGACTAGAGAGACCCTGATCTGTGTCCACCACTATGAACTTGGTGCACAGAAGGATTTAGAAACTGTGGTAAAGCGCTATCTGTAAGTTGAACATTTCCCTCTGAAAAACCATTTCTCTAAACTTGATTGTTAAGGTCACGACTCTGCTCTCTTCATGTCTCCTTTAAAAAGTCGTAAGCCTTCACTGTCCTTCACAACCTTCCTGTTTTCCTCAGTTGCGCCTCAACGTGAAAAAATAGAAAAGTACATAAATGAATATCAGAATAAAGGCATTAAAACCAACACCGTTCTTTGATATTTAGACATTTTGCTGGACTCGATTGTATTTTTACTCAGAAGGATATTCTAGTGAATCAAACTCTGGATTTTAAAGTTGTATTTATACAACTCACCTCTGTAGTCTCTGCTGTCTAGATTCTCAGTCATACTGAAATCGACACCATTGATCCCCTCCACTCCCCAATCACCCCGGGCAACTGTACATGTTATTGCTATTGCTTTTTTTCCTTATTCACCTGCATAAAATACAAGTTATCCTTTAGGTAGGACTCAGATGAGATATCACATTCCATGGGCAGTCATCTCTAATTCAGCAGATGTTTATGTAGTATTCTTACCTACTTGTTTCATACCTGGTACATCTTCCATCATAGTCCTTATCTCATTATGTCATAATTGGCTAGTGAGAGCTCTTCCTGCCCCACTGTGATAAAGTTCTTGAGAACAGAGATGCTGAATTGCTGTCACTTATTAGGTTGAGTTCTCTAAAGAAGCAACACCAATGAAGCATGTATGTGTTTGTATATCAAAAAGGATTTATTTCAAAAATGGCTTACACAGTTGTGGAAATAGGTTCGGTCCAGTCCAGTTCGAGTCAGGCGATGAGGCCACAATGCAAACATAGGTCAAGGAACCGGACTTACAAAGGGAAAGGGCCAAAAAGACACCAACTCTGCTTGTCTGTCTGTCTCCCCTTTTGACTGATGACGCCGAGGAGGAGTCTTGATCAGTCAGTCAGTCTCCGCCCCTACCCTCTCCCAAGAGTGTCTCATTGACACCCTAACCATCCCACGGACTAAAGAGAATGTATTTACTTTGTCTGTAAACCTTTTCATGTAACTGAAAATTCTTTGGAACCCCATTTATTATCTATAACAAGATTATTTTTAGAAGGAACAGTTTATTCAATCATTCCGCTATTGTTCTTTTTTAACTTTTTTACAATGTTTTACTACTATAAATAAAACCTGAGTGCATTTTTTTCATCTTTAAATTGCCCCCTCTAATATATTCTGGAAAATGAAATAGCCAGGTAGCAATTTTAGTTTTTTTTTTAATTTTAGAGTTTTATATGTAGTCCACCAAAGTATTGTTCTAAGAATCCATCAATGGAAAATATTATAAATCATCCCAATGGAGCATGAGGTAATTCTATCATTAGGTTAGCCAATGGTACATAATTTAAAACACTGTTGAGAAAAGGAAATTATACATGTGTAGATCAACTTTTAGGCTACAATATATGAATTGTCCAACACGATTGAAAGTTTAAGTGACTGGACATTTTTATACAAAAAATGAGGGTTGGAGATAGATCAAAATTTTCAGTAACACTAATTAGCAAAGGCAGAACCATGACCGCCAGACTAACATGTCATTTCTTTAAAAAGAGAGCATGAAAATCGCAAATATATGGTAGTCCTGTCACCATACCTTGAGAAAATCCAAACCAAAGTCCAACGCCCAGCAACTCCATACCTTGAGATAATGGTCATCTGCACCTTCTCCCACTACGGTGGTTCAACCTTAACTCCAAGGGAGTATGTTAGTGTCTTCATTCTGATACAGGTGAGTCTGGTGGAAAGCCCAGTTTTCTTCATTGGGTTTCCGCATGGGATCCTTCTTGTGTGGCCTGTTGTACACCTTGAAAGAGCAGAGTGTAAAGTCTCAGTAGTCTATAGTTTATGTCCTGGAGCACCAAGTTCTAGATAGAAACTAAATCAAACTGCCCAATTCGGTCTCTTGCTTTGAGGGTGCCCCGTGAATGGTGACTCAGGACTATCGAATACTTACTACTTCAGTGCCTTACTCGATTGCTTATGTATCCGTTGTGTGCATGGTTCTGCCCTTGTCAATGAATATTATTGAAAATTAACCCTATTACCAAACCTCATAGTTTGTGTATATAGCATCCAGCTACTTAAGAGTTTAATCTGTCTTCAAGACTTGAAGATAAACAAGCGGCCATACAACTGAGAGGCAACAAAACCCACATAGAAGAAGCACACCAGCCTGTGTGATCATGAGGTATTGATAGGATCAGGTATCAGATATCAAAGACCCCAAACAAAAATTCATATCATTGTGATTGAAAGGGGTACATAGTGGAGACACAAAGCCCATCTGTAGGCAACTGGGCATCCTCTTAAAGAAGGGTCACGGGGAGTCAGGGTGCAGTATAGCATTGATGAAACACACAACTTTCCTCTAGTTCTTTAATGCTTCCTTCCCCTCCGCCCTCCACTATCATGACTCCAATTCTAACTTACAAATCCAGCTAGATAAGAGCATGTACATGAGTAGAGACAAGATCTGGAAACAGGGAATCCAGGATAGATAAACCCCGTAGGACCAATATTGAGAGTAGCCATACCAGGAGGGGAAGGGGAAGGTGAGGAGAGAAAGGGGAACCGATCACAATGATCTACACATAGCCCCCTTCCCAGGTGGATCAACAACAGAAAAGTGGGTAAAGGGAGACATTGGTCAGTGTAAGACATGAACAAATAATAATAATTTATAAATTATCAAGGGTTCATGAGGGAGGGAGGGGGAAATGAGAAGCTGATACCAAGAGCTCAAGTAGAAAGAAAATGTTTTGAAAATTATGATGGCAACAATTGTACAAATGTGCTTGACACAATGGATGGGTGCATGGATTGTGATAAGAGTTGTACAATCCCCCAAAAAAATGAATTTTTTTAAAAAGAGTTTAATCTGTACAAGTCAGCAAGCTATGTTCTGTGAACTGAAGTCAGCGTAAATGTGTAAAATTTCCACTTCTCAACTGTGTTTAAAATTCTATACCATTGGCTAAACTAATGACACTATCAACAGAATTACCTTATGCTTTATGGGGATGATTTATAATGTTCTCATGACCTAGCCCTACTCAGTACTCATCCTCTTGGAGAGATCACTGAAGGTAGAGGTGCTAGGGCAAAGTACAGTGAAGAAAACAGATGGTGCCTGGCCATCAGGAAGAATAGCATCTGGAGGCTTAAAGGCTTGTCTTAAAACAAGCAACCATCTAAGTTAGGCATCACCTACATGGAAGAAGCACACCAGTCTGTGTGATCCAAGGATTATAAATAATAACATTTGGCTCCAACTGACTGAATAGTGTAAGAGCTTAAATAATAAATATTTGGTTTACAGAAAACTATGGATGATGGCAGACCCCCACAATCCATGTGTGGGGTCCAGTAAGTCCCCTCTGAACAGAACAGTGAGATAGGAGATAGGAATGCCCTTGTGCTCTAACAGTGAGCATCGTGAAGTCCATTTTGGCATCTGTAGTTAGATTAAAATGTAATACTTTGTTATTTGATCTCCCTTTTAACCCATTTTAAAGTCGTTTAAATTTGTAATATATTCTGCTTTCTTTTCTGTGGAGGTTTTTCTGTTTTGTCTAGTCCTTGTTATTGAATTTCATTTGTTTATTTGTTTGTTGGCCTCCTTGTTGTGTTCTGTATGAGTTTCTGTATATAAAATCCAGAATAGGCATATTTATAAAGATAATCACTGGATTGATAATCATTTAGGGTCATGGCAGGGGAGGTTGGGGAAAATGGGGAGCTCACAATGATTATGAGAAGAAAGCTTTCTGAAATTGATTTTGGTGATGATTGCATAAAACTTCTAAATGTAGGTGAATGACTACATAACATGATATGTGAAGCATATGTCAATAAAGATACTTTTTTAAGTGTTCAGTGGGAAATATTATACTGAGCACATTTCCCCTGGGTCTTTATAAGTAATGTTAAGTGTTTTCCTCACCCAGTTTATGCACCAACAGAAGTGTAATTACCTTCTCTGAGACAAACTATGCACGCACGCACACACACCTCTTGACTTGAATTTGCAGTGAGGTTTGCTAATCACTTAAGAGTACCTGCTATTTGGTGGTGACTCTAAAATCATGCTACAAGGCAGGAACTTATTGGTCTTCTCCCTCTCCCCCAATCCTGAGAAACTGACACCAGCTGAGGTGAGGCCTCCTTTCTGGAAGTACTTTCTGAGGTGTACGAATAAGGGGTGATACTTGGTTTGCGTATCTTGTTGCCTGAGAGCCTGGACTGGAAGATTAGATGAACTGAGAGCAGAAGCCTGCTTCCATCTTGGTGCTTATCCCTATTTTTGCAAGCTCCTCCAATTTTTGTCCTTTGTGATTGACTGTCTGCACCCAGCAGAGTGGTGTCCAGGTCACAACGTGTTACATGGTTTTGTTACTGTGTTTTAAGGATGCATAGTGTGTGTGTGTGTGTCAGAGTTTCTTTTTCTAGTCTTCTGATGGATGTTTGAATTGCTTCCAGCTTCTTGCTGTTGTGAATTGTGCTTCAGTGAACACCGGACAGCATACATCTGTTTTGATTTGTTTTGTTCTGTCACTTTTATACTCCCTTCTGTCCCTTATAATATGCCCAGCAGAGGGATTGCTGGATCATATGAGATTTCTATTCGCCGTTGTCTTAGGTAGCACCATATTGCTTTGCACCACTGTTTCCAGCTCCACCAGCAGTGTGTGAGTTCCAGTCTCTGAATCCCCTCTCGCGTGTGTTTTTCTCTTTCTAAGTAAGCTATCATTGGGACGGCACACCATCCTCGGGATTTGCAGCTCATCTCCCAGAAGTCCATTCTTTTCATAGGATTGTGAGCATTTTTTCATGTTTGTTAGCCAATTGTGTGTCAGTTTTAGTTAACCATTCATGCCCTTTGTTATTTTCATGCTCTCGTCGCTGTTTTGTGGCATGTGTTAGTTTGGCAGGCATGCCCTCCACTTGCGAATGAGTGCTATTGAAAGTTTTGCCTTATCCCCAGTCTCACCGTTTGTGTAAATAGTGCCCAGTCACTTAAGCTTTGAGTCTGTGCAAGTCAAAAAGCAGGCCTATATATAATCATATAGTTTCCTTTTCTCAACAGTGTTTTCAATTCTATACAACTGGCTAAAGTAACGCTATATCAGTAGAATTACTATAGGCCCCATTGGGAAGATTTAGGAAATGTTATCCAATAAAGGGATAATGATATCTTTAAAATGAACTTATAAAAACCACAGAGACCTGAGTGGACTTTGGCTTACACTTAATCATAGCCCTAATCTAGGAACAATTCGTTCTTATGACATAGCCTTATTCAAAACGTGCCCTCCTGTCGAGATTAGTGCAGATAAGGGTGTGATAGCAACGTGTGGTAAATACATCACACAACGCCTGGCTAGCAGAAAGAATAACCACCGGGGTCTTTAAGGTTTGTCTTAGAACAAGCAGCCATGTAAGTTATGTGTCAACTAAGTCCACATGGAAAAAGCTCATCAGGCAGGGTGATCCAAGGATTATAAATACTAAAATCAAGCTCTTGAGGAAGTAATGGTCTCAGAGCTGAAATATTGAACACCCTGTTTTCAGAAAACTATGAATGACTGGGGAAATGTCAAGGTCACTTGTAGTGCCCCATATGGATAAAGCCTCTGGTACATACCCTCTGACCAGAGTCCAGGGATGTCTATGGTCTTGCCACCAGCCAGAGAACATTGTAAAATCTCTGTGGCAGATGCAGGTAGGTTGAAATGTAACACTTGATCTCCCTTTTACCCATTTTAAATTCCAGTTTTTAGTATTTTCTGCTTTCTTTTTTCCCCCATTTCTATTGGCCTATGATTCACATATCACACAAATCAGTAGGTCAACCACATGAAGAAAAGGGTGATATGATCATCACAATACCTTTTAGAACCTTTGATTCATTTTGTTCCCATCAATATTAGCTCCCATTTGCCCCTACCTTCCCCTGCCATGCCCCAAAGAACCATCAATCCAGTTCCTGTTTCTGAATGTTTATCTCTCCTGGATTTCATACCCAGAAAAGCATAAAAATCAAGACCAAAAGACTAACAACAATGACAAAGTAAAACAGATAGAAAACCTCGATCAAAAGGAAAGCAGAAAATATTAAAAGCTAGAACACATTTAAAATGTTTCAAAAAAGGAGATCAACTGATGAGGTGTCCCATGGTACCCTAGCTGCATCCGCCATCACCACTTTCCCATGCACTCTGCTCAATAGCAAGGCCGTACACATCCCACATGTAAGGTCAGAGAGGGTTCACCAGGGGTTTAATTCGCTTGTAATCCCTCATCACTTTTTTGTTTAATGGAAACAACTGTAAAATGGGTCAAAAGGGATCTCAAATGATATATTATTGCACTTTAGCTTCACTGCAGCTACCATAACCAACTTTATGATACTCTCTGTGGGGTGACAGGCTGTGCACACCACTCGGCTGCGATCAGAGGGATTCTCAGGAGGCTTAGTCCACGTGTGGGGGGAGCCTGCCAATGGGTCTGGGGCGCTACTTGCATCGGTAGCCTTTTGCAAAACAGGTGTTCACAATTTTCTGCTTTCTTTTCTATTGAGATTTTCCTGTTTTATTTTGCCATTGCTGTTAGGTCTTTCTGTTTCTTGATTTTGTTTGTACATTTTTTCTGAATATGAAATCCAGGGTAGGTAAATCTCTAGAGATAGTCACTGGATTAATAATTACCTGAGGACATGGCAGGGGAGGTTGGGGGCTAATGGGGAGCCAAAACAATCACTTCAAGAAAGAAGAAATTGTTCTAAAATTGATTGTGGTGATTGATTGAACAACTCTTCTTAGAATGATTGATGATTGAATTGTATGATGTGTGAATTATATGCCAATTCAAAAACTAGCAGAACCGAATGCTTCTCTTCAAGGCCCAGCGCTGAGTGGGTGGGAGCAAGGATAGGTAAAAGAAACCTAGCCTCCATGTACACTGGTGCAAATAGGAGCTGGAGGCACAGGGAACCCAGGACGAATGATCCCTTCAGGACCAGTGGTGGGAGGGGCAATACTGGGAGGGTAGAGGGAGAGTGGGTTGGAAAGAGGGAACTGATTACAAGGATCTACATGTGACCTCCTCCCTGGGGGAAGGACAACAAAAAAAGGGGGTGAAGGGAGACGTTGGACAGGGCAAGATATGACAAAATAATAATTTATAAATTATCAAGGGCTCATGAGGGAGGGAGGGGGGAAAAGAGAACCTGATGCAAAGGGCTTAAGTGGAGAGTAAATGCTTTGAAAATGATGAGGGCAATGATGTACAGATGTGCTTTACACAATTGATGTATGGATGGATTGTGATAAGACTTGTATGAGTCCCTAATAAAACGTTTAAAAAAACAAAACAAAAAAAACCTAGCCTCCATCCTCAAAAGGACCGCCCCTCATAAGGTCATTAAGTTCTCCAGTAACTGTGAAGCAAATTGGTAACGAGTGATAGGGGATGACAATCTCTCAAATCAAGGCTGCAGTTAAAAAGAGAAACGGAAAGGAAAAAAAAAAATCATCAATGATTCTCAACTGTCCTAGATCCTGCCTTCGAGAACAAAGATTCCATAGACAAGAATGAGTTTCTGATGTTTACCATATGTTTACTGTCATCGACATTACATTATCCTGTTAATTGAACAGGGAAAAGATGGGGCGTTCTACTCGTGTAAAGAGTTCCAGTCTCGGAAACCCACAATGATAGTTCTACTCTGTCCTGTAAGGTTGGCATCAACTCAATGGCAGCAAGCTGGGTTTTTAGTTGGGTTAATTGTATAATGGCAATACCTGTCCATTTTTCTATCACACTGTTAGTTTTTCCTGATTTTAAAGCTCTTCATGCAGTGAGAATAAAATCATTTGACTGAAAAAATTGTATATTTCCCATTTGTCAAGTACATTTTAACTTTTTACATTGTCTTTCACAGTTAAAAATCTTGGCCATATGTATCTATCTTTTCTTCTGCAAACGATCCAATTGCTTTTCTCTGTAGAGTACCCTTCCCTATCTAAATTGATTAGATAGGTATTTCCCCACTTAGATACATGAGGGGGCTTCAAAAATTTGCAGGAAAATGCCATTCTTTTTCCAAGAACATTTTGAAGCCACCTTGTGTACTTGTTATTTGTTGTTGCTAGTTGAAGTCAAATTGATTCCCACTCCTGGTGCCCCTGGTGTGCAGAGGACCACTACCCCATAGGGTTTTGAAGGCTGTGACTTTTTGGGAGGGCATCCCTAGGCAAGTCACCCCTTGGGGGTTCAAGCTGCCAGCCTTTGGGTTGGTAGTTGAGCATCTAACCATTTTTACCCTCTAGGGCCCCCTCAGGAGAGATAAGCTTTATCTAGCTTTCTTACACTTTCTTTCTTTTCCTTTTATTTAAAAAAAATACATTTTACTCTTTGACCTATTTAGAATTTATTTTGGAGTCTGGTGTAAGATCAACCTCTAGCTAGAATTTTTACAGAATGACCTATTTTTCTTAATACCATCTCTGGGCTTTTAAAGAAATCTTCTTAGAGGCAATTGTATTAAAATAGCCAACATCCAAAGTCATAGCTTGCTGATGACCATGAACTCTGCTTCCTCCTCCCAGGTGAGCAAGAGCCAGCTGTAAGCAGTGATTCTGACATCTCCCTGATTATGGCTATGGAAGTTGGACTGTCTGATGTAGAACTTTCCACTGACCAGGACTGCGAAGAAGTGAAATCGTGAACTGGAAAACACAGACAAGGGGGATGGTAGGACCCAGGGAGAAAACGGGGAGAAGTGCTCCAAGACTCGGACCAGGCACACGCGGCTCCCCGACACTTTGGCAACCCCAGGGAGCTCCACTCAAGAGGGGTCCCGAAAAGCAATATCCAAAGTCACACTCATCACGTTGCAGTTCCTCTATCTCTACAACAGTCAATGGCCTTGGCAGCTTGTAAGATGAAAGCTGATTGTCCCTTCCATGTCCTTGTAGACCCTCACCTGCAGAAGCTCCTGGAACAGTGACTGGAAAGGCACCAGGAGGGTTTCTTTGTTTCATGTCAATCGCCACCCCGCCCCACTCCCCCCTTACACCCCAGTCTTATTGTCCTTGGTTTGGGAATGTTGTTTGATTTCTTTGGCAATTTCTTTTTAAAGACTGTTTGTAGTTACTTCACCCCACGCCTTTGTTGTTGTTTATTTGTTTATGCTGTTGTTGTCTCATAGTTCCTGCTATCACTTTGTATGCCATCCTTAATCCAGAAGACCGTAACCCTTCAGCAGGAAGTGTGCATGACTTTGGAAAGGGCCTCAGCACCCAGAAACAATCTAAAGCCAGCTGTCTTTCATTAAGAATCCAAATGATTTTAAGTGGGTCTTGGAAATCCCAGCTGTCAGAGACTCCAAGACTTGGCTCTGAATCTGCTAAGATGAGACCATTACTCATGAATGTAAGCGATCACATTGTCAGAGACTCCAACACTTGGCTCTGAATCATGAGACCATCACTCATGATGGGAAGCTTCATCACATTGACTTCCACTTGCCAAGCTCCCTAGACTCCACCGGAGGAGAGAGGGGAGCTCTCAGGGGAAGCACTACAACTCATCTGGGTCTTACAGTTGTAGGCTGGAATTCTCAACTCCGAAGCCCCTTCCAGGGCATTTTAATGCCCCCCTTCATGACTGTAGAGCTGGTAGCTGGGTCGACAGGCCTAGTTTTAAAACTGCATCCATCACCGTCCAGTAAGTTCCCTTTCTTGGTGATCTCGGGTGTGTCGGTGAACAGCTGCTCCACAGGTGGGTCTTCCATGGCTGATGTGTCAGAGGTAGATTACCACGCCTTCCTTCAGAGATGTCTCTGGGTAGACTCAAACCCCCAACCTTTCAGTTATCAGCCAAGGGAATCGGCAGTTTGCGCCACCCGGGAAATGCTTTAGAAGGAGGCCTCGCATATTCCTCCTGTGGAAAACAAAGGTCTGCTGCCCAGGCTAGACTCTGTCTCTGCCATCAATGAGTTCTGCAGGAGATGGAATCTTTTTTGAAGATCCTTGGGCTCGTTGGCAAACACAATGGTGACTGCCATTTGCCAAGTGGGCTTCACCTTCATTCTAGCATACACCTGTAAACTTCATCACGTGGACAGGCTTAGGGGAATCCTGAGCCGGTACCTTACGGAGCTCTCAGAGTGCGTATGATGTATGATTCGTACAGCTCATCACACCCCGCAAGTCCACCATCAGTTTTATCCTGAGAGAGCCCATGTCGGGGAGAACAGAAAAGAAGCGTCAAACGTATACAAAGAATCCTACCAATGTTTTTAAACGGTTTCTGTTTGTACTTTTTTTTTTCTAACGATGACAGAGATGGGCTATTTTTTCAGTGGGTGATTTTGTAATACACTCAGACTCTCCCAGGGTGGAGCTGGTTTTGCTGCCTTGTCAAGGTGGCGGAGAGTGCCTCTGGACAACCTAGAATGACCTCCTCATCATCTGCAAGAACTTGGTGACCCAGACCCCTCCACCCTTCAATTAATCCCACTCGTGTTTATCGGCCAGGCTGGCACAATAAACTAGCTCACTTGGCAAAGGGCAGGCGCTGCCTTGGGTTGTGACAATAAGCAAGCCCTCCTCACCAAGTCCCACTTACAGGTTTGGGGGGGGGGGCGGTCATCTGTATCATCGTCCCACTTACACGCATCCACAGACACAGCTGGTTCTGCTGGAAACCCAGCGGTCTGCTGAAACACGGGGAAGAAAGAGGACCCAGGCATGGTCTTTTTCATCCCCTTTCAACATTTCCTGTTTGTTGACTTGTAAACACAGCAAGGCGAGGAAAATTACTACCCCCTTCACAAGTGTCACGTCTCTCTTCTCTGAGGGCCTAGCACATCTCATCATGAATCCATTTTCTCCTCATGGTAAGGCAGGCAAGGAGGGAGGGAGGGAAGGGGGTAGAGCGCTCTGAACCAGCAGGCAGCAGAGCCAAGGTCAGTGTTGGCCACAGACCCAGTTTCTTGATTAAAGTGAAGGACTTTCACAGGACTCCCCAGGCCCTCTCTGGACTGAGGACCTCTGACAAGCCTGGTGTTAGAAACCCTTTGTATGTTTGTTTGGCAGATAATGATGGCGTTAGCAGAATGTAAAGGTTGACATGTAACATCCAAGAACAGCCTTTGAGATGTGGTCCCGCTGTGATGTTGAG
Organism: Tenrec ecaudatus; assembly: GCF_050624435.1. Lineage (NCBI taxonomy): Eukaryota > Metazoa > Chordata > Mammalia > Afrosoricida > Tenrecidae > Tenrec > Tenrec ecaudatus. Next base: position 75,080,793 of record NC_134532.1, read on the forward strand.
AAGGAAGAGCTAAGGGATTGACTGTTGGGTCCAAGAAGAAGGCATTGTTTGCCTTGCTTTGGTTTCCAACTGCTGTGAGTCACAGAGCTCTCGATCCCTGGGTGATGGACTCCTTCAATTCTTGGTGATTGGTGGGGAGAATGGCTGTGGGACCATATTCTTTTATCTCAGAGGTGGTTTTTGTTATTTTTTTTCCTCAGTCAGCAGAGGGCTATCTGCCTAGCCCTCTTAAGTCAGCTTTGCCCTCAACAGACATTGGCATTGTCTTCACTCAAATGAAATTGGAAGATTGAGTCAACAGCAAACAAATTAAGAGATTGTATTGCATAGGCCCTGAAAGAGAAAACCTTTGGGGCTATATAGTTCTCTGATGAAAGTCATCTCTTCCTGCCAGTGGCCTGGGAAATCAGGAATTGAGCCCAGATGTGGGCCTTCGCCATCACAGCCCTCAAAGGATGCCTCAGAGGTGGTGAGGGTCAAAGCAGGCAGACCGAAGTGGACAGCTCTGGTCCCAGGGAGGTTCTGCTGCAAGCACCCAAAGCCTAGGAGATGGTGCATTTGTCAAAGGTTTGTTTCAGAAAGACTTCCCCGTGTGGCTTTGGTCTTTACAAAGATGGCTAAGCAGCATCAAAGGATTTAGAAGAAAGGGAAAGAGCTCAGCTCAGTAGCCTTCTTCCCCCACCCTTCCCCCTAGAGAAGAGACCATTCCCTGGGGACTCAGTGGTTGGTTCACTGAGGAGTGACTGCCAAAGCATCTGATGATCCTATTTCGAAGTGGATGCAAACAAATCACACGTAGATTTGCATTGTTCTGTAAGAAGGGTCTAGACCGCTGCGGTCCGTGGAAATTCAATGCTGGTCATTTCATTTTTTCTACTACTAGCAGCAGCTTAAAAAAAGAGCGAGAAAATCATTTCAATAATATATTTTTATGTACCCTATTATCATTTCATTTCAACATGCAATTAATATAAAAACGTTAGTGAAACATTTTATCTCCTTTTTAAAAAAAGGCATTCTTAGAAATCCATTCCGTGCTTGGGCTGTGTAGCACATCTCAATTCAGACTGCCCAGACTGAAGCACGCACTTGCCGGATGTCGCTCCGGGCTACCCATTGGACAGCATAGGTCTAGCAGGTCTTCAGTTTCCCTCCAGATCCCCTGGCCCATTCCTAAGAAAATCAGCTACAACCTTACTTACCTCCAGAAAGAACCAGATACCGCCCAAGTCACCTATGAGAGGTCCAGATGCATGCATTTTGTTCTATATTCAGGCAGCCCTGCCTGACATTTCTCCGGAAACTTTTGAGCCTCACCCCTGATGTCCATAGCCACTTATTATTATCAAGCTGGCCAGTCATCATTGTTGTTGTTTAAAGTCACACAAGCCACACTGATGTGATGCTGAAACAAAAGTATACTCTTCCCTTCAACAACAAGCATTTAACCTAATACGTCATACTTAGAATTTCAGATCATAGCCCCCCAATTTTACCTTGAGCCCAGGTTCTTCTTCCAAATAAGGCCTTCCACCAGTCCCAGTGTCCCCCAGCTCCATAACTGTCACTCAAACTCACGATTTTGGAAGGAAAGGGTGACAAGTACATATTGAGTCCAAATATAGGATCTTGTGTGACCTTACTATAAAAGAGTCTTTGGGATGTGTGATCATCCAGCCTCTCCTTGGTGACTTGTGACCTCCTCTACCAGCCAGCCATTTACTCTGAAGGCAGCCTGTCCTCTCATCCTGTGGCCATGAGAAAGCAAAGGAGCATTTCCAACTCACTCAGAATAATTCAGAGTCACCTCCTGTGTGGCCGGTGCCTTTGGGAAGCACTGAGTCTATATGGTAGATGGCACGTCTGAATACGGATCCAATCACACTGATGTCTACCCCAGTTGTTCACATAGTCAGGCCAGGGTAGAGTTAAAAGGTAAAATGTTAAAACCCAGAAAGACACTAGATTAGACTGAATTTTCTAGAGAAACCAAGCCAGTGATGCTCATAGATGCATAACAGAACTGTATATCAAGAAAGAGGCACAGCCCTGTCCAACCAAGCCCATGGGTCAGATGCTAGCTGGGGACTCTCAGAGCCCCACAGCTGCCAGCAGTTGAAGCAGGAAGACAACGCAGCCAGCTGAGGGCTCACAGGCCAGTGGGTGCAGGAACATGCCAGAGCCCTGAGAGCCCCAGGGTTGGAAGCCAGAGTTAGACACACAATCCAGGCAAAAAGGAAGGTGAAACGGGACAAGACAGAAGAACTCTTCCAGTCTCTCTTATAGAAAGGGCCCACCTTCTAAGAGGCTTCATTGGGCTGTGACCTGATTGATAGGTTGAACTCTGCTGAACTCTCCCCCGACTTTCACACAGGTGCAAGTTGACATAAAGCCTCATGATCACAGATACCTATTTAAATTCTCATCGTCTTGAAATCATCACAGCCATGGTGGTGAAGTGCTATCCAAAAACTTTGTGTCTTTTAGCATTTCCCATATTCTAGTGGAAATATCCTTGCTTATGCTGGGTTTGGTAGTTTTGCTAATTACAGTACTCAGAGGTCATCTCGGTTACGGCCCCAACTCCCCTACGGCCACATGCTTTCCAAGGCAGACATAGTGAAAGTAGCATAAGACCTTTCTTATACATAGTTCACAGTTTGTATGGAAATTCTTACAGGACATGCAAATTTAGTGGCATTTAATTATGTTGATTGTAGCATCCATTGAAAGCAGTAAAATCTCATTAAATCAGAACTTCTTCGGAGAATCTGGGATCAAGAGGCACAGCTCTGTGGAAGAATGCCCAACCATCTGGAAAACTAGTCTATCATTTAGATTTATTTCTCCTTTTTAGTTTTCAGTCCTGCTGTATTGCTGATCCCATCCAGTTTTGTGGCTCTTTGACTGCCTGCCTCTTTTGTTGCTTGTGAAACTATGAACATTCTTTGTACAAAGTCCCTCTTCTCCTATATTTTTTCCTTTGTGTCTTTATTCTCTCTTATCACAAGACACTCTCCAGTAGCATACTGGTCGACAACAACAAATGGTTGGCTGCAGATGGGTGGACATACTGTGATTGCCATTGTTACTGTGGCAATTGGTCCTCCTTTTTTCTGGGGGGCAGTATCTTGGTTTGCATTTTCTGACGAGGAAAACTTCATTACTGTAAAGAAAAGTTTTTCACACACTTTTATATCACTTGATCTCAGATCATCGATAACTCTTATCTATTGGGGGAACCCTAGTGGTGTAGTGGCTACTAACCACAAGGTCAGTGGTTCAAACTCACCAGCTTCTCCACAAGAGAATGAAGAGGCTTTCTGTTCTCATACAGATTTACCACCTTGGAAACTCACAGAGGCAACTCTACTCTGCCCTAAGAGGTCACTGTGAGTTAGAATTGACTCAGTGCCAGTGAGGTTATTCTTGTTGTTTGCCAGGAAAGGCCTCTAGGCAAACAATGGCCAAGTGACAATTCCCAGTGTCCTCTAGATTCTTCACCTTGTGCGTTCACCACATGCCCCAAGGAGCTGTGAGGGGTTGTGAGCGGCACTGGATCCCACGTGCATTCGTGCTTCTGGACGGTAAGCCTAGACCTTGCTCTTGGTGGTTATCTGAAAACCCACTTCTTCCTTAACACTGAAGAGGCACAAAGGGACTTTCCCCCAAGGCAGGTGACAGACAACTCCTTGTGCAGTGCTCTGACCGCAGAAGGCCTCTTACGGGGCCTCAGCTGATGGGCACGTTTGATGAGGCCAATTGAAGGTGGGTGGGATGCCACACTGCAGGAAGTCAGAGAAGAGATGGCAGGCTGCCCAGGCAGGGAGCTGGCCCCAGCATGGCGGGAAAGGCTTCTGTGAGCGACAGAACATGGAAGCTTTTCCTGAGCCAATGCTCATGTTGAAGATTCCGCATGCCTGGGTTTCTGGGTTTGCATTTTGAGGAGAGGTGATCTGTCTCATGGAATGGCTCAGGGAAGTGACTGCGGGCTGGGGGGCTGGAAATTAAGTGCATTCTGAGAAGCGGGTCACAGTTGCGTAGCCTCACTTACCCTCTGCCTCCGCCAGCAATTCTCCCCGCCTCACCTCCCCAGGCTCTTTGCAACAGCAAGAAGCATCTTCACAGCCACCTAGATCAGTAGACCCACTCCTCTGCTTTGAACCTTTAGAAGTCCTACTTTGTTAACCCCAAGCCAATGAAGCGACTCTGGATCCTAGATGTGGCCTCTTCATCACCAAGTCATTTAGTGGCAAAACCCGCTCGTACTAGAGCCAGAAAGAGCATGCTAAGATCAGTCACATCCCTCTCCGCAGCCCTCTCAAAGATGCCTGCTTCCCGGCTCCATGACCCTGGAGCTTTTATTCGGGAATAGTGGTGATCAAAGACCTGCCGGTCCTCCTGTTCCCTTTGAAGTCTGCACTTAGTACAGAGTCATTGGTTCTATGGCAACTTGATCAATGTTGGTCGATGATGCTAGCCATAAGGTAAGTCTGTAGCTCTCTCGAGAAGCCCTCTCGCTAAACAAGAGTGAGGGAAACCCGGGAGAAGGGGGAGCTCCGGCCAAGTTACCCAGAGTCCCAGCTCAGCAACCTGTCCCCAGCCTGGTCACCCCGACTGAAGCAAAGGGCTTAGGGAAGCAATACGGAGGCCATGTGTGCTATTTAAACCAAAGACTGAGCACCATCCAAATGGACACATGTTTCTTCCATTGACTGGTTTAATTTTCTCCACATGTTCTTCTAAGTCAAAGTGAACATGAACTGCATGCTGGCATGCCGCGGGGAAACTGGTGGTGGAGGCAGAGTGGGGGTGAACAGTGTGGGGTTTTTTTTGGTGGTGGGGGGTGTTGAAGGCATTCCCTTGCAGGCTGGCCATCCACCTGTAGGTAATCAAGACAGCTGACATGCCAAGGGAGCTTACTGCCACACCATCTTTCAAAGTGGCTTTCAGACGCCCTGCTCCCTCAGGCGTTTCAGGCAAACCCAGCATTTCATTGAACTCAGAATCTTGCGCTCTTTGTGAATGCGAGGATTTTAAATAGCCAAAGAATTTCCCAGAGTACGCGCTCGCGAATATTCCACGCTTTTCAAGAAAATCCCAAACAGTGGCCTGTCCTGACAGACAGCAGGTCTGTGGTCGATGGACTAACAGGTGGACCTCCAGCCTGGCTGTGTGTCAGCAGAGAGGGTACTTACAGTTCAGTTGGGCGCTATTGCAAGGGAAAGGGTGCCCTCTGCTGGAATAAGCACCATGGTCCCTAAATTAACTTCCTCAACAGCTACTTACTTGCCTTTCAGCGCGATTTCCTCCGTTGCGTATTTGGTCTGTGTTTATAAAAATAGGAAAGGATATCCCGGGCTCTGGAAAGCTGGGTGGTACCCCATAAAGGATGGCCTCCCTGTCAGCAGCCCCTTCTCCCACAAAATGCTGAGCTTTACGTATGGGCGCTCTAATCTTCAAAGAACACACAGCTGGCTGGAAGGTCGGTGCAGTGTTCTAAGGCAAGGGCCTGATATTTTGTAATCTATCTCGACTTTATTCTTGTGAAATTGCAAAGGAAGATCAACAAACAGACTTCTTTCATATGAATGTAAATGGCGTGAAATACTGATGTGTTTTGTACGTGTACATAATAATATAATCACTTTCTGCTTTTACGTTGCTAATCTAAGATGGTTGTATCATTTTATAATTAGAAAGATATGTATGGGGTGAGGGAGGGTGGGAAGGGACTGCTATTTTTATAGTGGGGGGGGGTCGTCCCTGACATTTAGAAAACTTGAAATAATTTTGTACTTGTGAGAATTTACATTCCATCCATTTCCTGAAGGAATTTAAGGGGGGAGGGGCAAAGACTATTGTTCTTCAAAATGTTTCTGAGCTGGGAGATGACCATTCTGCTATTTGAGATGGGCTTCCAAGCCAGAGGCCTGTGACACCTGGATTTGTAGACTGCAGACAACTACCAGCAATTACCACTTACATAATGTGAAGAAGGGGAAAAAATGACTGTCCTTATTTTAACCACTTTGTGGAGGGCATTGATTTCCCAAAGGAGGCTTCGACGGCCAAGAACAAATGTGCATGGTGTCATTAACTGATATTCCATACCGCACCCTGGCAAAGGCCTGCCCAGTGGGTCTACGAGTGTTTCCTAAAGAAGGAATGCTCTGCCTCTGTTGTGAGAAGAACGGTGTTGTTGGGAGGGAGTATGGTGGTTTGCTGCTCCACGGAGTATTTCTGGTCAGTTCCGCAGCACCTACCTTGGGCCATCCCATCGGATCCACTACCTGATTTCTCTGGATCGTGCGCCTAAGCTTTCTTGATTTATTTGTCCCATGACTCAAAAACCCTGTCAGTTGCTCCGGGTGGCACCTGCATTTCATTTGGACTGAGTAACTCTCAATTCCTGAAAGAGCATAGTCGTGGATTAGGTAGCCATGTTATCCAATCCCCTCTGGCTGCACAAGGTCATTGGCATATTTAAATAATTGGTTAAAGCGGTATATCACTTGTTTTTGTTTTGTTTTGCTTTTCTGTGTAAATCTCAATCCCTTCTTGCGCACCTCAGATACCAATTCCACTCGTTCCAAAGCACTTTATGTCTCTTGAAATACGCGGAAATCAAAAAGCCTGTCCCTAAAGGGACCTTGTGTCCTCTATTGGGAGACGCGGGCTTTTATTTTGCTTTGTTCTGTTTTCTGTATGCTTGGAAAGCACAGACAGATGGTCTCATAGTGAAATATTAAGGATGGTCCTTGGAAACATTCGATAGTACAACATGACTGTTTTCATTATTCACAAGATTATAGTGTAACAGTGCAATTGTGTTATTATGTACTGGTAAGAAAAAATATATTGCTACTATAAAAGTTTTAAGACAAGGACTGTGAACCCCAGGAAATTTCATTGCAAGAGTTTGTTTGGCTATATTTGGGTTTGGTTTGGTTTTTGTTTTTTAATAAAATGAAATTGGACGCCACTGTGTTGTGTCACTCGTCTTTCCTGACTTAGCTGCCTTACACAGAGTCCCAGAGGTGGGGCTTCGGGTTTGAAAACACGGGTATTTATAGACATTGTGATCACATTTTTTTTAAAAAAGAGCAACTTAATCACTTCCTTATTTCCCACAGGCACGTGTCTTCCCCTGAGCTCTGTCCCTGTGCCTGGACTGATGAATGAAGGAGCAATTCCTTTTAAGGGCGGCTAAATTCTCCTGAGGAACTCTTAGGTGGGGACTGAGCCCTATGACCTACACTGTCTCAGGCAGTATGGTCACAGGTGGGGCCTGCCAGGTGGGGCAACCAAGTGTTTCTTTATATGTGTTTGTGCCCCCCACTGCTGAGTGGGACCTGATACATAGTGATCCTACAGGCACTGCCCCTCGAGGTCTCTGAGGCTGTAAGTCTTTGCAGGCTCAGTCTGACAGTCTCAGCGTTCCCCCTCAGAGCAGCAAGTACATTTGAACTGCTGACCTTGTGATTTGCAACCCAATGCTTAATCTGCTGCGCAGCCAGGGTTCCTTTGTCTTTGTAAACTTCCCGTTCCTAAGAATTTCCAAGGAAAAGCTAAGCACACAGAAGAGAAGGGGAATGTGGAAGCAGAAGGTAAGGAAAGGGTTGCTATCACCTACTATTAAATGCATAAGTCCCTTCATGTGGCCTATAACCCAGTGTCTGGCCAGGCAAGACTCTGGAGGAGCAGACTTGGCTGGGTATGCCAATCGCAGTTCGGCCTATGACCAGACCCTTCCACCTGGTCAAGTACCGCTCAAGATAGAGAACCCACTGGCAAAAAGTCAAACTATAGCAAGCTCTTTCTTCCTTAAATCAACTGCTGGATACATCTCAGAAAATGTTAGTGCCCTGAAGGCTTATCTCTATGAGCCAGTTCAATTTGTAACCAACCAGTAGCTGGAGAGTTGACTTCGACTCAGGGCAACACTATGTGGGTCCAAGCAGAACTGCTTCATTACACTTGCAAGGGTGGCTTTCTGGAAACAGATCAACACGCCTTTAGACTGAGGCACCTGTGGGTCAAAGGAAGGAAGATATTTACGGAAGGAAGCGAAGACCTTGCCTTTGCTCCCAGTGTCTCCATTGTTATCTGCTCAGCAACCTTTGGGCAGCAAGGAAGCTGATGTGGGAATACAGATTAAGCTCTATCCCAGGACCTAGAAAGCATAGGAGGCCAGGAGTTCTCGGATTGGAATCATGTGTTCTATGGAACATGCTAGAAATTACAGTATAGGGGTTTAGGGCAACCAGGTTGGGACAAGCCTTTGTACAACAACATATGTTAGCTATTAAACGCTTTGAAAAGGCCTTCAGTAAAGTCATCTAGCCAACTTTCGGTAACTCCGCTTTTTCTGTACCTGATTGACGGTAAAAACAAAACAAAATGCACTGCCATAGACTCATCGTGACCCTAGATTCCTCGTAGCTCTCACCACTTGTACAGAAATAGACCACGTGTGTGGAACATATTGGTATTGGGATGAGAGAAAATTCTACTAGACTATTTCCCACGTCTCTGCCTCATGTGAGCCACAGTCTCTTGCTGTTCCCAGTTTATTAGGTGAAGGTCAAGCTGTGCATGGTTTGCACTGCCGGCCTGGCACTGGCTTCACCTAGTATGGGAATGTGTCCCTGAAAACAGGGCACCAGGCACGGCTCAGAGTCACATGCCCAGGCAACACTGAGTAGCAGCGTGCCTTAGGCTGTGCCCTTTTCCTCCGGGAAGTAGAGGCCTCACGGAGCCTAGAATTCCACTCTGTGTTCTTCCATTTGCAGAAGTTGCTCAAATTAATGTCATGGAAATTTGACAATTCCCCAGAGTCTTATAGTAAGCCAGCCAGGCCAGCTTTTCCACTTAATTTCTACAATTTATACTTAGGCTGCTCCAAAGTAAACCACCAAACATCTTGGGTTCTCAAACTACGGCCTGCAGGTCACATGCGCCCCACCGAGGACATTTATCTGGCCCGCCGGGTGTTTTTGCCCCGTTTTTTTTTTTTCACTTCAAAATAAGATATGTGCAGTGTGCATAGGAATTTGTTCATAGTTTTTTTTTTAACTATAGTCTGGCCCTCCAAGGGGTCTGAAGGACAGTGAACTGTCCCCCTGAGTAAAAAGTTTGAGGGCCCCTCGCATAAAGAGTTAAGCGGTGGACGTCTAGCTGAAAGCTTTGGGGATGGAACCTACCCAGAGGCACCTCAGAAGATAGGCCTGGTGATCTCCTTCTGCACACTCCCAGGCTGGAGCAGCACCTCTACTCAGCGGGTATAGAGCTGCCTTGAGTTGGGATTAACCCTATGACAACCAACAACAAGCCAGACTCCATCACCTCCCCTTGTCAAAAAACACAATGTCTCACCTAATAATAATTCCTTTCGAACCCATGTTTGAGTTAATGATCTATTTTTACTCCTATATTGAGTAATGCTTTGAACCAGATTGGAAATGGGGAGGCAAAGGTGAATCGTACATGTTCTCTGTGGGAGAGTCAGCGTGCCAGCCAATGAGAAATGTAGGTGGATTGAGAAAGGCTTCATATGTCTGAGACTTGGGGAATAAGCACTCTATCAACCCTTAGTGACCCCAAAAGGGAAATGATTTTCTCTCTTACCTCATCACATGCATTTGTATGGAGTGTCCTTTAAGTTTCACATTGAATCTTTGTTCCTGGCTGTCAGAAGGGAAAAAGACCTGCATCTTCGGAGACCAGAGAGCCCTCTGCTCTCGGCAATTAGACCTCCCTGCATTGATTTCCAGTGGCTGAGCCAAAGTCCATTTGTGAGACCAGCCCCACGTCTCCAGATCCAGAGCGCAGCTCTGCTGGCACACTGGGAGATATAAATTAAACTTCTCCTCCCACTCAGACCTTTCTGCCAGGAAAGACATCCCCTCCCCTTTCCCAGTGGAGATATCAGAAGATCTGATCATTGTCATGACCCTAACCTAATCACTCCCTCTGTGCCTCCTTCTAGCATTCCTGTCCTCTTGTTCTTAAGGATCATTTACTAAGGAGTCAAGAGAGAAAGAAGCCAGAGCTAGTTTCCATTGGCGGGCAACTTCACATCGTTGCTATGAGAGCTATGTACACAACACAGCTGTCATGGAGATTATAGATCTAAGAAGAGCCTCAAATCTCTAAGAGGAAAAAAAGGCACAGTATTTAGAGATTGGGAAATGGCATCAGTATCTATAAATACTTGTGTGAGCTGAGAAGTTAGCTACAGAATATAAGCAAACAATAGTGTTAGACCTCAGAGTAAGATTACATCACATTGGGCCCGAGCCTAATCCTAATGTTGTTCATCACCAGAGAAATTCCCAGGAAGTCTCATACCTGGGACCTATGACAATGTAGGAATGTGATGCCGGGACCAAACTAGATCTCTTACGGACCCTCCTTTCCATATGGGGCACTTAAAAATGTTCCATTTGACTCTTCCTGGCATCTATTTTCTTTCTCCGTCTCCTCTCTGATTAAAACCAAAACCAAACTCACTGCCACTGAGTCGACGCCAACTCAGAATGAGCCCACAGGACAGGGTAGAACTGGCCCTGTGAGTTTCCAAGAGTGTAACTCTTTATGGGACTAGAAAGCCCCGTCTTTCTGTCTTGGAGCAGCTGATGGTTCCAAACCTCTGACCTTGTGGATCACCAGCAGGGCTCCTCTGCTTGGTAAAAGAAGACAGTAAAGAGGAAGAAAGAATGTCCCTTAATTAGGGGCAGTGTCCCTGATAGAACTTTGGTTCACTAACCACGATGCCAGTTTGGGGACAGGTATCTCAAGAATGGAAAACAAGCAAAACTGAAAACTAGATTGTATGACATTGATAAATCCAAGCAAACAAAAACGACCCCACTGTCATTGAGTTGATACCAACTCACAGTGTCTATAGAGCTGCCGAGAGGATAAATCTTTCCCAGAGCAGACGCCTCACCTTTCTCCCAAGGAACGACTGGCTGGTTTGAACTGCCTAACCTGTGCATAGCAAACCCACACTTACCTCACAGTGCCTCCAGACTCCTCACATTGTATTGTTAGAGTGCTGATTTTATCGTCAGGAAATACTCCTTAAGCAGGAACAGTTCAAATCTGAAAGCAGAATCAATTAGATGTGGCAGTATTATATAAGCAGAGACATGTACACATACACACATCACCCACAAGCTGAGTCACAGTGTGTGTCTCTAACGTTAGCTGTGCAAGACAGCCGATTGCCTTGAGATGTCAATGTGCCTTTTGACTTTTGAACCTATCTCTTCAAAATAAATAAAAACCATTACACTGTGCTATCCAGAAATAGCTCCCAGGCCGCAGCCCACCCTTCTTCCAGCCTCTACTTTGGCGATTGACAGGAAGAGAAGAGAGAAGGCTTTCCCCTAGGCATTACAGAGAACTGGACAAGAAAGGATCCTTTGGGGGAGGGCCTTGGGCTTCTAATCACACGGTTGGCTATAATAACCCACCAACCACTCCACAGGAGACAGAGGAGGATTTCTGCGCCCTTGAAAATGCACAACCTCAGAAACCATAAGGCGCAGTCTTATTCTGTCCTGTGGCCTGATAGCACCACTGCGAGTCAGACTCGGCTCGATGAGGAAGGGCGTTTGGTATCCACAAGAGGGGGCCTGGTGATGTGAAGGTTAAGCACTTGACTGCTCCCAGGAAGGTAAATGGTTTGCATGAAGTAGGGACTCCATGGGAGAAACAACCAGCCGTCTGGCCTTGGAAAGTTTTACAACCAAGAAACCCTGTCAAGCAGCTCTGCTCTGTCCTATTGGGTCACCGAGAGAGTCGGCGTCAGCTCAGCGGCACACACCCACAGATGTCCAGAGAAACGCTCATACTAAAGAACACGTCAACTATTGGCTAAAATATTAGGGGGGAAAAGCAACCTTGTGGATCCAGTGGTGTTGTAAGCATCTCACCGCTGGCAGGGGTCTCCACGTGGCTTCTCCAGCTCGAGAGGTCTGGCTCCATCAGCCTCTCTCCATGTGTCTTCTCCACAGGGATGTCTCGCAGGGAGGAGAGAGAGAGATTGTGCCTCCTGCCTCCCCAAGGAGGAAGACAGGAGTTCCCAGAATCCTCAGGAGAAGCCCATGCCCACACAGAGGCCTCATTGGCTATCACCTGATTGACAGGCTAAACTCCACCCCTTCACTCTTACTCCTCTCAAATTGACAAACGACTGTATACCGACCGCATGCCAGATGGACCTGCTAATATTCAATGGACTAAGGATTCACAGACTGTTTTGAGTAAGGGCCTGATTATAAATATTTTTGACTTTGTGGGCCACCTATGGTCTCTGCAATTTACTCTTGTTTGCAGCTTTTTTTTAACAACTGTTTAAAGATGTCAAAAAGAATCATAGTTCATACGTCATACAAAAACACTAAGGATTTGTACTTCCCTGACAAAGGACAGGAACAAAGCCATGTGCAACTCATGGAACATGGCAGACTGGGATCTGAGCTCCTGGCACCAGCCGAGCCCCATGGAAGCAGATACCCTCAAGGGACTCCGCTAGAAAGCTGTGCCTCCCAGAAGGAGTTGGGGCAGATGTCTATCAGCATTGGCCTAAGAGGGAAAGAAGGAAGAGTCTCCATTAAGATTTCCTGACAGACAAGTCCTCTCATACCCAATGAGTAAGAATCCAGCCACCTGTTGACCTAAATACTGAAGTACAAATTGACGTTCAAGTGGTCCAGATGGATCGTGGTACACAGGCACTTGGTAGAATCACACTCATGTCCTTGCTGTAGGGACGCTCTTTAAAACCAGCATAAAAGAAATATTCCCAACCGTCCCCCCACCCACCAAAATGTAAACTAATAACCAAAGAAAATCTCAAAACCCATAAAGAAACAATCCACATGGAGGAAGAGAGTACCAAATCAGACTGAGAAGATTTGTAATGTGGGAAACAGTAGGCAAGAGAGAAAATAAGCATGTCAAGGGCCCTCTGGGTGGTTCCAATGCCCCCTAAAGTTAGGGAAGCACATTCTCAACACTGTACCCCACCCCATCCCAGCTGCCATCCAGTCGGACACATAGAGACCCCTATAAGGCAGAGCGGAACTGCTTTCCTAGGGTATCTCAGGCTACCATTTATAGAGAACCACACAGCCACATTTTTCTTCCACAGAGCGCTGGTAGAGCCAAACTGCAGACTTTGTGGTGAGCTGCCCAACCAGTACCCCACTGTGTCACCAAGGCTTCTTTAGCCCAACACTTCAAGCAAACAAACACCTCACTTTGATCAAGTCGACTGTGACTCAAACCAATCCTACAGGACAAGGTAGGACGGCCCTTGTGGTTTTCCAGGACTGTAGTTCTGCATGGGAGAAGTCGGCCTCGTCTTTCTTCCCGTAGAGCAGCTGGTGGTTTCAAACCACTGAGGTTGCAGTTAACAGCCCAGCACGCAATCACTAGCTGTCAAAATCAAAGACTGGAGGGGAGGGGAGAAAAGGTGAAATTGTTCGCTCATTTGGGCTCCTTTGCCCATAAAGAGCCTGGTGCCGTACTGAAAGCAGTGAGTGAAAGCCGCTGGATTACAATGGTCAAATCCACATCGGATTCAGGGAGTTGGGGTAAGACAGAGCGGCCCTTAGTTTCATTGTGCACAGATTTCCATGAGTCAGGCCCAACCGAGGGCAAATTAGCAGTACACACATTGTACCGGGGTTTACAGTAAACCAGGTGCCCACAAGCTTACTTGTAGTTATTCATTTGTGGGGCACAAGTTCACACAAATTGATTTGGTGAAACCCATGAGAAATTGCACACTGTGAGTTAATCAATAAGCACAAGTAAGCCCATGCATGCCTGACGTCTTGGATAACCTGCCCCTGGCCCACCCACTCTTGTCGCAGTGAATACTGCCTTGCTTTTTTACAATGATGGATTTGGATCTGGGAGACTTTTTTAACGAAGTGAAGCTTTATTGCTTGAGGCTAATAAAGGTTCTCCTTCTACTTTATCCAGAAGGGCCCAGAGCATCAGAGCCTAGTTTCTGTCTCCGATTAAGAGTCTGAGCACTCTCCTGACTCACAAGAGCACAGCCACGCTGCAGCTGCGGGCTCAACGGGGTGTGCACACGACCCAGGAGAAACTTAGTATGGGCACACTCATGGCTAAGGAAAGGAAACAGGCTTGGTTTTTTTATCCAGAGGCATCAAGCGCAGGCAGACATCTTAATGAAAATCATTGAGTACTGAAGAATTGCCGCTATTATACTAACTCTGAAGATTAAACGCAACGGTGGTTTAAAATAAATGCATGTGCCCTGTGATTGCTGCCCTCATACGAATGTGAGTCAGCTAGCACCCACTTGCACGATTCTATACTCATCCGCACCAGGCAACTTCATGATCACCTCTCTGGTGAAAGTACACAGGGGCCCTGAAAATCTCAGGGAGCATTTCCATTGTCTTTCCATTCTGCTTTGACATAAACTTTTCAAAACTCCCTTGTACCATGGGCACTCATCTGGCAACTACAGACACTGACACTTAGAAATTAGCTTGGTCAAGATCACAGTTAATGAGTCTCAAGTCTTCTCACGCCTCAGAGCTGTTTCACACTCCATGGCTGTCTGCTGAAAAGAACTCTGACTAACCCAGCCAAGGGGAGGGTGTTGTTTATATCTCCACAGGGAGAGAGGGACCAGACTTCAACCTGCTGCTCCAAGACAAGAATGAAACACACTGTTGTGAAGCAGGGAACCAATAGAGAGACCTGAGGGGCCGGCCCCATGACCAACTAAGTGGACAGCACCACCCTCCCCCCGGAAGAATTCACTTCAGAGGACAACACTGCCGATACATCTCAAGGAGAGGGACGTGTCTGATCAGAGCACACAGGAGCCTACGAGGGGGGAAGAAAAAAGAGTGAAGCACATTCTGGCCCACCAAGCCCTGAGGACAATATTTCTGCTCAGAGCAGCCAATGCACAGAGAGGACCATAGGGCCGGCCACACCACAAGACATGACATTCCTCACCAACACATAGCACCATGGGGGACAGCACTGAGACACTTGGCGGGAATTGTGCCTGCCCAGAGCCCACCACACTGAGGCGAGAGCTGCAAGGGGAGCAGAGCAACGAAGTCCCAGGGAACACCAAAAATAGACTGTGGGGCCAGAGCATGGCGCCCCATCAGACACAACTGGAAAACACTCTTAAAGGACAACAAATAGACATTGAACTATTTATAGGCTACTCTCTCTTTTTTTTGTCATTGCCTTTTTGTTGTTACAGTGGTGGTGGTTGTAGCTATTGTTTTATCCTCTACTGCTGCTTTGTTGTGCTCAGTCTAGTGTTTGTACATATTGTTGTTGCTGCATATCTATCTGGATAGGATAAACAGGATATACAAGCCAGAAGAGAGAAAAATGGGATGACAGTTCGGGGGGCTGGGGAGCCTTGGGATATGGGGAGACAGGGGTAAAGGAAGTGGGTGTTAACAAACCCAGGGACAAGAGAACAAGTGACCAAAAATCGATGGCAAGTATGGTATAGGAGGTCTGGTAGGGCTTGATCAAGGGCAATGTAATTGCGAAAAATTCCTGAAACTCCAATGAAGGCTGAGCATGATAGTGGGACATGGGGAAAGTAAAAGGAAATAGAGGAAAGAACTAGGAGGCAAAGGGCATTTATAAAGGTCTAAATATAGGCATGTACATATGTAAATATATTTATATATGACAATGGGGAAATAGATCTAAGTACATATATTTATATGTAGAGGATTAAGGAAGAAGATGGACATTGGGCTTCTACTCAAGTACTCCCTCAACACAATAACATTTTGTTCTAATAATCCAGCACTCTGAGATGCTCACCTTCCCGACAAGATCTCTGAAGACAAAATGGGCACATAAGCCAACATGGTCAAGAAAGCTGATGGTGCCCGGCTATTTCAAGATATAGCGTCTGGGGTCTTAAAGGCTTGATGATAAATAAGCAGCCATCTAGCTGAGAAGCAACAAAGTCCACATGGAAGAAGCACATCAACCTGTGTGATCATGAGGTGTCGATGAGATCAGGTTTCAGGCATCAAAGACCCAGAGAAAAAATATATAATGTGAATGCAGGGGGGGGGAGGTTCAGAGTGGAGGCCCAAAGCCAATCTGTAAGTAATTGGACATCCCTTACAGAAGGTTTGTGGGGAGAAGATGGGCCAGTTAGGGTACAGTGCAGCACCGATGAAACATATAGCTTTCCTCTGTTTCTTTAATGCTTCCTCCCCCAACTATCATGACCCTAATTCTACCTTACAAATCTGGCTAGACCAGATCATGTACATGGGTACAGATAAGAGCTGGAAACACAGGAAATATAGGTCAGATAAACTCCTCGGGACCAATATTGCGATTAGTCATACCAGGAGGGGAAGGGGAAGGTGGGAGAAGAAAGGGGAACCGATCACAATGACCTACCTGTAACCCCCTCTCAGGGGGGTGGACAACAGACAAGGGGGTGACAGGGAGATATCAGACAGTGCAAGAAATGAAAAAATAATAATAACTTTTAAATTATCAAGGGTTCATGAGGGAGGAGAAAAAATGAGGAGCTGATACCAAGGGCTTAAGTAGAAAGAAATGCTCTGAAAAGTCTGGCAACATATGTACAAATGTGCTTGACACGATGGATGGATGGATGGATGGATGGATGGATGGATGGATGGATGGATGGATGCATGGATGGATGCATGCATGGATGGATGGATGGATGGATGGATGGATGGATGGATGGATGGATGCATGCATGCATGCATGCATGGATGGATGGATGGATGCATGGATGCATGGATGGATGGATGCATGGATGGATGGATGGATGCATGGATGGATGGATGGATGGATGGATGGATGGATGCATGGATGGATGGATGGATGGATGGATGGATGGATGGATGGATGGATGGATGGATGGATGCATGGATGGATGGATGGATGGATGCATGGATGGATGGATGGATGGATGGATGGATGGATGGATGGATGCATGGATGGATGGATGGATGGATTGTGATAAGAGTTGTACGAGCCCCCAATAAAATGATTTTTTTTTTAAGTTTTTCTCCTTACCTCTGCAAAGTAAGCCAAGATGTGGTGGAGTGGGGCAGGGGGAGATACAGCAAAAGCAACTGTGTGGCAGAGAAACCCCAGTCAGAAATTCAGGAATCACCTAGAACAGCAGTGCTAAGTCAGAAGAATAGCAAGCACCCTTGACAGTGTTTGGTGAAAATGGCACTTTATTTCTGTAATCTCCCTCCAAAAAAATGTACAACATTGTCGAACCTTGAGGAAAAAACCATTAGACAAACCCAAATTGAGGGGCATTGAACAAATATCTCCTAAACAAAACAATCACCGACACTGTTCCGGATCAGAGGAACCTTCAAAGACACAAGGACTGAGGGTGCTGCTGGGTCCGGCATGAGCTCCTAGAACAGAAGACGGGCAAGAAGATCCGTGATGTCTGAATGAACGCTGGGGTGACGTGATAGCAAAGTACCGCTGTTGACCTCCCTGAGACAACGGACTCCACCCGAGGGACCTTCCACAAGAACACAACAGTACCCGCTCCTGCCATAGCACCAGAATTCTTGTTACCTTTGAGCCCTCTGGTGCGGCCATTGTAGGGCTCCATCTCCTTGAGGACCTCCCTCGTTTGAACGGATCCCCCACTTTACCAAATGTGATGCCCTTCTTCAGCGATTGCTCTCTTTTGGTGGCAAGTCTAAGGTAAGTGAGATGACGTCTCCCCATCCTTGCTTCTAAAGACTAGTGTAACTGTGCTTCCTCCAAGACCGATTGGTTCGCTCCTCTGGAAGTTCACGGAGCACTCGGTGTGCTTTGTCAACCCCACAGCCTGAGTGTGCTGCTTCTTCTTTGGGAATGTCCATGGCCCGGCTTTTGCACACACATGGGGATGAGTGGAAAATACCATGGCTTCGGTCAAGTATGCCTCAGTCGTCAAAGGAATCTGCTAGACAGTAACAAGAGGGGGAATGGATGAGGATTCAACTTTCCACACCTTCTTCATAACTTTTTGGTAAACCTAAAAGAAATTTAAAAGACCTTTTATCCAACATAAGACACTACTGAATTACTAGAGACATAGAAATTGGGCTTAACTAATATGTGGATTATCATTCTTAAAAATTTTTTAAATAGGACAGAAAACTCTGTTGTTCATAGTTCAAATAAAGACACTGGATTGAGTCATTTCTCCGGAACAACTCCAATTTTTCTCAACTATATACATTTGACGGGATAAACACTTGACTTTCTACCACTGTAAAGAGTTACAGTCTCAGAAACCCGCCGTGGCAGTTCGACTGTCCTACAGGGTCACTATGAATCAGAATGGACTTAGTGGCAGTGACTTTAAATATACGAACACATCTTGCACTAGTTGTTACTGCAAGGGCAATGTGTAGGTTTTTAGTGGGGTTCAGAGTAATTACACTTAACTTGAGTATATAGATGACAAACAAACAAAAAAATCTCAAAAACCTCCCTGCCATTGAGTCAACGCTGGCTCTAGCAGCAACCCCTACTGGGGTTCCAAGATTGTAACTGTTTATGGGAACAGAAAGCCCAGTCTTCCTCACAAGGAGCTGCTGGTGATTTAAAACTGCCAATCCTGCAGATCACAGCCCAACCTGTAACCACTACACCGCCAGGCGAACATGTGTTCTTTATCATGGTGCTGATAGAGTTTAGTTGTTCTTCCCAGTAGAGAGCGCTAATGACCACAAAATCAAAAGCTTTTGGCAGCTGCTAAAATCTACTTAGAGGGAATTTATAGAGTAATTTTGAAGAATAGCCATTCAGACATTTTCTCAAGTAATATATGTTCAATAATAAGGGGAGTTAAACAAAGATAATCAACGTGTCTATATAAATGCAAAGTAAAATTTATAATGGACCACACTGGACAAGAGATAATAATTTGTTAGGGTCACAGTTGAATGCCTTGAACAGTTAATAAGGCACAGGTAAAAAGTTTTTCTAGTCTTCACTTCTTTCAACCCAAAGCCACCTGACATCAGCAATGATATCCATTGTTTCTCATTTGATATCCACAATAAATTATGTATAGCATAACAAAGAAAGGGAATCCCAGAACACTTCATTGTGGTCTTGCAGAACCTACACATAGACCAAGAGCCAGCCATTCTAATAGAACACAAGGACACTGAGTAATTTAAAACCAGGAAAGGCGCGTGTCAGAGTAGTGTGCTTTTGCTATACTTATTTAATTTGTATGCTGAGAAAATAACCCGAGAAGCTAAATGAGATGACAAAGAACATGGCATCAAATTTGGAGAAAGTTTCATTAACAATCTGTGCTATTCAGGTGACACAACCTTGCTTGATGAAATTGAAGACGATTTGAAGTACATACTGTTGGGGGGCAGGGGCATGGACAGTAGCCTTTAGTATGGATAAAGAAAATTAAAATTCTCCCAACTGGCCTAATAAGCAACTTTGTGATCAATGAAAAAATATCGAAGTTGTCAAGACTGTCACTTTAGTTGGATTTCACATCAATACCTATGGAGGCAGCAGTCAAGAAATCAAATCATTTGGGTGACACCATGGTCAGCTGGCGTAACAGAGTTCACAATGTTCTATATTCCACTTAGCTTAGTAACGATGAGGATGGTCTTAAAAGGAGCCCTGGTGGTGAATTAGTTACAAATTTGACTGCTAACTGCAAGATCAGCAGTTCTAAACCACCAAATCCTCTGCAGGATTGACTTTCTACTCCGATAAAGAGTTACAGTCTTGGAAAACCAAAAGGGCGGTTCCATCTTGTCCTATCCGATCACTATGAGTTGGAATTTACTCAATGGCAGTGAGTTTCCATTTCTTTAAGGTCTTGAAATCAGTGAGCAGCCATGTAAGGATGAACTACTGGTTTCCCCCATCCAAAGGAAAGAATATTGAATATAGAAACAATCAATCAGCATCCGTTTCCACAACCCTGAGATGATAAGAACTAGGTGGTACCCACCTACTACTAAAAACTGCTCTGAGAAGGATTTGGATGGAGTCGTATAAAAATTAGGGAGAAAATCAAACAGACCAGGCTTCCTGGTCAGATAAAGACTGGCCAGTCCCCCAGGACTGTGACCCTTTAGTCACCCTGCAACTTGAATCCTTATGTTGAAATATTCAGCCACCGAAGATCAATAGAGCAGTATTTGTCCAAGGTCAAAGTGCAGAGGGTTAGGAGAGAAGGAGAAATGGAACAGGAAATACAGGGAAGAAGTGGGGTACCTTGAAGAGATTGCAATGGATGTGTTGACACAAAATATGTAAATGAATTGATGGATGTAAAACTGATTATCTGCTCTGTCAACCTTCACTTCATTCACAATAGAACTTAAAGAAATCAAATAACATAGTGCATTGGTAAAAATTTTGCTGCTCCCCCCCAAAATATCTTTGAAAAGCAAAGCTATCTCTTTGGAGACTAAGGTGTACCTGACCCAAGTCAGGGGTTTTCCTGTGGCTATTAACATGTGTGAAGCCGGACAATGAGTAAGGACGACTGAAGGAAAAGTAATGCATGTGAATGACGGCGCTGGTGATTATGAATGAACTGTGGAGCACACCTCCATCATATATAAAATATACTGTATACTGCCAAAGTATGCCTCGGATATTCTATGAACATGGAATAATGGGTTCATTGCTCATATCAGATGGCTCTCGGCTGAAAACAAAACATGGCAGAAAGAGGTTTACTTGTTTTTGTTTTGTTTACTTATGTTTTATTGACTATTCAAAGGTATTCACTGTGCAGATACTAACAAGTTATGGATAACATTGAGAAGAATGGGAATTCCAGAACATTCCATTGTTCTGATGCAGAACCTACCCATACACCTCCCAAAGGCAGTGGTTTAAATAGACCAAGAGGATGCTGCTTAGTTTAACTCAGAAAAGGTGTACTTCAGGCTTGTATCCTTTCACTGTACTAATTCAATCTATATGCTGAGCAAATAACTTCTTATTTGCTCAGTTCAGCTCTTCATACTGATCTATATGCAGAAGAACATGGCATCAGGATCGGAGGAAGGCTTATTCACTACATACGATATGCAGCTGGCACCTTGTAACCGTGTTGCTCAAAATGGACTTGAAATATTTGCTGGTAAAGATCAAGAATTGTAGCCTTCAGTACGGATTCGAACTCAATGTCAAGAAAACCTAAACCCTCACTACTGGATCAGGAGACAACATCCTGAGAAAAGATTGAAGTTGCCAAGGATGTCATTGTACTTCCAACCACCATCAGTGTCCATGGAAACTGCAGCCAAGGAATCAAAGGACATAATGCACTGGGGGAAATCCGCTGAACAAGACCTTTTGAAGTGTTGAAGAGGAAATGTGTCTCTTTGAGGACTGAGATGCATGCAGGGCAATGAATTATTTAATGTAGGTCTTCTAGCAAGAGCCTTTGTAATTCCCACCAAATGACCTTTTCCTGACGGGCCTGGAAAAGAAAGGGTAGCTTATAGGATTCAGTTGTAAGTGTTTGTTAACAGGAATCATTGATTACTACCCTGCTGGATATAAATGAGCCATCTCAAAAGTAGGCAAGGGGAATCTCACTACCAGTGAGAGCGAGGAGGGGAGCACATCTTCATAACCTGGAGTTTCCTGTGCAGTAAACCTCCTTGAAGGAGCCTGGGTGGCATGGTGGATTATGTGTTGGGCTGCTAACGTCAAGGTCAGCAGTTAGAAACCACCAGCTGGCCCATCCAAAAAGAGGAAGCTTTCAACTCCCATAAAGATTTCGTCTCAGAAACCACAGGAGCCGTTCTAGCCTGCCCTACAGGTAGGTCATTTTGACTGGAAATGGACTTGATGGTAGGGAGAGAAACGTCCTTGATCCAGTACACAGCTTTGACACCAGAGGAGGGAGCAAAGGGCAGCAGGAAACAGAGCAGGGAACTCAAGTATTCACAGATCAAGTAAAGCTGAGTGTTTGGAGGCAAGAAGCTGGCTTGTGGAATGGGGTACAACTGGGCACTTAAGTCTAGGAGCTAAGTTTGCGGACCCACGGTGCTGGAGCGCAGTACCAGAGGGCTGAGGCTTACTGTGGTGAGACGCCTTGGGGCACTTAGTTCAGGAAGCAGGGCTGACTGTCCCACAGAACTGAACTTCAGGACCCTCAGGTTGAGGCTTACAGCTGAGCAGCATGCCCATAGATATTTATAAAACCAAAAGCTGCGCTCAGTGCTATCCAGTCAATGCCACTCAGTGACACCCCCCAGGGGGTTTCTGTACTGTAATTGTTTATGAGAGTAGCGAGTGCAGTCTTTCTCTCTCAGAGCTGCTCGTGGTTTTGAACTGCGGACCACGCAGATCGCAGCCCAACCCATAACCACGACACCCCCAGGGCTCCTTTAGGTATTGATTAGCAGCCATAGAACAACTATTGCCTTGTAAAACAACTATTGCCTTGTAGTGGTCTTGGCTGAACAACTCTATTCTGAAGAGTTCCACTTGAATTGTAACCTGTTGACTCCCACACCCAACCCCGTAATCATGAGTATCTGAATTTTGTGTGACCATTGCAATGAATTATAGAAGCAAAAGGAAACGTTGAGTGTTGTGAGAGAAAGGAGAATAGATAGTCTTGTGTGAGACAAAGCAGTGCATCTTTTGTGCAAGTGGTGGTGCTGCACCTGCCTCATCTGCATGTGAAAGTGGGACAATGAATACAGAAAACAAGAAGAATGGATGCTGTGGGATTGTGGTTTTGGGACGACTATTGAAAGCACCGGGGGCTACCATAAGAACAAGCTAAATCAGTCTTTGAAGAAATCCAGTCAGAATGCTCCTTCGGAATGAGACGGAGAGAGTCATTTCATGTCCTTTGGACATGTCATCAGGAGAGACCCAGTCCCTGGACAAGGACGCCATGCTTGCTAAAGTAGAGGATGCCCAAAAAATAGAAAGATCTTCACAAGCTGCACCGATGCAGTAGCTGCAACAATGGGATCGAACCTGAACACGATTGTGAAGATGGAATAGGACGGGCCAGTTGTACACGGGGTCTACTTGATCAGACCAACTTGGTGACATCTAACAGCAGCAATAGAACCAGCAACATGGTGTGCCGGAAGAACAGGCGGATGTCTTACAGGAAGTACAGCCAGAATGCTCCTCAAAAGTGAGGGCCGAGAGACTTGTCTCGTGTACTTTGGACACGTCATCAGGAAGGACTAGTACCTGCTAAAGGGCATCATGCTTAGGAAGCGGTTTTCTACTCCTGTTGAGTTTCAGTCTTGGAACCCCCGGGTCAGTTCTACTCTGCCTCATAGGATCGCTTTGAGTCAGAAATGACTCGATGGCAGTGAATTTGATGTTTTGGAATGTAGAGGATCAGTCAGGGGAAGACCCTCGGTGAGATGGTTTGCCACTGGGACTCCACCAGTGGGCTTAAACCTGGTCATCGTTGTGAGGATAACAAAGGACTGTACGCTGTTTCATTCTCCACAGCGTGCAATAAGAGCAATAGAAAACAGGATCCATAGGGATATTCTTCTGTTTGCCATCGAGTCAATACCAACTCACAGGGACGCTATAGGACCCGGCAGAATTGTCCCTGTGGGTTTCCAAGATGGTAACTCCTTATAGGGGTAAAAAGCCTCCTCTTTCTCCCACTAAGTAGCCCAATATGTGAAAAGCCACAATGGCGTATTAGGGATTTTCTTAGGCATGTGCATTCCTGAGATGCGGATTCCCAAACAAAAAGTGCCAGAACTGAAAAAGAAGTTGTGTTTAATGTTCTTGAGGTTCCACCATATACTCCCTAATTAACCTCAAATGCCTTGCTCCCCAAAGTATTTACTTAATTCTTTATATAATTGCAGCAGCCATAGTAGCTTTGACACACACAAACCCAATTAAAACACTTTAATGACCCCCACTGCTGTTTAGTCCATGTACAGAATCCTTCATACGACTGCCTCATGATTTTCTTGCTCATTAACCAGAAGGTTTGGGCAGAGATGGAGAATCTAGGCAGCAGACACGCAAGCACATCTTCTGGTGGCTCTGATGGATGGACATGTCAGGCTCCCTTCTTGGTCATTGGAATCAGGGTCTCCATGATTACAGAGACCCATTTAATCATTTTAAATGGGACATGAGGCAACAACAAAAACCATTTGTATAAGGGAACCCATCAATGCAGAGCTGTAATTGTATCCAAGGGTTTACAGACTCTCAGCCTTTAAATTAGGGCATGAAGAACAATGGAAACTCATAAAATCCTAATTGGTGGCAGGTCAGTTCATCACAGTTGCATACTCGACTACAGAACCGGAAAGGGACCATGATTGGAATATGTACACCATTGTAGGTTAGAAAAGTTTACAGGGTGGGTTCAGGACCTTCTTACCAAGGTAGTCAGGGTGTGACTCATTACTATGCAATCATAGCAACCCAATCCCATTGATGGTACCTGCAGGCACGTCCCTGAAGGTAAGACTACTCCTCCCTTGGCTAGTTACTGGAGTGGTAGTGATCCACTGATATACACATTCTGCCTGAGGGCAAAACTTTTCACCTTGCTGGTCAAGGGTCCGAAAAAACTTGGTGGAGACTGAATCTGTGTGGAGATTCAAAAGTGGATTTAGACCTCCCACCATAAACCACACCCTTCTGCCAACCTAGTGCTCAGAATTCAAGCTCTTATACATCTTCTCCACTGATCATGGATTATATGGACAATCTTTTGATCACACTTAGTTGATGTGAGTTCTTCTGAATGGACTAGTCAATACTGCTTGATTTAAAACAAATCTTCAAGACCCCAGAGGCTATTCTTTCTGTTAGTTGAGCACAATCAAATCCCTTCATCATATCCTGCTATAACACCCATTTCTTCAGTTATTGCCTTATGAACGTATCAACCAATTTAAGAACTGATTGTTCTTAGAATAGGGCTTACACCTTAAAGTATGAGCACAAAAGCCATTTTCTGTATATCTTTTTGGTATATCTATAATCCACTTTATATGCAACATATTAGCTTACTGATAAATCATATTGTAAATAACTTTCATAAAACATTTGATAATTCTAACAATAATAGCGTCATTAATCTAGTCAGCAGTACAGATTTAAAATACTAATGAAAAAAATATACAGGAACGCTTTTTGACTAAAATAGGAGGAAAGCTTCACTTAATGCAAATTAATGAAACAAGTGATAGGACACTACTTAATACACAATGAAGATTAAGCACAGGACCATTTCAATAACTCTCATTCACTAAGGCAAAACTCCTTAGGTCTACAGAACCTAAGATATGTAATCCAAAGCAATAAATATGAAAATGATTAGCAATTATACAATAAACGCACCATATCAGGCAACATCAAAAGCAATAGAGATCTGAACAAACTCTAATGGCCTTAAAGTCTACACCCTTGGATGGCTGTCCTTTGCTTCCGCCCAGTGAAGGTGCTGCAGTTGTAAGTCCAAAAGAGTGTTTCAGCTCCTTTAATCTGCACAGTTCTGTTTATTCCATCGGGGTTCCACTTGCATTCTTCTGCTGGGACTTATGAAGTATGGAATGCACTTTGCAAAGACAAAACCTAAAGTCAAGTTTGCCTAAAGTATGAGGCCTGGACCACCCACAGCAGAAAAAAATATTAGGCCAATTGTCTGATAACCTATAAAATCAAGACTATAAGATTTTTTTCCAGGAATAACAAGTACAATGAGACATTTGTTCAAGTTTTATCACTACCTACTACTGCTTTGAAGAGATGGAAGTTTGCACTTTGCTCCCCAGTGTCTCTACCACCTGCCAGGAATGAGCACACACTTTATTCACCATGAGATTGTATTTCAAACAATGTCCATATTCTCTTTATTTGATCAGGCCATGATTCCTATTGGTAATTAAATGATATGTGAATAGATTCTATATGTTGCTTGGGCTCTGACAGACACAACACTGAAGTCACAATAATAACAAGTGCCTAATGTGCCTGCTGTTAAGCACTTAGTTCAAATATTAATTCAAAGATTACACTGTTTTATAGATATAAATGCATATTTCATAAATATCCATGCGATGGGCATTTTGAAAATATAAATTCTGTGTTTTTCCTAGCCTTCCCTGTATATAAATTTGCTAGTGTTGTAATTGTTAAATAGAAAATTTCAATATTATAAATTATATATTTATGCATACAATCCTGTAGGAAGCATACATTGTCTATCTCCCATCCATGAAACTGTCTCAGTCACTTTGTCCCACCTCACAATGTGAGAAACCAAATCACTTTCACAGACTTAAAAAGACAAGTCTTGGAGCTCCTTGGGTAAAATGTGATCTGAAGAACTTGTTAAAGCAAAAAATCTAAACATTAGAAATGTTTGGCAAGCGAGACAAGATGTCAGAGAGAAAAAAGCTGTCAAAGACCGATAAACTTATATGCCCAATCTCATATACAATTATGAAAATTAAAACAACGATATATAATTTTTCATCTATTATTTTGGCCAAGATTTTGAGTTGCTCATGCCTAGTGTTAACCAGGTTATGGAAAAACACTTTTGACCAAAGTACTTAGATTAGTTCAATTTTTCTGGAGGATAATCTGAAAGCATCACAATTGAAATGTGTCTCTTTCACCTACAAATTTTACTGCTGGAAATAGCTGTGTAAGTATGCAAAAACATATGCATCTATATAAGGTTATTAATGACAGCATTATTTATCATTATGACACATAGATTTCCTCATAGATACGTAGTCAAGCTGAACAAAAGAGGGCAGCTGGTGCGCTCAGGTGACCCGGCTTCGGGTGTTAAAAGGACACAGCTCTGTTTTTCGAATTCAGAAGATAAGCCTTGAATTTATTTGTTGAGAAACATGTACAATTAACAGACTTTCTGAAGACAATTCAACTACTTTCACTTTTCTTGAAAAATAACCAAAGGGAAACGTGGTCAATGTTTCTGTGATGCTATTACTGACGCACACTCCGTGTGTGTGTGTGTTGTTGTTGTGACATGGTAACTAAGGGTTCTTTCCTCATTCATCCCACAGACCATTTCCCTCCCCTGGGAGCAGCACAGTTTTCTACACATGCTCTCTGCAGAGGAACAAGGAGGACTTAAAATCTAGGGCAAAGCAGTCCATCCCGTTGTTAAAGAGCCTTGAAAATTCTGTCTCAAATGGTTCAATAGCCTTCCAGGTAAGTCACTCATTAATCTTCTGGTCATTTGGTAAGGAAAACAGAAGTGACCGAGCTGGGTGATACCGAGGGATGATGACTGTATTTGCATGGGGCCCTCTATAAGATGTATAAAATGCATTAACATGTGCAAAGACCACTATCTTTTGTCTCATTTCTCCCAATAACATGTTGAGGTCCCTCATATGTGTGCCTCACCACAACACTGTGAAGAGGCTGAAGGGATAGTTGCCTTCATTGTATAGATGAAGAAACTGAGTCTTGGATAAATTAATGTCTCCCCCAAGGTTCACATAGTGAGAAGAATTGGGACCAGAACCCCACCGGTCTGTGAAACACAAGGTCAGCAGTTTGAACCCACTAGTAGCTGGAAAAGAGGATACGGGCTTTCTACCCTCATAAAGATGAACAGGCTCAGAAACCCACAGGGGCAGCTCTAGCCTGTCCTACAGGGTTGCTGTACCTTGGCACTGATCCCATGGCTGCGAGGAGAGAGTCAGTCCTCTTCACCAACATTGTGTTCCTCTTTTCCACCTCACAGCGCTGCATTTTCAGTAAGTGTCCCATTTTTAGAAGCCAAACACAAAGAAGACATTTGTTTTGTCTCCTCTGAATTCTGGCACTAAGAGGGCTAGCTTTCTTCTAGAAACTAAATTGTTGCCCGTGATACTAATTACTATAATTCGGTGCCCTCAGCCAGCTTTGCAGGGCTCATAAAAATGTGCTGTTCAGTGCAGATTCCCCAGGGTGCGTGAGCCTGGCCCGGTTTACATGCAGAAGACACTCAGAATCCTCACAGAAACTTAAAATGTAAGCAGCCCCAGAACCTTACCTAAACAGGTCTTTCTGCATTATGCAAACCTCATCACAAATGACGACCTTGTTCAGACATACAAAAGGGAACATCCAAAAGGTCGCAGATAATGACACTAGCTTTTCATTCCATTTGTCCATGAACTCTTTGAGACTTCCTTGTGTATATTAAAATATAATGCATGGTGGTGGTTGAGCAATATGTGTACAAGGATCATAGAAATGGCTTCCTTTGTTACCTTACACATGTACCACATTAAAAAATGTGCAGGTGGGGGGAAGTTATGAATCCCTCATGTACTAGAAGGATGATGGCCCATGTACATTCATTATACCAACTGTGATCGATAGGTTTATTGTGCCAACCTGGCCAATAAACACATGTGGGATTAATAAGGTTGCAGTTTAATAGTTTAATTGTAGGATAAAGAGATAAAAGCCTCACCTTTCTGTCTCTTGCTCTCTGGTAATCGGACCAGTGTGCGACTGCTTTACCTAGTTCTCTGCCTCAACTTGTGAGCTACAACACCTGTGGGACACCCAACCCATGGACCGTGTTGTTATAGTTTGAGGTTCCTTCCAGACCTGCTTTGCCACACTGCTGGTGTGTACATCACTTGAGCTGGGGAGTATTGTGCCCTGCAATCTGGCGGACTGTTGGTGAACTGAGCTGCTGTTTGCTACCTGTGGCCAGACTGCCTATATTGTTCTACAGAAGACTCAGCTGTCTGCTTCCTTGACTGACACCCAGGAGCCCTCATGAGTTGAAGGACTGCCAGTGGATTAACTGTTTCATGTAAGTGAGTTGAACTGAACCCTCTGTACTTCTCTGTGGACTAATTAGCTTTTTATTAATTGTGATAGAGAATGTATATATATATATATATATCCTGGTTTTGTTTCTCTAGAGAACTTTGTATAACACACTAACCAACCAGATGCTGATTCAATCCCATACCAAGTTCCAGGAGTGATTTAACGGAGCTGAGGAAAACCAGCAGGAATTCAGCCAATAGCTAGTATTTAACAAAATAAAACCTCACTGACATTGATCAAATCTGACTCATATAGCATCAATTCTGACACAGTGGAACCAAGTAGAACTGCCCCTGTGGGTTTCTAAAAAAGCCTCCTCTTTGTTGCGTGGTCAATGGTTTCGAACTGCTGACCTTTCCAATTTGTAACCACTATACCATATGGCTCCACCCTTAGTAGACAATATGGCTATTAGTAAGTCCCTGAGTGGTGCAGAGAGTTACCATGCTTATCTGCTAACTCAAAGGGTGGAGGGTCAAGTCTACCTGATGGCACATAGAAAGAAAAATCTTGTGACCTACTTCCAAAAAAATTCAACCATTGAAGACCACACTAAAAACATTGACACCCAGAGGGTCGCCTTGAGTCAGTCTACTCCGTGGTGACTGATGGTGGTGTTAGGCACCTTTGAGTCAATTCCATTCACAGTCAGCCTGTGCACAACAGAACGAAATACCGCCTAGTCCTGCACCATCCTCACGATTGTTCTAGCCACTGTGTCAGTCCCGCTTGGTAAGGGCCCTGCTCTTTTTTGCTGTCCCTCCACTTTACCCACCATGATGTGCTTCTCCGGGGTCTGCCCTTTCCTGACAACATGTCCAAAGTACATGAGAGTTAAGTCTTGTCAGCCTTGTCTTGAAGAAGCATTCTGACTGGTCTTCTTCCAAGACAGATTTGTTTCTCTTTGGGCTGTCCACAGTGCCTTCCATATTCCTCTCCGCCCCATAGCTGAAATCCACAGATTCTTCTTCAGTCTTCCGATTTCAACATCCAGATTTAATATGCGCACGAGGCAACTGAGAATACTGTAGCTCGGATCAGGCACACTTAGTCTTCTAAAGACTTCCTGAATAACTTTGCAGCCCTTGAAAACAAAGCTTGGTTTAAAATAGTACAATAGGTGTATCTACTCACCACTCCCTTCTCCTGCCTCCTCCTTCCCCTAATTCCCTCCTGAACTGTGGTTCTGCTGCTTTCTCCTTGGGCTTACTTGCCATGCCTATCTTATATAGGTAGGCAAAGCAATAATAATGGGGACAAAACAAAAAGAAAACAAAAGATCGAATAAAAAGAGAAAAACATAATAGCATACATAATTCCAGGTCTGTCCACTGACCTTTATGTCTTCCAGTCCTGGGGCATTCCAGGAAATGCCCCTCTTAACCTGAAGTCTATTTGTGAGGCTCTTCAGGGGCTGAGTGATTTTGCTCTGCTACTCTTGCTGATCTGTTGTGTTCCTACTTGGGTGGGTGGTGATGTCAGACTGGGCTCACTACTCATTGTGTGTCCCCAGTATTGTTCTCTGTCCCAGTCTGCTCCAGTGAGGGGACATCATGTCTCGAGCTGATATCAGCCCTACAGTCCTCTCTGTGCCTTAGCAGCTCCATCGAGGGACTTTGTCCTCCTGGGTTGTTGTGTCAGTATGGAGTCTTGTCCCTCGCTCTCTCTTTTTCCTTCTTGGTTTGCTTCTGTGTGCGCATGGCAGGCCAGCCCCTCTCCCCAACCTGTAGGTTTAATGTTGTCTTAAATCATATCTAGCTCTCATATCTAGCTGAGAGGAATTACTAAGAGGCAAAAGAAGGGCAAGCATTCTGGTGGAACAGGGGGAAGGTAAAAGGAAACAGGGAAGATCTAGGAAGCAAAGCTATGGATACAGGTATAAACATAGGTGTGTACATTTATAAATATTTGAATTCATAAAAATAGAGGTATTGGCCTATGTACATATATTTATTTGGCAATACGTTGAGGAAGTAGCCACACTCTAGGCCTCTGCTCAAGCCCTCCTTCAACACAAGAACACTTTGTTCTAACAACCTGACATTCTGTGATGCTCACCAGCATCCTCCCACACACACAAGATTGCTGAAGACAGAATGGGTGCATAAGCAAATGTGGCGAAGAAAGCTGCTGGTGCCCAGCTGTCAAAAGATAAAGTGTCTGGGCTCTGAAAGGCTTGAAACAAGTGGCCATCTAGCAGTGAAGCAACAATCCCACATGGAAGAACAACAGCAGCCTGTGAGATCATGAGGTGTCGATGGAAGCAGGTAACAGGCACCAGAAAACCCAAAACAACAACAAAAAACATATTGTTGAGAACGAGGGGGGTTGGAGCAGAGACCCAGAACTCTGTAGACAATAGGACAAACACTCACAAAAGGGTCTCAAAGAATGGATGAGTCAACCAGGGCACAGTATAGCACTGATGAAACACACAATATTCTTCAGGTTCTTTGAGGTTTCCTCACCCCCTACTACATGACCCCAGTCCTGACTTTTAGTTCTGGCTAGACTGGAGCATGTACACTGGTCCAGATAAGAGCTCATGACATACGGAATCCAGATCAGATAAATCCCTCAGGAACAGAAATGGGAGTAGCTATACAAGGAGGGTAGGGGGAAGGTGGTGGGAGGAGGGGAAGAAAGAGGAACTGATCACAATGATAGAGACATAACCACCCCACCCCCACCCCTAAGGGAACAAACAACCAAAACATGGGTGAAGGGAGACAGTAGTTGATGTAAGATATGAAAATAATAATTTATCAAGGATACACGAGGTGGGGAAAGGAGCTGATACCCAGGGCTCAAATAAAAAGTAAATAAAAAGTAAATAAATACCAAGGGCTCAAATAAAAAGTAAATGTTTAGAAAATGATGGTGGCAACATATGTACAAATATGTTTGATACAATTGATGTATGGATTGTTATAAGAGCTGTAAGAGCCCCAATAAAATGATCTTTAAAAATAAATTAGTATATACAAGACTATAGGTACTACATATTTGCAATTTATGAAGAAATACATTTTAAAAGATATTAGAAAGGAACACAACAAAGTGTGAACATTAGTTCTCTTCCAGGGATGGGAATATATACAAATGTACTCTCAATATTTTTTTTCCTTTTCTGTTTTGGTATTTTCCTCTCATTTATGACAGCAAGTGTCCTGCACTTTAAAAGGTAAAAATAAATATCAATTGAAAACTTTAAACAAATGAAAGTGAGTCTACAGTAGACAGGTTTCATAGACTCTCCCATTAAGTGTATGTTCTGTGTCACAACAAATCTTCTCCAAGGACCTCTAGGTACCTAAGGCGAGCCCCTACCCACTGCGGTCAGAGGTGCATTTCCATTCTGGCTTCTCGGGCTGGCGCAGTTTCCCATTTTACCATTTTCTTTGAAAATGCACAGATCTGCCTCCTTCTTCCCCTGCTCCAATGTGGGAAGGAACCCCCCCCCCCCCCGCCCCAATCCACTGCCCTCTTGTCAATCCTGACTGAAAGTAACCCTATAGGAGACTAAAGCTTCTCCTTAGGAGTTCCAAAAGGGTACATCTTCCTGGAGCAGCCAGCCTCCTCTTCATCCTGTAGGGTAGTCAGTAAGTTTGAACCACTGCTGTTGTGGTTAACCCCCCGATATTTAGCCCGATACCCCCCTAGGGCTTATTTGATAAGGCAAAGCGCTCACTCGCTGCCATCCAATCAATTCTGACCCATAACGACAGCAGCAGTGCATCTGTGGCTTTCCGAGTCTGTACATCTTCATGGGCGTCGAGAGCCTCATCTTTCTCCCGCAGAACAGCTGGAGCCCCCTGCCTCACCAAGGCTCTTTGCTAAGGTCAAGGAAAGACAATAAGCTCAAGGTCGTGCCCGCCAGTGGCTGTCAAGTCGATTCTGACTCAAGACGATCCTGTGTGCGTCAAAGTGGAACGATGCTCCACGAGATTTTCCATGGCACATTTTTTCAGAAAAGAATCTCCTTGCCTTGCTTCCCAGTCACCGCAGAGCGGATTCTCCCTCCAGCCTGTTGGTTAGCAGCCAAGCAGATGGACCGTTCAGTCACACCTCCCAGGGCCATGGTACTGATCGTGGTTAGTTGCCGTGGAGTTGATCCTGACCCAGGGAGGTATTACGGCAAACGTTCTGAAAGGTTGCCCTGTCCTGTGCCCGATGCTCTGGGAACAGGAAGCGTGACCTCCAAGAGGCCCTCTTCTATAGCCGATCAGTCTTCCATCATCTGCGCATAACGCAAAGGCCCTTCTGAAGAAAACCCAGAGGAATCCAAAAAGATCAAGGGCAGCAGCCCACACCAAGAAAGAAGCAGAAGTAGGACCTTGAGGAGACGGAGAAGAAAGAAGAGACGATAAAAGGGAATGGCTCCCCTACTTCCTTCTCAAGGACCGACGGACTCAAGGACCGAAGGACGCTGCTGTCAGAAGAAACTAGAGCCTCCGGACAGGCGAGTGCATGTGTGCGCACACAAGCAATGAGTGCGAGAAACACATTCGACTTCTGCAGCGGCCTCCCCACATGTAAAATGCTAAGGGTTTAGCTAAAGGCTTACGCACAGTGCCTCAGCATCATCAAGCCAAGTGAGTAAGACACAGATGAGAGCAAAGTTAAACCCCAAAGGTGACATCAGCCAGAGTCAACTCGCTTCCCATGATCATGTCCCATGATCTGCCAGACCTGGGAACATTGCAGGATTTCACATTCAGAACTGCCTGGGGAATGTGGCCACGGTTGCTTCCCAGCATTTCCTCATTACTTGGGGATCAAAGGGTAAGGGAGGCTGATGGTTCCAATTAGACACAACTGTCTCCAGGTCCCCAGGCAACCCTTCATCCCCCAGCGGGCTCCATCCACCCTGCAAAGAGCCAGTAAGACAAAGCGAAAACCAGGCCGCTGTCGCATTGACTCCATAGACAAAAGAGTGAGGAGGGGAATATCAGGCCCACACGTGCCCTTCAGATTTTGACCCCGTGAATATCTGAAGACCTTCGCCAGCCTAACCCCATCTTGATTTCCAGCTCTGTGAAGATGAAATCCAATTCCCTTTTTCAGAACCAGCAAAAGAAAAGCCACGGCTAAAAGCACGGTTGCTTCACTCTAAATTTTATTTTTTTCAATGAAAACATCTGTAAATTAGAGTGGGCCTCAAAAGGAGGCCTGACCTGGAGGGACTGAGCTCATTCACTCAGTAAATGTTTGGTGAGCACCTACTTTGTGCCAGGCACTATTCAAGGTTTCGACGATAGAACCAGAGAATATATAAAGATCCCTATCCTTCTGGAATGTATATCCAATCAGATGTGGGCTAGACACTGTATAGTAAAGAATAGTAAATTGTAGAATAATTAGAAGACAATAAGTTGCAGGGGGAGAAAAGAGTGAGTAGGAAAGGGCAGGCAGGCTTGGGAACGAGTGCATAAGGGATCCATTCATATGATTCAGGAGGATGGTCAGGATAGGCCTCAAAACCTAGTTGGCAAGCCAAGATGTGAAGAAAAGTGAGGGAGAGAGAAAAAGCAACAACCCTCATGCTAATAGATACCTAACTCAAAAGTCACTGCCAAAGAGCCTATATGGAGTCATAGCAAGTTCATAGGACAGGGTAGAGCTGCCCCTGTGGGTTTTTGAGACTGTAACTCTTTACAGGAATAGAGGCCTATCTTTCTCCCTCAGAGTGACTGGTGGCTTCAAACAGCTGACCTTGGGGATTGAAAATGCAATGTATAACCACTATCCACCTGAGCTCCTGACATCCATGATACAGCCATCAGGGTATGGTCAACACTGGTTTCTTTCCCCATAGCCCATTAGACAATTTCAATCCCTAAAGACAATACATAATAACACAGGCTCCACGGGAGCAGAGGCTCTATTTTCTTCACTGGAGCCAAGGGGCCTGACTTAATGTAACGTTGTTGAGTGGGCACCTGTTTATAGTTTTGAAAAGTGCACAATTTAAGACAAACGACTGGAAAAAATGTTGAGCAATAGGTTGTGTTCTAAATCAGTTATGTTTACTTCTTTAGCTGACCCCCACTTCCTGCTCTGCTCATTGAGGTGCTGATCCCCTACTTTAGCAAGAGGGTACCCTTCTATAGGGCTATTCCCTCCTGATAATATATACACACGATGTGAGATGATGACATGCCATCCTCCATTCTAAGCAGCATTCTGGCTGTACTTCTTCTAAGACAGATTGTGCTCATTTTCCTGGCAGCCCGTGGGATATTCAATCATTCGACGTTCCTCCTGTGGCAACACCATCACTCAAAAGCATCTAGGCTTCTCTTTCTCCATTATGCACTGTCCAGTTTTCACATGAAGAGGAGGTGACTGAAAATACAATGGCTTGGGTCAGTAGGATCCTGTCGTCAAAGTGACATCTTTGTTCCTGGTACTTTATAGAGGTCTTATGCAGCAGATTTGCCCAAACCAGTGATCAAAACCATTTGATCTATTGACTGCTGCTTCCAGGAGTGTTGATTGTGGATCCATCTAGAATAAAGTTCTTGACAACTTCAATTTTTTCCCCTCTGTTTATGATGATAAACATTTTGTCCACTCATATGGATTTTCATGTTCTTTTCTTTTTTTCAGATTAAAAATATTTTTATTGTGAATTGAATGAAGGTTCACAGAGGGCTTTTATAAGTTTTCCATTCAACAATTCATAGACATTTGTTTAATGCCATTGATTGCAGTGCCCACGATGTAGCATCACATATCCCACTTTCTTCTTGTACTTCTCACTTCTTTGCTTTTTAAACATTGTCTTAGGAACTCAGGGTTTTCATTTCTTTACATTCAGATGCAATCCCTACTGGGTATTATGGTCTCTGATTTCATGGTTAAGTGTTTCCAGGCCACTTACTCTGGCAAGTGAGACTAGAGCGGCTTCATTTCAACCTGCTAATGTTGAGCAGAAATAACGCATGCCATTTCCAGGGGGGTTCTCTAAAATCTCCCTTGCAATCAATCACAGCCTCTTCCAGTCCTTGTTTTTGAGCCACATTCAGAGGATCTAATGGAAATCCTAAGGCCCATGGCAGATAACCCAATAGAAGGAGTTTGAGTCCCTGGTCAACTAGATGAAGCCTAGGCTCTTGCTTTCCATTGGACAATAACAAAAATCAAGGAACAAACCTTAATTGCCTCAATCCACCAGGGTTTGGGGTTGTTTTCTTAGAGCAGTGGCCCATCCTGACTATACAAGGGTGAATCCAGGAGATAACATCAGTAGGTGGACTTCTGCTAGTCCAAGGGCCATCCTTAGCTCTGTCACAGTCCAACTGTCCTGTGTCCGTATCTCACTCCCTCTGGCACTGCCATTGCTTTCATCTGAAACAAGCAAACAAAAATAAATAAATAAGCTCCTTGCCGGCAAAAGTGACTTCCAACCGGTAGCAGAAAGGTTACACTCCCCCTTTGTACAGAGCTGCCCCAGAAAACTTCACGTTCGAGTGAGAGCAAGGCCTTAGGGTGGAACTCAGGGGCTAGAAGGAACTGGCTGGAGATTTGTAGCTCACAGCCAATCCAGGCACCACCCATGTCCCCAGCGACTGACGGAAAGCCACAGGCACCTAACTGGTAAAGGACAGTCCAAGTGTCCTCCAGAGATGGTGTAACCCGAAGGACTCTTTTCTCTAGGCTTGGGAACTGCTCAAACCTTGTAACTCTGGTATGGCAAGTCTGTCGTGCCTTTGGGAGAGCATGACTAAGAATGAAGAGTGCACACACACTCACACACAAAACCCAACCAAACAAAGCTGAGAAAATAAGAGAAGCGTGCCGTTCCAGAAACCCTTAGCACTTTGCAGGAATCGGAGCTAGTCAGTGCCATTTTGCTGAAGCCATTCCGCGTTGTTTTTTGTGACTCAGAAGGCAATACTCTAACTGATAGAAATGCATGGGCTGCAAACCCCAAGCCAAGCCTAGAATTTAAGCTCATAGAACTATTTGTGTCTAGCTGATAAATGATGTTCAACATGGATTTCTTTTTAAAATGGCATTGAATCCCTGTACTTATAAATATATATTTATATATATTCCAAAGAAATGCATATACATCCTTCTAATTAAACTTGATCTTGATTTGAGGGCACCATGGTTTTAGATCATGTGCTATAACCATAAGTATTGTAAGGCTGTCTAAGGGACCATTGTCCTTTTGGGGTCAGTTTCAGAGCAGCAGTAACTAGGTATAAAAGAAAGAGAATACATTCACTTTCATCTAGTCAATTCTGATGCCCAGTGACCCTGTAGGACAAGGTAGAACTGCCCGTTTAAGTTTCCAAAACTTCAGGAGCAGACAGCCTGGTCTTTCTCCTGGTGAAAGAGAGTACTCACTGCCATCTAGTTGATGCTAACTCACAGTGACCCCATAGAACAGGAGAGAGCTGCCCCTGTGGGTTTCCCAGACTGCAGCTCCTTACAGCAGCACAAAGCCCAGTCTTTCTCCCTTTTGGAGCCCTGGTGGTTTCGAACAGTGGACCTTTCCGATCTCAGCCCAGTGTGTCACTACTGGGCATTGAGGCCTCCTCAAGAAAGATAGGAGAGAAGAGAAATGAAAAGAAAGGGCCGTTTTCTCAAAGAGAACTAGAATGTTATAAGTAGTTGACGCTGCCAAGAGATATTTTGAAGTGATGGAGAAGTGAGCAGGTGACTCACACGTGATGTGGTAAATGATGCTGGGACGTAGGGTCAGATGACTTGGAGTTGGTCTCTAGCTCTGGAACGCTCTCATTTTGTAGTTTTTAGGCTGAGTGTCAGGTTTTCTCTCTATGAAATGAGACCGAAGCTAGGACTTAACAGACAAGTCAGTGTGATGCTATGTCAGGAGCCACTCTCATGAAAACCGTGCTTGACACACGGGCAGGTCATAGCTGGTAGCCAGAAGCCACCTTTGTTCTCATCATTGCTTATGCCTAGTGTCCTCGCTTTCTCCATCTGTGAATTTAGATCATAATTCTTGCTAATGACAGGAATTGGGAAGGATTGGCAACTTGAAAGTGCCTTGAAAAATTAGTATCAAATACAAATGTACATAATTTGGCATTCAGACAAGTGACTAGAAAGCTCGTGGCTTCTTAGCACTGCTGAAATACCCAAAAGGGGTGGCTTTAGTGAACAGAAAGTTATTATCTCACTGATTAGGAAGTGAGAACTCTGATTTCAGAGTCAACTCTGGGGAAAACCTCCCACTCTGTCTTCAGGGGTGAGTGTGGAGGGCAATGCTTCTTATCTCAGCTTTGGTAGCTGGCCATGCTCAGCCTTCCCTCTCTTATAGGCCAGACCAGTTACCTAACTGCCCTCGGGTGGTGATGACATCTATTCCCCTCTCCATCCTTGTTTTGCTGCCTACGCTGATCTTTCATATCTCCAACGTGGTTGGTTTAAGAAACCAATTACACTCATATGTCCTCATTAACATGAATACAGTTTTATTCTCAAATGAGATGAGACCTACAGGTATTTTCTTGTGTGGCATCCGGTAGATGCCAACCCATAACTACTCGTTAGGACAGAGTAGAACTGCTCCCCAGCCCAGGGTTCCCCAGGCTGTACATTGTGGGCCACGGCACTTGGCTGCTGACTGACAACTTGGTGGTTTGTACCTGTCAGTCACTGCAAAGAGGAAAGCTGTGGCCCTCTGCTCTGTAAGGACTACAGCCTTGGAAACCCTCCTTGGGCAGTGCTACCCTGTCCTGAGTCAGAACAGACTTGATAGCAAGGCATTTGGTTTGTGTTCGTGTTTGGACATGCAGCTCTTTTTTCCTGCGGAGCCAATGGTAGATTTGAACTGAAGACCTTACAGTGAGCAGCCAAGCACGGAACCACTAAGCCACTGAGCCAACAGGGCTCCTGATTCATAGGCATAGTGCTTAGTATTGATGACACTGCGTTGGGGGAGGAGTTCATTCAGTCCAGAGCATCTTGTTTCCTTCGTTTAGGTAGACAACTCTCCAAAGCCCCAGCTCTGTGTTGAGGACCAGCCTCTCTTCAGCAGGTGGGAGGAAAGGCGTGGGCAGAGCTCCAGCAAAGACGAGGCCTTCAGCTCACTGTTAGGGATGCGCTGCACACGCTGGCGCCCAATTAGAACTGAGCCAACCACGGTCAGAAAAACCCAAAGAGCTCCAAACACACAAGAGATGTGCCTCCCCACCCTCCTACCCCCCGCCCTAGGTCACTCCTGCCTTTGACTGTTAGAGACTGAAAACAGCATGATGGATATGGAAATTGGGTATATAGGAAAGGATGAAAGCAGCGTGATGCCTATGGAAATATGTCTGCATCACACTAAACGTCTTGCTTTATGCCTGATCACCGTTCAGCAGGTAGGACATGCTCCTGCTCTTCTGTATGCCTTGCAGTTTGCTCCCCCGAGAGCTCTCATGTATTACCGAGTAGACAGTGCGAATCATTCCTCTAAAAATAGCAAGGACGTTAGCTTGCAGAAGTCCAGAAGCAATCAGCAGCCAGGCGCCATGACTCCCAACGCTTTCATGTGAGCATTTTATCTTAAAACAGAGCTCACATGGGGCTTTTGCTTGTTTTCTTCTCCCTCTGTGTGAGGCCGGGTGGACTAGAGAAACAAATCCAGTGACACTCATCTATGTGTAAGAGAGGGCTTTGTATCAAAAAGGAATTCTATACCAAGACAATGTCCCAGCCCAGTCCATCTCAAGTCCACAAGTCCAATACTCGTCCACAAGTCCCTCCTTAGCCTCTCACAGCCACATGCGATGATGCAGAATGCAGGAAGATCACAGGGGGTACGAGGGTGCAAAGTCATGTGGATCCAATGGTGGTGGCTCTGGCAGCAATCAGAGTCTGCCAGCAAGACGGGAGAACACAGAGAGAGAAGGGGACTTTCCCAGGACCCTCCTTATGAGAAGGCCATGCCCACAAGGAGGCACCGTCAGGCTGTGACCTGATTGACAGGTTGAATGCCACCCCCATGTATCTTTCATGTATCTTCAAGTTGACATGAAATTATGTAACTACCCTACATTCACAGCCTTGGAGTTGATTTAGACTCACAGCGACCCTACAGGACAGGCTAGAACTACACCCTGTGAGAGCCCCCTGTGACTGTCACTGCTACCAGGAGGAGAAAGCCATAGAGTCTCAAAGAAACATGCAAAATCTATGGTTCAACAAGGAGGGAGTTGTTTTGTGCCCAAATAGGGCGAATGACGTGGTGAGGCTGCACCTAAACATTTTTAGAGGAGCAGCATCTCTTAAGTGAGAATGTATCGAGGAAAACAGAAAACAGAGTGTTGCAGGTGACGGAGGAAGGAGGGTGGGCCATGCCCGCTCCACCTTGTGATATGGACCAACATCAAGTGTGCAGGTGTTTGAGCATCAGACAAACCTGTGCTCCTACCCTAGGCTTCTCTGGGCCGTGCCCCGGTTTTGGCTGGTTCTGGGCCATCCTGAGTTGTTCCCATGCTTGAGCCCGCACTTGCAGACACTGTATCCAGCCATCTCCTCTAGGGGCTTCCTCATTATTTCTGGCTCTCTGCTTTACCAAGCCAATGTCCTTTATAACATGTCCCAAGTAGATAAGTAACGTCTTGGTATCCTTGCCTCTAAGGTGCGCTCGGGCCAAACTTCTTCCAAATCAGATTGGTTTATCCTGTAACAGTTCATGATATTTTCAACCTTCTTCTCCAGCTCCACAATTCCAATGCACGGATTCTCTTTGGTCTGCCTTATTCCATATTTAACTTTCACATGAAGAGGATGCAATGGAACATTCCATGGCCTGGGTTCGAGTCTAACCCAAGGCATACCTTAGTAAACACCGTTAGGCACACCTTTGTTCTCAAAGTAACACCTGTTTTTCAATTCTCTAAGAAGGTCTTTTACAACAGATTTATCTAATGCAACACATCTCTTGATTTTTGACTGCCGCTTGCCTAAGCACTGATTGTGGATTCAAGCAAGACAAAATCCTTGACAACTTCTATCTTTCCCCCATTTATCATGATGTTACCATTTGGTGCAGTTGTGAGTATTGTTGTCTTCTTTACATTGAGTTGTAATTCATCCTGAAGACTGTAATCCTTGATCTTCATTAACAAGTGCTTCAAGTCCTCCTCAGTTTCTGCAAGCAAGGTTGTGTCAAATGCACATTGTTATTAATAAGCCTTCCTCCAATCCTGATGCCATATTCTTCATCTTATAATCCAGCGTTTACAATGATTTGCTCAGCATTCCAAATGAATAGGTATGTTGACACTCTTTTTGGTAAATAACCCAAGCAATCAAGATGCCCTTGTTTTCAAAACTAGCCAGGCAAGTAGGGGCTACAGCCCACACTTTGGGTGCATTAGGAGAATGGAAGGGACCCAAATGCAATCATGCACATGCATTGACTGGACCCAACAAAGCTGCATTGACTGGACCTAACAAAGCTGCATTGACTGGACCCAACAAAGCACTGAGATCCAAGGTATTCATATTTTCTAGGGGTCCTGGGTCTCAGCGGGCTCCCTTTGGATCTTCCTGGATTAATGAGAAGCTCCATGCTCAGGAGGAGTAACATGTCCTTGGATAATTGGAGGCCGGGTGACAGGAACGCTCGCAGAGCTCGCTCAGTGTCCCTATGCATGTGCAATTTCTTAGGTGCCGCTGAGTCCGTTAAGACCCATAGCAACCTTATGCCCAGCAGAAAGAAACATTGCCTGGTCTTGTGTCATCCTCACAATTGGTCATCCCGACCCTGCTGCTGCAGCCACAGTGCCACTCCATCTCGCCGAGGCACCTCCTTTCTGTCACTGTCACCGTGACCAGCATGATGTCCTTTTCCAGGAACTGCTCTGCCCTGACAGCATGTCCAAATCATCTCACGAATTAAATTAAATGGCTAACTACAGATGCTACTTTGCATGGGTTCTGAAAGTCATTCTAGGGAATTCCGGAACCCTCGGAAGGTAGTGCGAGCCGGCAAAAAGGCTAGTGCTGGCCTGCGTGGCAGGAGCCAGAAAGATGGAGCCCAAAAGTGCAGAGAACCAGGCCTAGGTGGTTAGGGCCGGAGAGGAAAAGCGCCTCACGGAGAGGCTGTGTCTGACCGATGACGTGGAAAGTTGGGATGGAAATTACCTTCACATTTTGGAATGTCATCCCTCCACTGACTACTGTCATACAGTGGGGCATTTTA
This sequence comes from Tenrec ecaudatus, assembly GCF_050624435.1. Classification (NCBI taxonomy): domain Eukaryota; kingdom Metazoa; phylum Chordata; class Mammalia; order Afrosoricida; family Tenrecidae; genus Tenrec; species Tenrec ecaudatus. The sequence continues at coordinate 75,122,878 of NC_134532.1, forward strand.
TTTTGGCCCTAAATACAATTGCTTTTCCTGTGATCAGCAGACAATTGTCTTGTGCCCACGGCCACTTGAGTGGACTTCTTGTCAATCTCCTCCCTTGAGCTTTCCTGGGTGAGAGGAAAATCTCCAAACTCCTTTGGCCCCCAGTGGATCTTGGTACTCTCCTTTTCTCTTGTTCCGGCTCCCGCCCCAAGTTTGTAAGTTCGAATGCCTCTCCTCCACCACTAGGGCTCACGAAGCCGCAGACCCACACACCCACACCCAAGCCTGCTGCTCCCCACTCAGTGGCAAGTCACAACAACCCTATAGGCAATGGCTGCTTTAAAAGAGCCCTGCTGGAATCAGAGCCGACAGCTTCTATTACCACTGTCCACGAGGAGAGCAGAGCTCAGGGTGGGCAAAGCAACCCTTTGCATTTCTGCTTCACTTTCTCCCCCCTCCCCACCCCAAGAATCAGGCACCTTCCATGCGACTAACAGGTGAACTAAGCTCTCAGACCGACCTCGGCTGTCCTCCAAATCCTCACCCCCTCTATCCTGTTTCTCAACACGCCCCCCCACCCCACTTTCTCGCACATTCTGGACAACTGTATCAGCCCTTGTTTCCACCACTGCTCCATCACTAGGAAGACTTCACTCTAATCAGAGTTGCTAACTAGGGAGCCGTGGTGGTGTAAGAGGAGCGCTGGTGGCATAGTGGATTATGGGATGGGTTGCTAATCTCAAGGTCAGAAGTTCATAAGCAGTAGTGTCTCGACAGGAGAAAGCTGGAGCCTTCCAGTCTCCTGAAGAGTTACAGCCTTGGAAACCCACTATGAGTTGGAATCTACTGTCTGTTTGGTTTGGTCATCCAATCTGAGCCATTGCTGCCGGCAGTGGCTGCCTGAGAGACAGCAACCGCGTAACCAGAGGCAGTGTTGAGAGGGAGAAAGGGGCCCAGCATGGGTTCTAGCACTCATCTTCACTTTCCTCCCAAACTGAGACAATTCTACTGTATATGTAGGAGTCCCATTATTTGCTGGATGTTTCTCCAAAAGCTCAAAGTGAATCACAGTTGACTGATGCCATAGACCCATTTCTCTGCATGCACATATCCAGCACTGATGTCAACTCTTTTCTCAACTAAAAATAATCAATTCTGCAAATCAGATGCACACCATCAACACACACACACACACACACACACACACACACACAATGGAATTAGAATACTGCCCTGAAGGAAGTGAGCAAATTCTTTTATGAACACAATTTAGAGGCACGCACAGTGGCTACGCGATGGGCTTTGATCGGCAAGGTTGGTAGTTCAAAACCACCAGCAGCTCCTTGGGAGAGTCTGCATCCACTCATAGCTCACTATGAGTCTACATCTACTCAATGGCAGTGAGATTTTTTTATTTTGTTTTTGCTTTTCAAAATTATTATTGCTTTATGATCAGGAGATAAAGTGAGCATTCGGAAAGGAAGCACCCATGTGGAAATACTCTTTTGGGGCCTGTGTGCCATTCTGTCATATCCAGCTGCCTAACTAAGGAAGCTTCTGGTGTGTGTAACATGAGCTGCATGCATGAGTCCTTGCATGTTCGTCAAATGCGCCATCATCATTTTCTCCTCTATGCATCCCCAGCGGGGGTGCTCCGTGGCAGCCATCTGCTGCCTGGGTAAAAGCCGACACTGCTACCTTCCAGAGGAGCTAGTTACAGTCAGGACAAGAAGAGAAGCCTGTCCAGTGGAAGAAGCATTCTCACCCAAGGAAAGCAAAGGTGCACCCAGGACTCACTTAGTCCCCACTTTCAGATGTGCCCTCATGCTGCGCAGTACCTAGCAGGGCGCCCTCGGCCCAGCATCAGTCTCAAAAACTCAAACCAAACTCATTGCCAATAAGTCAAGTGCCACTCACAGTGTCCCTACAGGACAGGGGTGTGTTCGTCTGGGTACTGTAGAGAAGCAAATCCACAGAAGCACATGTAGAAGAGAGAGTTTCATATAAAGGGTAAGTGCACATCAAGAAAATATCCCAACCCAGTGCTCCCCAAGCCCACAAGTCCAACATTAACCCGTACGTCTAACACCAATCCGCAAAGTCCTCTGATGCCAACTGCATCACAAAACACACTCTGATGCCAACTGCAGGAGAAAAGCCAAATCAGTGAACATGTAAGAATCTCAGCACTAGCAGGGGTCTCCACACAGCTGCTCCAGCACCCAGGGCTGCATCGGGTAGGTCCATGCAGCTTCTCCGTGGGGATGTCTTGCAGGAACCAAGCCTTGCCAGCTGAAGCAGGGACCTGCCTAAGGCAGCTGCACCCTGGTCTGATCATCAGAAAGCAAGAAACTCGAGAACTTGAAAGGTGAGGCTCACCGAGCCATTTATCCCTCCGCCCTTCAATTAACCCCACATGTGTTTATCGGCCAGGTTGGCACAATCAATTAACTACCTCCAGGGGAGAACAGCCCTTATGGGTTTCTGAGACTGAATTTTATGGGTGTAGAAAGCCTTAGCTTTCTCCCAAGAAGTAGCTGGTGGTTTTGAACCATGGCTGGCCTTGCAGTTAGCAGCCCGTCTCATAACCTATGATGAAGCCAGCACTCCTAGCACCCGTGAAGTCTGCCTCGAACATTGATTCTGGTACCTCTTTCAAGTAAGCGCCCCAAAGGTAGTGTGTTGTGTTTGTTTACATTGTTTTCCGTCTTAGCACCAACCCTCAGAAAGCCTTGCATTGTTGTTAGGTGCGGTCAAGCCGGTCCTGACTCGTAGTGGCCATATGTACAACAGAAGAAACACCACCCCGTCTGAACCTCCTGACAATTACTGTATGTTTGAGCCTGTTGTTGCAGCCCTGTGTCATTCATCCCATCAAGGATCTTCCTCGCCTTTCTGCCCTTCTACTTCACCAGTAGTGCTTGTGTAAAACAACAAGCTGCCATGATTCCAACGCTTGATCACTCCAGGTGTCTCAAAGTGGAACGTTACTCCATCGGGCTTTCATGAGAGTGACCTTGCAGAACTAGAACGCCAGGCCTTTCTTCCAAGGTCCCGCTGATGGATTCAAACCATCAATCTTTCAGGTAGTAGTCGGACATTGAACTGTTTGCACCACCTTAGGAGGCTTGCAGGTATGTGCCATGGACTCCATTCTGACGTGTAGTAGCCACGTGGGACAGAGTAGGACATCCCTGTGGGGTTTCCAAGGTGCCCTGGTGGCACAGTGGATTAAGCATTGTACTGTGCAGAACAAGAGTGATGGTCCAATACACCAGCCTTTCTGGGGGGGAAAAGATTAGCACTCTGTGAGGAAAACATGAGGCTAGCAGTTAGCTACTCCTGTAGCTTTACAGGAAACTCTCAGGAGCAACGCAAGGCGATCCTATCGAGTCATTATGAATGGGAATTGACTCAATGGCAGTCGATCCGGGTTCTGTAGGATGTCCTAGGCTGTCATCTTTAAGGTTGCAGAGCATCAGGTCTTCCTCCTCAGAAGGACTGATAGGTCGGACAGCAGCAAAGCATTGAAGCACGATGCTCATTCGCACTGTCATGGAAATGGCGGTTGCCACACCTGGGACTCAGGGAAGGAACCAAGGCTCCGTGAGGCAAAGGAGTTTTCCCGAAGTTAGTGGTCAGGGAAAAAGTTGGAAGTTCAAACCCTTCCTGGTACTGACTGCCATCCCCAACCCTCTCTCCCCTCACGACCACCCAAGATAGCTCTCACAATAGCAATTCATCCCTCGGGAGAAGTGTTCTGATGATCACTCCTGCTTCTTTCCCCTCCTCGGTCCTTACCCGTCTCCCTGTACAGTACAGGCAGAGGGAACAGCCTGAGCCCTGATTGGAGAGGCTACTCTTACTTTGGGGGAAAGGCAGATAGGTAAATGGGCTGCGTTACATAACAGATAATAATAGTAGGAGATAAGACATAAAGAATAAGCCAGAAGGTAATGCTTATTAAATCTCTTGTGCAGGGACTTACACAGTGTCCTCATGGCCATGGAAAGACAGAACATGTGTTTCTAATCATGGCGTATCCATCTGAGGTGTGTGTTTTTGCAAGCAGCTAAGTAAAGAACATGATCAATAACATGCTACTGCCAGAAATGATTTACAAACAAATGACCCCAAAAAGCCTTGTGGCAGTGTCTCAATCACCTAGTTATGCTGTAGTACAAATTTAATCTTATGGGTGGCCATAGGAAGCTAAATTAATTTTTCCACAGTTCTGGTACAAAAGTTCAAATCAGGGTCTCAATTCATCCCTTCCTTGTAGATAGGCAACCTTCAGTTCCTTGATTCGTAGATGATCCTTCATGGCTTCTCTTTGCCCCTGTGAATTCGTGTCTATGTGTCTAATCTGCTCCGAAAAGTGATTATTAGACTTAGGACCCACCCTATTAAGGTATTGCTTAATTATCATATCCTATCTAACTGAAAGAGTTATCACTTGTTCTTAATATGTTTTCCATACATTTATATAGTAAGTCTTTATGTATATTCTAATCCCATTTTTCAGATCAAAAACACAAGATATAAAGGGATTAATGAACTAATTCACCTCAGATCAAAAATTTAACAGGGTTGGAAGCCAGGAACTTATCTATGTGACTCCAAAGCTTATTACTTTAACCCAATATTTATATTACTAATAATTTTTATTTCAAATAAAAATAATCCTGCTTTAAAAATAAGTCTTAAATTAGTATATTTTATTTATTAAATTATTATTTAAAAATAAGTATAGCCATAAAATATTAACAATACTGTTCCATATGCTGACATAAATTACTAAATATTAGATTCTGATGTACTGTTGATGATTAAAATGTCATTGAATAATTATTATGCTAATTACTTTTATTGTTAAATAATAGTTCATAATAATATTTAATATTATTTAAAAGAAATACTGTTTATTGGATGGTTAACGCCTGTCAATCTCTTTGCTAATTCTTATTGTTAATTGTGGTGGTGAAGTGAAATGTCTTATTATGGCCCTTCTATCCATAATCCCATTTGAGATGTACTGCAAGTTCTAACCTCTGTACTTGTGGTTCTAATCCCATTTGGGAGGTAGTCCTCTGTTATGTTAAAGGTCAGAGTTAAGGTGGACTGTATTTGGGTCTCCATCTTACTCAAGGGCTTGAGCCAAGTCACCACCCTTTGTTTCTTGGGGGATATGATCTGCTGAAAAACAGAAACACCCCTCCATCAACGCCATTCCCCTGTGTGAGAGCAGTACACTCAGAGTCCCTGCCTGAGGACACAGGGGTCACCAGCAGCTGCAGCATAGAGAGCACAGACAGAGGCAGACCCAGGGACCACGTGGCTTAAAGGCTGAGCACCACAGAGACTGACTAAAGAGGTGTTGCTGTGAACCAATGTCTATGTCCTTAAGGTTCTCTCATCTTGGCTTGTGGTAACCTGGCAACTTCCCTCCTAAATGTCTCTAAATGTCTGTGAATTCTGTGTGGCCTTAGCTAAGGACCATCACACCCCGCAGAAGAGGAGACTGTTGTGGAAGGAATATTTGGTGTCACAATGTGGTCAAAGAAAGATCAAGAGTAAAGGCATGTCTGATCTCTGTCTAGTGGCAGCAGACCTTGGACGGGTGTGGAGTGGATTTGCTTTCTCCCTAGTGCAGCCTGGGAAAGTCAGATGTGGCCTCTTTGCCATTTTCAGTTGCTAAGCAGTCAACTTCAACCCATCGCAACCGCTGCAACATAAAATGGAAGAAAACAATCGTCCTGATTGTGGGTATGTTGAAGGGCATTGCTGGGGGTAAGATGTCAATCTGTCTTATTGAAGTTTTCCTTCATGTTCACTGAGGCTCCACTTTTCCAATTGAAGAAAGGGTCTGGGGGTCATATCTGTCCTCCTCTGGCTTCATCGCGGAGAAGAATCCAGTTCCACACCAGCCCAAGACCAATTGCCACACAGCAGAGGTCAGACATGCCTCTAGCCTCCATCCTACTTGATTCTATTCTGACATCAGCCATTCTTCTCACTGCACTCAATTTCTTCGATAGGTTTAATAATCCATTGCAGTGGCCACAGAGAATTCATTGACAGTGGCCATAACTATGAGGGCTTCTGAGGAATGCCTTGTGCGGCAGACATCCCTAACAAACTCTCCTAATTGTGAATCATAGGGTGTGCTGCACAGGGCCTCTTCACAGTGGTGACCAGCAGGGATGTTACTTTGAGGACTAAGGTGCCTCTGACCCACTCCGTGGCATTTTCTATTGGCTCCGATGCATGTGCAAGTTGGGAATTGAATAAAGAAGACTGAGGAAGAACCAGTGGATTGGAAGGGTGCAGGAGAAGAATACTGAAAGAACCATGGACTGTTTAAAGGACAGATCTATCTGTCTTGGAAAAGTGTGGCCAGAGTGCTCGTTAGAGGCCAGGATGGCAAGACTTCCTCTCGCATACTGTGGGCATGTCAGAGACCAGTCCCTGAAGAAGAGAATCATGTTTAGTAAAGAGCAGGGGCAGTGAAGGGAAGGACGGCCCTCAGTGAAATGGACGGACACCATGGCTGCAGCAATGGACTTGGGCATAGGAACAATTTTAAGGATGGCGTGGGATGATGCGATGTTTCATTCTGCTGTGCACAAGATCGCTATGGGTTGGAAACAATTCAGTAACACCTAACAACAACATCTTATTTGCATTAGTTCCACCTAATCGTTGAGTGGGAGCTAGTTATAAATAAATGATTAGAAGATCTATATTGAAGCAATTTCATTTCCCAACACCAACCATAATTATTTGCTAGCAATTGGCCTTTTCTATGGATAGGGCAAGAGAGCCAAAGCCTTGTCATCCCCATCCCTAAGGAGCATTTCATTAGAATTTCTTCTAAAACACATTTGTTCATTCTCTGCCAACACCATCGTTGAATTCCTCGGGCCTGTGTGTGTGTGTTTGTGTGTCTGTGTGTGTGTTTCATTGTCCAGATTGTGTGTGTGTATGTGTATAGACTTTGATTGTTGTTATAAGTAATATGTGATCATTGACAGCTTCGTGGTTGTCTCCATTTACCACGATGTGGTATCAGGTGTGAGAACTTTGGCTGTCTTCACATTCAGGTGACGAGGGAAGAATACAGTCAGAAGTTTTCAAGTTGAAAGAACTGAAGCCATGATGCAGACCACTAGTTGTATTACTGATGGATTATTTGGGCAAAACATTGAATGACAAATAATCAAAAGAAGATGAAAGAAATATCAAAAAGATCGGGTCAACATTCAACTGTTTTATGAAGAAACATATGCCCAAGCAGTGCTGGCAGTGAATGAAGAAGTCCAAGCTAAACTGAAAGTACTGGCACAGAAATGTTGCTCCAGGAATTGACACAATATCAATAAAATGCTTCAGTAAATGGATGCAGTGTCAGAAGTGCTTGCTGGTCTATGTCAGGAAATTTAGAAGGCAGCTACCTGGACAAGAGACCAAAATAGTCACATATTAATTCCCATTTCAAAGCAAGGCAATCAAACAGAATGTGGAAATTATCCAATAATATCACATGCTAGCACTTTTCTAAAGGATCATATAAAAGCAATTGCAGTTGAACATCCACAGGGAACTGCCAGAAACACAAGCTGGATTCAGAAGAGGATGGAGAACCAGGGGTATCGTTTGTGTTGTTAGAAAAATCGTGATCAAAAATAGAGAATTACCTGGTGTTTATCAACTACTCGAATGTATTTGATTGAGTAAACTGCTTTACATGCATGATCTCATTTCTTTACAAAAGCTGGTTGTAGTTGTTAGGTGCCACGGAGTCCATCCCAACCCACAGCAACCAATGCACGATATGAGGGGTCCTCAAACTACGGCCCCAAACTACGAACCACGGGCCACAAGTGGCCCGCCGAGGACATTTATCCAGCCCTCCGGGTGTTTTTGCCACCACTGCCTATCCTGCATAGCAGCTGACTCATCCAGTGTACATAGGAATTTGTTCATATTTTTTTTAACTATAGTGTGACCCGCCAATGGTCTGCAGAAGAGTGAACTGGCCCCCTGTTTAAACAGTTTGAGGACTCCTGCACAACACCATGAAGCACTGCCCAGTCCTGCCCCGTCTTCACAGCTGCTCCGACACTGGAACCCATTTTTGCAGCCACTGTGCCGCTCCATCTCATTGAGGGCCTGCCTCTCCTCCCTGCCTGTCCTCTTCACCAAGCATGATGCCCTTCTCCAGAGACTGGTCGTCCCTGACAACATGTCCGAAGTTTGTAAGATGAAACCTCACTGTCCTTGGCTCTCAGGAGCCCTCTGGCCATACTTCTTCCAAGAGAGATGTGTTCATCCTCTTGGCAGTCCACCCTGAGTCAACCATGATAGGATAGTTATTATTATCACCAGCTTGAGCTTTGCAGCAACTTGAACAGAGTCATACTGTAGGTAGATAAAGTCTGATGAAGTCAGGCCTAAGAAAGTTCATAAATTTTACTGCAATGATTTACTGCCATGGTTTAATCGGGTCCAAGAGCTGGGCTGTCAATCAAAAGACTGGTGGTTTGAGTTCACCTGTAAGTGTCTGAGAGAATGTTTCTAATAGATTCCATCTCGGGAGAACATATGGAGCTCAGTTGCCCTTGTACACAGTTCTACATTTCTCCCCTCATACACAGTCGCCACAAGTCAAAACACGAAGGCTTCATGGTAGAGGTGGTTATTGAGCAAAGCCTTAATGAAATCTGAGAATGATTAAAAGAGAATTCGCTAGGAATGAGGATGAAACACCCAGCAGGTGATGTTTCTCAAAGAACTCTGAAGGAGACAGCTGGAGCACTACAGGATGCAAACAGACCCTCTGACCCCAGCCTGATTCTCTGGCTGGATGCCCAGAGAAAGGAGAGCCCTGCCCAGGGAACCTGCTGTGTGGTGGCAGCAGGCTGCCAGAGGAGCTGAGGGTATGTATGCTGGTGGGTGTAAACAGTCCAGTCAGATGCAAGGTCGCCAGCCCTTGCACTCCCTCAACAGCTGTCTGTGGGAACCAAAGCCGCCCAGGGGAAGTGCCGGATGGTCTCACCAGGAGGTTCTCCCATCTGCTCACCTTCCTGCAAAAATCCACAGCCAAGACCTCCATGGCAACTCCTCTCATTTGACCTTTTTTTGCATTTAGAGGATCTTGTTTGTTGTTGTTGCTGTTGTTTTCTGATATCAATAGGAAACTGTTTTAAGAGCTTTATCCATCAAAGCCTTGCCTTTTCAGATAGTCTAGCAATTTCCAAAGATCCCTGATTTGAGAGAAAAGGCCTTTCCTTTTTCCTTCTCTTTCCTATGCTCCCTTGTTCCAAATGTTCTTCTCTCTTTGAAGGTCTACAAAATTACCACTTAGGGACTTACCAGGAGCCACCACAATGCTCAACCTCTAAGTGCTTTCAAGTCACCATGACTCTGAGCAATGACCTGTAAGTAAAAGACAACCTTTGCCCATGGTGGGTCCTCCCATCACCAGGTCAATTTGAGTACCTGACTGGGGCCCAACACTTGCTTTCCTGGTAGAAGAAAACCAAATGATGGCCGGCCTGTTTCACGCAAGCTTTGTTTGGGCAACAAGGCTTCCCCCATGAAATGACTGAAGAAGATGGCAAGAAGAAGAATCGCTCTGTCTTGTGTGCTGGCTGGTGAAAGAATGTGTCCATGTGATGGTGGGGTTCAAAGAAAGGAGGTAAGAAGTCACTCAGGCTGGAACAACAGAGGCTGCTTTCTTGGAAGAGTTGGTACTGAGCCTTGAGCTGTGGCCTGGATTGTACCTACGGAGCAGAGGCAGGTCAGGATGAGCGAACGGTGGATGACAACAATAGCCATAAACTGTCAGGCGGCATGCAATGTTGAGTAGACTTTGCCTGAAATGTCATTTGGCTGTGAAATTAACTTCTGCGTAGGGGATGGGGATGGTAGGGAAAATCATCAGGAAAGGGTAATGGTGATGCTTCAACAACATGATAAACACAATGAATGTCACTGAACTAATTAATTATACATGGGAAGGTTGTTGGAATACCAAATGTTTACCACCGCAACAAAATTCATCTCGATTTACATGGGTTCCAATGTCCTTTTCTGTGGCTTATATAAAATGGTATGCCATCTGCAAACCAAAAATCTCCCTGCCTCCATGGGTTTCTGAGACTGTAGAAAGCCTCAGTTTGTTCCTGCAGACCAGAAGGGGTTTTGAACTGCCAACCTTGTAGTTAGTAACCAAAGGCATAACCCATTCCACCACCAGGGCTTCCGGAAAATAAAATTAGTGCCCCATGTTACAGATGGAGATGAGGCAACATTAGCAGTGAAATCAGCAGACATTGTCCCCTCTCATCTTATCTCCTACCTCCCCCCACCCCCACCAACCAACCAAAACAAAGTGCTCCAGGCAGATTGAACATCTGGAGTTAGACTATAAAGCCAAGAGTGGAAGAATACTGCAGGGAAAGGGGGAGCTGATATCAAGGAGTTCAAGAAGAAAGAAATATTTTGAAATGGATTGTTGGTAGCAATCATACAATACTGCTTGATGGATTGAACTATGGAATGTTGGGATATCTGTAAAAGTTCCCAATAGAATGATTAATAAAAATAGATACATACATAGATAATTGAATGAATGAATAAATAACTAAAAGGAACCTCAGAGTAGCTGTTGTCCCACCCCGTGACGGCAGACCTGGAGACTAACTTTAAGAGTCAAAGACTGTGTGTAGTGTTGGTGTGGAGCTTCTGAAACATTTACAGGTCTTTCCTGTCATGGATTCAGTTTAAACCTAAATTGCCTATGAAGAGAGGTGAATACTTTTAATCCAGTTGCTTTGGTTCCTCAGGAGGATGTGCCCTGTGGGTAGACTTTCCTGGCTACGCTCTCTGGCTTAGGATCCATGTCTGCTATGAGTTGTAACCCCCAAAAAATCAAATAAGAATGGATGCCTTTGAATTATGGGATCAGCAAAGAATACTGAATATACAGTGGACTGAGAGAAGAACGATCAACTCTGTCTTGGAAGTCCAGTCAGAATGCTCTTTAGAACCAAGGATGGTAAGTTTTGTCTCACACAAAGAGGCAGCAGCCCTGGAAGATGCACATCGTTCTTAGAAAAGTGGAAGGTCAACAAAAAAGAGGAAGATACTAAACATGTTGAATTAACTCAGAGGCTGCAAAAACAGGCTTAAACTGTGCTGAACAGAATTGCTTTCTGTGATCACAGGCTCAGTATGGACCAGAAATAAATCAATAGCACCCGGCAACAATAACAAAAGCAATATGAATATATTAACCAATCATAACAATACTAATATCACAAATATGAGCAAATGTATTTCTTTGCCCCTAAACTTTCCCTTCCCTATTCTTTCTGCAAATCAATCCAAGGTAGAAAATTAGGGGAAAAAATTAGAAAAAAAGAGGAAAACAAATACTTTGATGGAATAAAGAGGGACAAGAAGGAGAGGAGACGGAAATGAAGGGAAGGGAAGGGAAGGGAAGGGGAGGGAAGGGAAGGGGAGGGAAGGGGAGGGAAGGAAAGGGAAGGGGAGGGAAGGGAAGGGGAGGGAAGGGGAGGGAAGGGAAGGGAAGGGGAGGGAAGGAAAATACACAAATAAGCCGAGAGAGAAGAAAGGAGGGGAGAGGAGGAAAGGGTCAGGAATATTGGTGTTTGTCGCATGTTTAGAGTATCCATGGATTATGTTTGTTTGGGCTTCTCTGGATTTGAATGCCTACATGCCAAAGGAACTCTGAGTTGATTTTTCGCTCTACCAGCTATGTTCTCAGACAAGAGCTTCCCAAGAAGCAACAACAAAATGGCTTCTCAGCCAACCACCTCCTAGCCTAGCTGTCTGAAAGTTCCAGTGGAAGAAGAAGGGATCTGCCTCTGTCTATATCCCTGGGAAACAAAATCCTGGCGTATCATTGAGTGTCTCACTACACTGGCTTATGTCATGTGTTCAGGAATCTCACTGTGATAGTTAGATTTTAGATCAACTGAGTAAGGTCAGGGTTCTCTGTAGTTTGCCAGTAAGCCTGCCCTCACTAGGTTCCAATTAAAGCTTAATGAGGTTGCCAGGGCAGGGCAGTACCTCATGTGGCTCTCCTAACCAAAGTCTCTGTCAGGTGGTTGTGCTGTTGGGTCACTTCTGACTCACAGTGATCCTATGTACCGCAGAATGAATCACTGCCCAGCCCCGTGCCATCCTCACAATTGTTCTTATGTTTGAGTGTACAGCTGCGGCCACTGAGTCAATCCATCTTGTTGAAGATCTTCATCTGTTATGCTATATTCTTATTTTACAAAACATGCTGTCCTAATTCAGGGACTGCTCCCTCCTGCTATGGCCATAGTACTTGTCTCACCATCCTTGTTTCTAGGGAGCATTCTGACCAAATGATCATCTCCTGCCTGGGTCTGGAATGGAGGTGCCTGTTGTCCCACCCCGTGACAGCAGACCTGGAGACTAACTTTAAAGAGTCGAAGACTGTGTGGTGTTGGTGTGGAGCTTCTATGGCGATGTCGGGAGGAACTATTGTGACACATTTACAGGTCTTCCTGTCATGGATTCAATTTAGATCTAAATTGCCTATGAAGAGAGGTGAATGCTTTTAATCCAGTTGCTTTGGTTCCTCAGGAGGATGTGCCCTGTGGGTAGACTTTCCTGGCTATGCTCTCTGACTTAGGATCCATGTCTGCTATGAGTTGTAACCAGACTGAAGCCTGCAGGCCCTGATATCCACCAACAAGGGCATCAAGTCCTCCTCACTTTCATCAAGCAAGGTTGTGTCATCTACATCTAATAGGTTGTTAGTAAGTCGAATTCTGGTCCTGATGCTGCATCTTTTTCATATCATCCAGCTTCTCTTACTATTTTGTCCGAGATACAATTGAGTAAATAAGGTGAAAGAAGACAACCCTGACACATACCTTTCCTGATTTCAAACCAGGAAGTATTCCTTTGTCTTGTTCGAATATCAGAACACTTAATTGTGCTCATGCAGAACTTGCACATGGATCAAGAGATAGTCATTCGGCAGACCGTGCGAAGCAACATTCCAGTGAGAAAGATGTGTCAGTCTGCTACTGGGAAGATTCCAGGAAACTTACAGGGCAGGTCTACTCTGTCCAATAGAGGGTGGTCAGTTGGAATCCACCACCATCACCTACCATGTGGTTCTTAACCTGTGGGTCACGACCCCTGTAAGGTGACCAGATGTCCTGCTTTTGACGGGACAGCCCAGATCTTTAACAATTTTCCCATGTCCCGCGGAATTTTTTAAAAGTCCTGCTTTTTGGAAAGAATGCACAACAAGCTGCCACATGGCTATTTCGCCAGGATATGAGTTTTATCAATGGTGTCCCGCTGGTGTCCTGCTTTACCAATGTTAAAATCTGGTCACCTGACCTTTGGGGGTCAAATGACCCTTTCACAGGGGTCACCCAATTCATGACAGTAGCAAAATTACAATGATGAAGTAGCAATGAAAATAATTTTATGGTTAGGGGTCACTGCACTTGAAGAACTGTATTATAGGGTCACCTCACTAGGAAGGCTAAGAATTTCTGATGACTGCACAGGGGCACCTAGCAGAGGAACTGATCTGCAGCTGATTTGCAAACTGTGCACAGCTTCCTGAGACCTGTGTCCAAAGTGGGGATTTTATCCATCTCTCGGAAAAGCACAGCACAGGTAGCAGATGGCCTGGTAGACAATTCCAGAGATCTATGTCCAAGAATTATTCACCAGGCCCTCTGTTATCTGAGCTGCTAGCTACAAGGTCAGCAGTTTGAAACTACCTGCCTCCATGTAAAGAAAAGTGAAGCTGTCTACTTCTATGAGGATTCCGTGTCAGAAATCCACAGCAGCAGTTCTACCCCATCCCCTAGGGTCAACATGAGTCAGATTGACTCAATGGCAGTGAGTTTTATATTCAAGAAGCCCCTTTCCACCTAGGTCACATCCAGTCAGTTATAAAATCCTGTAAATTATGCAGGGTTTGTTGTTGTTATTTTTAATCATTTTATTGGGGGCTCTTACAATTCTTGTAAGAAACCATACATCAATTGTATCTGACATATTTGTAGCTATATTCCATCAATCTTTTCTAGACATTTCCTATCCACTGAGACCTTGGGATCAGCTCCTCTTTGTTTCCCTGCCTCCTCCCCACCTCCAACCCTTGTGGCCCCCTGATAGATTGTAGATTGTTAATTATTTTCAAATCTCACACCAAATATTATCTCCCTTCCCCTCTGATTTCTGTTGTTCTTCCCTCTAGATGGGGGGTTGTGGTTATGTGTCATTCATTGTGATCAGTGCCCACTTCCCTCCCCATCTCTCAACCCTTCCCCCTACCCTTTTGGTATCTCTATTCCCATTCCTGTTCCTGGGTTTCATGTGTTGTGAGTTTTATCTCTTGCCTATACTTATGAACATGTTCCCATCTAGTCTAGATTGGGAGGAAGCACTGAGGTCATGACAGCTGGGGGTGAGGAGGCCTCAAGGGATCAGAGGTATATTGTGTGACCCACCCCTTCCCTGTGACCCCTCTGTGGGGGGATGCTCCATTGTCTATACATGGGCTTTGGGTCTCCCCTCCCACCCCCCCTCCATTCTCACCAATGCATTTTTGTTTATTTGTTTACTCTTTGTTGTGAATCTTCTGATACCCATTGCCCAGTCTCAAGGACACCTCACAATCTCACTGGCTAGTGTGTTTATTCCATGTGGGCTTGTTGCTTCATGGTTGGATGGCTGCATGTTTAACTTCAAGCCTTTAAAACCCCAGACACTATATCTTTTAATAGCCAGGCACAATCCTCTGTCTTCACCACATCTGCTTATGCACCCATTTTGTCTTCAGCGATTGTGTAGGGGGTGGGGGGTGAACATCACAGAATGCCAATTCATTAGAACAAAATGTCCTTGTATTGAGGGAAGATATGAGCCGAGGCCTGAGGCCCATGTGCAGTTTCAGCGTATTGCCTTATAACTGTATGTGCATAGGCCAATACCTCTGTTATTATGGATTACTGTATTTGCATAAGAGCACACCCCTGTTAATCTCCCTATCTATGTCTTTGCTTCCTAGAGCTTGCCTCTGTTTCTTTTTGCCTCCTCCTGTCCTGCCATCTCTTTCCTCCTTCTCCCACCTGTTAGTGCTTCCTCTCCACTAGCTTGGTGTTGCTCTAATACTCACAGGATCTCTACCTTCTCTTAGATGCAGGCTCCGCTTCCCTAGTTGTTCCCCTGTCCATGATGCTGTCCACTCACCACATCCTTCTCCCCACCTCCTTCTTCCCCCTCCACCTTGTGGGGCCATTGGCCCCATTGCCTTCTCCCCGAGATTCCCTCCCATGATCCAACCCATATAATTAGGCAAATCATCCGTGTCCTAGTCTGAACAGTAAGAAAACCTATGGTTGAAGAAAGAAAAAGAAAAAGATGAGAGAAAAGAAAAAAACAAAAACCGACATAGGTCCAGATCTGTTTGTTGGTCCCCACAAGACCCTCCCCCCGGTCCTGAGGGAGATCCAGGGGTTTCCGTTCTTCGCCCAGTCTATTCTTGGGACACCTCAAGGGTTCTTTGACTTGGCTTTACTCCAATAGCTGATCTGTTGTGCTCCACCACCACCCCCCACTGTCTCCCTGCCATGTGTCCCCATTATTGTCCCCTGTCCTCTATGCTCAGTTAGGGGAAAACGTGTCTTGAGCTGTTGGTAGTCCCACAGTCCTGTCTGTACCCCAGCAGCTCCATGCAGGGACCTCATTCTCTGAACTTAATGTGCCCATATGGAGTCTAGGCCAACTTCCCCTTTCTTTTTGTTCTTGGTTTGCTTCTGTCTGGGTATGGTAGGCTGCTTCCTTTCCCCCACCAGAAGGTCTAGTGTCGTTCTCTGCAGCACACACTTCCACGGTGGGGGTCAGGCTGGTTCTGCTTGGGACCAGCCCTGTAGTCCAGTCTTTTCATGGATTCCTCCATGGGTTACGTTGTCCTCCTGGTTTGGTGCACCATGGTGGGGTCTGTATGCAGGTTCTAATTCTGTGGAGACACAACCAATACTCTCCCCCTGGGTGGGTTAGTGTCCTGTCCTCCCCTCCCCATGTCATCATATCCGTTTCTCCCCACCCCAATTCTCCATCCTCCTTCCCCCTTTCCCCTTCTTTATGTTGGATTCACGTGTACCACTCTGGGTTCGGTCTGATTCCCCCCCCCCCCCGACTGCCTGTGCTTCCACCTGTATATTGTGAGATAAGTGTCTTTTCTTCCAATCCTGCTGTGCTGATTGTACTTACCTCAGGGGTCTCATGTTATACTGGTCCTTTTGAGATTGGTTTACCTCACTTAACATAATTCCTCCAACTCTTCCCATAAAAGACACATTTCTTGTGATTATTCACACTTTTTAGTGTTGCATAGTGCTCCGTTGTGTGTATGTGCCAGAGTTTACTAATCCACTCATCTATCGATGGAAATTTAGCTTGTTTCCAAACTTTTGTGGTTGTGAATTGCCCCACAATAAACAATGGAGCACAGGTGACTGGTGGTGTTTTATTTTTTATCTCCTCTGGGTATATGCCCAGTAGAGGGATGGCTGGGTCGTAAGGTAGATCAACTTTCATTTTAAGTATCACCAGATCACTTTCCACAGTGGCTGTACATCTCTACACGACCACCAGCAGTGGAGGAGGGTTCCTATTGCATCACAGCCCCTCCAACACTTGTTGCTTTCTGCTTTTCTGATTTGGGCTAACCTCAGGGGTGTTAGATGGTGTCTCGTGGTTGTTTTAATTTGCATTTCTCTTATGGCTAATGAACGGGAACACTTTCTCATGTGTTTGTTGGCCATATGGGTTTCCTCCCAAGTGAAAATTCTTTTCAGTTCTTTTGCCCACTTCCTCAGGGGGTTAACTGTTTTCCTCTTTTTGCAGGTCATGAGGGTGTTCTAGATTTTAGTAATGAGCCCTTTGATGTGTCACTACTAAAAATCCTCTCCCAGCCTGTGGTTTGCCTTGTTACCCTCTTGGTGAAGTCTTTCAAGGTGCACAGGTGTTTTATTAAATCCCATTTGTCGATTTCCAGTTCGTGTGTGTGTGTGTGTGTGTACACCCTTCCCTATTGCAGTGAGCCTATGAATCCCCTGGGCCAATGATTTTAGGTTTGTCCCAATTCCCTCCTTGATGGCCCTGATGGTTTGGGGTTTTGCTTCTAATCTGTAATCCAGCTTGAGTTTGTTCTTATGCATGGAGTGAAGTAAATATCTTGTTTCATTTTTCTACACATGGATATCTATTGTTTCAAGCACCATTTGTTAAAAAGGGCATCAACTTCCCACTTGATGTTTTGGGGACCCTTATCGAATATCAGTTGTCTATATGCTGATGGTTTTACTTCTGGGCTTTCTATTCTTGTCCACTGGTCTGAGTCTCTGTCATTGTGCCAGTACCACGCTGATTTGACCACTGTGGCTATTTTGTAGGTTTTGAAATCATTTAAAGCGAGTCCTCTGACTTTGTCCTTCTTGAGGAGTTCTCTGCTAATTCTGGGCTTCTTCTCTCTTCATATGAAATTGATGGTCAGCTTATCCAGTTCTTTGAAGAAGATGGTTGGTATTTGAATCAGTGTAGCATTAAACTTACAAAGTGCTTTAGGTAAGATTAACATCTTTACTATGTTGAGCTTTCCAATCCACAAACATGGGGTGTTCTTCTATTTGTCAAGGTCACTTTTGTTTTCCTGTAGTAAGGTCCTGTAGTTTTCCTTGTATAGCTCTTTAGGTTTTTTTGTTGTTGTTAAATATATTCAGTTTGTTTTTAGCTGCTGTGAAGGGCACTGCCTTCTTGATCTTCCATAGTCCTGTCCAATATGTATAGCAAACCTATTGATTTCTGCGTGTTGATCTTGTATCTTGCCACTTTTCCATATTCCTCTATTACTGTAAGTGCTCCCATTGTGGAGCCTTTGTGGTTTTCAATGTACAGAATCATATCGTCTGCAAATAGTGACATTTGGATACTCTAATATCCTTCTGCTTTCTTATATTGTTAGCTAGGACCTCCAGTACGATATTGAATAGAAGTGGGGACAAGGGACATCCTTGTCTTGTACCCTATTTCACTGGGATTGTTTTGTCTTTTCTCCATTAACTATGATGTTGACTGTTGGATTTTCAGAGATAGCTTGTATTAGCTTGAGGAATTTACCTTCCATTCCTAACTTCATGAGTGTCTTAATAAGGAATCGGTGTTGGGTGTTGTCAAATGCTTTTTCTGCATATAGGACATTACCATGTGGTTCTTACAGTCTTTCATATCAGTGTGGTGTATAATTTTGATGGATTTGGGGACATTAAACCATCCCTCTATCCCTGGGATGAATCCTACTTGGTCATGGTGGATGATATGCCTTATATACTTTTGTATTCTATTGGCCAATATTTTGTTAAGGATTTTTGTATCTATGTTCATTAGAGATTTGGGTGTTTAGTTCTCTATATCTGTGGGGTTTTTACCCTGTTTGGGTATCAAAGTTATGTTGGCTTCGTAGAATGAGTTTGGGACTTTGCCATCCTTTTCTCTGCTTTGGAATACTTTGTGGAGGATCAGTGTTGACTCTTCCCTGAATGCTTGGTAGAATTCTCCTGTGAAGCCAATTGGCCTGGGGGCTTTCTTTGTTGGTAGCTTCTTGATGACCCTCTCTATTTCTTCTTTCGCTATGGTTTTGTTGAGGTTCTTGACCTCTGTCTTAGATAATCCAGGGAGGGACTGTTTTCCCAAGTATTTATCCATGTCTTCCACATTTCTGAATTCATTAGAATACAATCCTTCATAGTAGTTTGTCATTATCCTTTTAATCTCATGGCGGTTTCATCCTGACTATTGATGTTTGCTCCTTCCTCTCCTTGGTTAGGTTCACCAACAGTCTGTCAATTCTATCGATCCTTTCATAGAACCATCTTTTGGCTGCATTTATCTTTTGCATCATTCTCTTGTCTTCCCACTGGTTTAACTTTTCCCTGATTTTTATTATTTATTTTCTTTTGCTATTGGAGGGGTTGTTCTGTTAACTCTGTTCTAGTTGTTGGAGGTTTTGTGATAACATAGTACTCATAAGCCCCTCTTCTTTTGTTATATATGCATTTATTGATATCAAGCTACCTCTGATAACTGACTTCACAGTATCCCATAAGTTTTTTGATATGTTGAGTTCGCGTTCTCATTAGTTTCGAGACATTTCCTAACATCCTTTCTAATCAGGGCCTATACCCATTCATGTTGCAGAAGATCGTTGTTCATCTTCCAATTGATTGTCCTTCCTTTTCAGACCTCCTTTTATTAATCTCCAGCTTTATGCAATGATGATCCGAAAAAGACATCTGAATAACCTCTAGGTGTTTGAGTGTACTCAGGTTTGACTTGTGTCCCAGCATGTGGTGTATTCTTGAAAATGAGCCATGTGGGATTGAGAAGAATGTGAGTTTTTTGTGTTTGGATGGAAAACTATAAATGCCTATCAGGCCCAGTTGCCTAATTGCATTGCTTAGCTCTATAATCTCTTTGCTTAGCTTCTTTCTCAGTGATCTGCCTTTCTCTGATAGCAAAGTATTAATTGTTGAATCCGTGATTTCTTTTTTCATATTTTTAATAGTTTGTGTGATGAAATTCACTACTCCATTGTTGGGCATGCAAATATTCAATGTGCTAACTGGTTCCTGGTTTACTGATTCTTTAAGCATTACATAGTGCCCCTCTTTGTCCCTTTTTATGGTTTGACCTTGAGGTCCATTTTGTTGGAGATTAGGCTTGCCACTCCTGCTTTTTTTTAAGTTGCCATTTGTCTGGTATACTTTCTGCCAGCCTTTTAGTCTTAGTTAATTTTTGTCTGTGTGCTTTAGATGTGTCTTTTGCAGGCAACAGATTGATGGGTTATGTTTTCTGAGCCAGCCTTCAAGCCTTATCCTTTTAATGTATGAATTGAGGCCATTTGAATTCAGAGTTATTATCACAAGCTGTGGATTCATTGCTGTAATATCATGTCTTGTGTTTTGGATGTTTTTCTATCTCGCTTTATATTAGTTTACTGTGTTTGTGTGTAGGACTTCTTTCTTGTCTTCTTTTCCCTCTGAGGCCCTGTCATATTGGTAATCATTGTTGGCACATTGGCTTCTGGATGGAGTTGGGCTATTTAGTGGTCTCCTGCTTGTGCTTGGTGGAGGTTGATCCTTTGGCCACAGAGAGTCAGCCAGTATCTTCCGCAGGGTTGGGTATCTTGCAACATATTCTTTGAGTCTTTCCTTGTCCTGGAAGACCCTTATCTCCCCATTTATCTTAATGGATAATTTGGCAGGGTAAAGGATTCTTGGGCAGGTGTTTTTTTTCCTTTCAGCTTTTGGAAGATATTGCTCCACTCTCTCCTCCTCTTCATGGTGTCCGCTGATAGGTCTGAGCATAATATTTCTTGAGCTCCTTTGTATGTGACTGTCTTCCTTTCTCTTGCTGCTCTTAAATTTTTCTTTTTCCTTGAAGTTGGATATTTTTACTATTATATGTCTTGGTGAGTTCTTCTTGGACTTTAGTCTAGTTGGTGTCCTTTCTGCTTCCTGCATGAGTGCCTGGTTCTCTCATTAAGGTGGGGGAGTTTACTTTCAAAAATTCCTTCATGATCTTAACTGCCAACTTGTATGGTGTGCCCTGCTCTAGTAGAGCAGTTGTTTGAATACTATTCCTCTTTGTGGCCTCTGTCATTGATCTCAGGTTATCTTCTGCTCCTTCAACTTTTCTATCTGAATATATTTCTCATTTGATGAGGTCTCTTTGAGTGTCTTCATAATCACTGATACAGTTCTCTGCCTCCTCAAGCTTAATAATATAACCTGTAACCTTGTGTGTGGCTTCTGCTACCTCATCTGTTAGCACCTGTATTTCCCTTTGGTGCATGGACTTTAACCTCTCTATTGTGGACTTCATCCCCTCTATGATTGCATCCTTATTCTGCCTTGCTTCCCTCAGCTCCTGTTTTGCTCCAAGCAAACTTCTGAAGATTTCGTTCTGTGACAGATCCATGCCTGATTCTTCTATTAGAGGCGTTAGCTCTGCTACTGTGTTTTGTCTCTCGGTTGTTTTTGTTGTTGTTGAGAGTGATGTAGTTGATTTTTCTTCCATCCTTTTGTAGGCCCCATGTTGCTGGGAGACCAGGGGGCCCTTAGGTCATTCTCTGTGTTATTGTTAAGGATGCTTTCAGGGGGCTGCCTGTGACCTACTGCCTGTGACCATGTAGGCAGAGTTCCTCAATGGTTCAGTGGCCAACAGTGATAAGGAGTTTCAGTGACTGGAGTGGGAGCTGGAGCCTATCTGTACACCCCTGGGCTGCCTTGATGTGGTCTGTCAGACCACACTTAGTAGCCTTTTTTCTTTTTTAATTAAAAAAATTTTTTTGTTTTCTTTTCCCTCCAATTTTTAAAGATGCTTAATAGAAGGCAAAGGCAGAGGAGGCCTTGCTGCCATGGGAGGTGGTGTTGATCTAAGGCTGAGAAGCCAGGCTATGTGTGTGGAATGTATGTTCTTCAGATCCAGCATGCACTCCGCCCTGCTCCCTTCCTGTCTGTAGTGCTGAGCTAGTAGGCAGAAGTGGCGCCAGCAGGATGCACACAGCTGTGGCAAGCCTCCTGCAATTGCAGGAACGAGCTGGAGCAGCAAGGCAGAGTGTTCAGGGTCACCGGTGCTGAGAGACGTGGGCCAGCCCAGAGAAGGCAGGAGTGGCATACGTTTCTCCACGGGAGCGGCAGGGAATACCCAGGGATGCCAGCTCAGAGAGTGTGCCACAATGAAGCCTTCCAAGCAGGGAGTGAGGCTGGCCTTTTGGGAGTGAGCAGGCCAATGAGGACGCCGGTGCAGGGGTCCCAGGCAACAATGAGGGTGTATCTCCCCCAGTCGCAAGTCACCTAACCATCTACAGGAAGACTCGGGTCAATTTCCGGGGCCCTGGGTGAATGGATGGGGAGACCGGAGCCCAGAGGCGGACCGCTGCCACGTGTAGCGAGGGAAACTGCAGGAACGGGAAAATTCTCTCTGATTGGAGCACAAGTGGGCAGCTGCTGCAGGGGGTCCTGCCACAGCTGTGTGTGTCTGGCAAGGACAGCCGAGCACCTCCCTGGCTTGGAGACCTAGACTGGAGGTGGGGTGTGTCATTCACTGCCTGCAGCAGTGGTGATGGTGTGCTGGGGCAGCTCAGCCTGATGATCCAAGATGTTCCAAGGATCAGATCCAAGGTCTCAGGGACTCCAGCTCAAGAGAGGTGTGTGTGTGTGTGTGTGTGTGTGTGTGTGTGTGTGTGTGTGTGTGTGTGTGGTGGAGGGGGCGTTGTCCCAGGGGGTTCTCTCACTCACCAGAATCTTTCCCCTGGACACTAGACCCACCTTGCATGAAAGAGTCCTCAGGATGTGCTTGCTCACCTGGGTGCCATCTTGACCTGAATCCCTGAATTATGCATTCTTATTGGTTTCCACATATGTAAAAATCAATCAAATGAAGAAAAAAAAACTTTCCTGTCTAGTCATTCCCAACTCATGGCCATCTCATGTGTTACAGAGCAGAAATGCTCCATACCACTGGGGAAGAGCGGCCTCCTCAGAGTACAGTTGACTTACAGAGTAGAGTTTAGCTAAGTAGATCGAGTAAAGTTTGGGGCCTTCATAGGATGATATGGCATGACTCAAAATGAGAAGAACCAGCTGGACCCGCCCATTAATAATCAGATCATGGAATGTACGGAGTATGAGTCTAGAAAAATTGGAAGTCATAAAAGATGAAATAGGATGTCTCACTTTGAGGCATTAGTGAGCTGAAATAGACTGGTTTGGGTCACTTGGAATCAGAAAAATGTATAGTCTACTATGCTGGGAAAGAGAAACTGAAGAGGAGTGGAGTTTTCATTGTTTTAAAGTATCTCAAGATTTATCCAGAAAAAAATGTTATTTGTGATAGAATAGTATTGATACACCTATAAAGAAAAATAGTGAGTATAATTATCATCCAGATTAACAGCAAACACTAATGTCAAAATGGAGGAAAATGAAGATTTTTTTAACCGGTTTCTGCTGTCTGAGATTGATCAAACATGCAATTAAGATGCACTGATAATTACTGGTGATTGGAGTGCAAAGTAAGAAACAGGAAGGATCAGTATTTGGAAAATAGAGCTTTGGTGAGAGAAAGGAAGCTAGGGATCAGATGATATAATTGCGCAAGACCAGTGACTTTTTCATTGCAAATACTTTTTGCAACACCTTAGGTGGCAATTATGCACTTGACCTTGCCAGATGGAAGACATAAGAATCAAATTGACTCTACTTGTAGGAAGAGACGATGGAGACGCTCAATATCATCAGTCATGGCAATGCCAGGGACCAACTGTGGAAGAAACCATCAGGTGCTCATATTCAGGTTCAAGTTGAAGCTGAAGAAAATTAAAACAAGTCCATGGCAGCCAAAATGCAACCCTGTATCTCCTACCTAAGCTGAAGGAACCTCTCAAGAATAGATCCGACACAGTAAGCACGAATGACAGAGAACTGATGAGTTGTCAGATGACATCATGAGCATCCAAAATGACACTGGCTGCAACAATGGGCTCAGGCAGAGGACCATTTTACAGCTGCTGCAGGACCGGGTGAGGTTTCCTGTTTGTTGTGCATCGGTTCACTATGGGTCCCAACCAACAACCCATGTCACTGAACAACAACAAACTCGAGGGAAACATGAAGAACCCTTATCAATGTCATTGAGAAAAATGCCCAAATAAATGGGTCCTGAAATCAGTATATGACTGACCTTTCCATCTTGAAGTATTGATTGTAATCTTTGTTTTAAAAAAGCAATAATAAAAATTGGTATTGTGGGCTCTGAGAAAACAAAACTAAAACAAACTACAAAGAATTCCAATACCCTTCAACCAGATTCCTCAAATATCAACATTTTACTGAGCTTCCTTTACATTCTCCCTCTTAAATGGATTAGTCCTGCATGTGCATGTATTCAAAATGGTTTCTTGGCAACCAGTTCCTTTAGGTGAAGTGGGATCTTCTCTATTGTGTTTGCTTTCTGGATCTTAGGGTGCAAAGAAGACCCCAACCTCAAATACAATTTAAGGAGCACAGTAAGTCTTAAAAGGGACATAGACAACACAAAGACACAGACATCCTTCAGATGTGGGAGGCCACGTGTGTGAGGGCGCAATGGCGTCTGAGGATCCACAAACAGATGCTAGTTACATAAGGCATGGAACAAAGGGAACTATCACAAATCCATGCCCAGTGGCAGATGAATCATTTACAAGTGAGACTATAGAAGCAGGATCAGGGTCATGATCAGGACATGCACGTTATGTGAGATAGACGGGCCTACAAGATGAGCCCAGGCTTCTCCAACCAAGGCAGTCGGGACCAAAAAAGAACAGAAAAGATTTCAACAAAAGAATCGAAAAGGAGCCCACAAACTGGAGAGAATATTTTGGCAATGACACTTCAAACAAGAAACTCATCTCTAAAATATGTAGAACATGTCTCCACCTCAGCGAGGAAAAGATAATAACCTGATTTTAAAATGGGCAGAGAGATACTTTGCCAAAAATGATATCCAGATGGCCAACCAAAACAGGCTATTGGAGAGAGCTAAATCAGGACAAGAGTGAGAGATCACCTCCCCTCAGCATCAAGTACAAAGGGAAAACAAAACCAAAAACAGATCCTAGAAAACAAGCAGGGCGGGTGAGGGGCTGAAGCTCGAGCCCCGGACACTGCTGATGGGGCTGGAAAGCAATGCACCCATGGAAGAACGTGATTTTGGGCTTCCTCAAAAAATTGGGGGTGGAAATATCATATGACTAAGCAATCCCTGCACTAATGTCTATCTTAGAGAAATGAAAGGCATGACATGAATATGTATGCCACGGTCATTACAGCAGTCACTGGCAAAGAGGTGACAGCAACCTAACTGTCTCTCACTGGGAGACCAGGTAAGCAAATCTTAGGAAATATGCACAACAGAATACCGTGTGACGTTAAAAAATAACGATGAACCAGTGAAACGCTTCATACCATGGATGAACCTGGGAGACATTACACTGAGTGAATTGAGCCCATCAAAAAGGGAAACATGTTGTACGAGCCCACTATTGTAAAAGTCAAGCAAAGCTTTTCACACTAAAGGAAACATTCCTTAATGGGTATGAGGGTTGGGAGAGGCGGGGAGGGGGGCAGAGTCAGAGGCCAGAAGGTAGACAAGTGTGGAGCGAGGTTGACAAAAAGCGATGGAGGCAGGACATGGCATTTGGAGGCCTGAAGAGTTCAAGGTCATTACTATTGTCTACACAAGCCTGCAGCAGTGGTGATCTTCTAGTAGATGCCTGCAGAGACATGCAGGGTGAGCAGGTGTGGGAAGGGGATTAGGAGTATACTCATGAATATATAAAAATTCGACACATAGTTAGATAATAGCCATATGTATTTACCTTTGCTATAAATGGATCCATGGATGTGGTGGAGTATATGCGGGTGGAGGGGTGGGGACAGAGATGTATGGAAATGTCTTAGAGATAATCAAACCCTTTGAGACCTCTGGATCGGGGTCTCAGTGGACACTAAGGTCATTTGGTATAACATACATTACAAGGTTAATGCGCTGCATTAAATGCTATGAGTTATCCCCAAATTATTTGACCTACAGCCCCCTTTTCCAATAAAAAATGCTTAATCCACATTGGTAATGAAAATTTTTATACTATAGCCCATAATCCAGGAAAAGGTGTAGGTATCTGCTTGTGTAGTCCTCCCCCCCTGCATCGTTCTACTTTGGGGGGTATGTAATTAATAAATGTTGAATTCACAGAAGTGGGGTCGGGGGAAGCTTGTGAGCAGCCGTCTAATGTGTAACCATGGACCATTCCCCACCAGAAAATGAAAAAAAGAGGATGAAAATCTAAAGACGTATGGAAGTAATTCGTCCAGTGGACCCTCAAAACATCAGTCCCCACAACCCTGAGACCAGAAGAACTAGCTGAGGCCTGGCTACTATGACCACTGCTCTGAGAAGGGTCCTGCGCAGAGAGGGAGGAAAACTGTGGAACAGAACCTACATCTATAAAAGAGACCAAGATTGCTGGTTGGCTAGAGAATGGTGGAACACCCAAGACCATGGTTTTTAGTTACTCTTCATGTCTGGAATTCAATTTGCTCCATTTAAAAGCCAAAGGGCAGCAGTTACCCAAAGACAAAGTACTGGGGATTAGAAAGATGGAGGGATGGAAGCAGGAAACACAAGCATGAAGTTGGATATGTGATGGTGTCTGGATGGGTTGCCATGGATGAGTTGAGACAAAGGAAATAAGTATAAATCGTTGAATGTAAAACTGATCTTTAAACTTTCACCTAATTCACAATAAAAAGTAAACAAGCAAACAGATATAGAACGACCATGTTCTTGTGAGTTGCCATCCAATCAGTTCTGACTTATAACAAACCTACAAGTAAACAACATCTTGCATGGGTTTGTGTCATCCTCGCAATTGTTTATATGTTTGAGTTCGCCCACTGTGTCCATCCATCTTGTCGAAAGTCGTCCTCCTTTTCCTTGCCCCACCACCTGACGAAGCAGGATGTCTTCTCCAGGGACTGATCTCTCCGACAACATGCCCAAAGTGCATGAGAACAAGTCTCTTCAACCTTGGCCCTAACGAGCACTCTGGCTGAACTTTTTCCAAGACAGAATTGTCTGTTCTTTCGGCAGTCCATGGTAATTTCAACGTTCTTCTCCAGCACCATGATCCAAAGGAAATGGTTCCGTTATATTGTATTGTTTTATGGAAGCTTGGGGCATTTATCAACAGTTTCGAGGGTGATGCAGGACTGGGCAAGTGCTTCATTCTGCTATGCAGAGGGTTACGTTGGGTCAGAACTAACTCGATGCGCCTCACAGCAGGAGCAATAACATTGCATTATAGTTGACTTGATTGTGCACACACGTGCTAAAATTAGGAGTCCAACACTTACTTTGTGCCGACACAGTTCAATCCTTAATATTTTCTCAAGCTCACCAAGCTAGCAAGCGACACTTCTGCTGAAACTCAAGAAAAACATGGCCCCCAAAGGTCCCTTAGCCAGGAATCCTTCTCAGAAAGCAAGAGCACAGTCCTTCCTGTAAAGAGGAAGGAAGTGAGAGGTTTGAGGGAGACGATTTTCACTTCCACATTCTGATAGTTGATGTAAATGAGGAACAAAGCCTACAGAGGAAGCACTCTGCTCGTCTGTAAAGCAACACGAAGAAGATGTTCTCCGGGCATGTCTAAGTCCCCACCTCCTCCAGCCATAGCCTCGGCTTAGTGTTGAACTAAACGGTGTGCTTTCTTTGCCCTGAGAGAGAAAAGGGGACTAACTTGGATCGTCTGATACTCTGTGCTAAGTACTTGACAAGTTTTCTTACATCACATGGAAAGTCCGAGCCTCCTCACAGCCGCTATTTGCAAATTCAGGACTGTGAAATATTGGCTGTGGCAACCATTCACACGAAGGAGAGAGAAACCACCCTTTAAGCATTCCTGATGGGGATGCAGAGTGGCACAGCTATTCTAGAAAAACATTAGCGCTTCCCTAAAAACTAAATATAGAACTATCATAAGACCCAGTGACTCCGCTTCCAGGTGTATGAGCCAAAAGGCTTGAAAGCAGAGACTCAAACAGAGACTTGTCCCCACTGTTCATTGCCTACTAGTCACAATAACCTGAAGGGGGGAACAACCTGAAGACCCGTCAGCAGATGAATGGATACGCAAGATGTAGGGCACATATGCAATGAAGTATTCTCCAACCAGTAAGAGAAATGAAGTCCTGATACATGCCACGAATGATATGGGACTAAAAATATGTTATGCAGATTGAAATACATCCATCATAAAAGGGAAAGTATTGTGTGACCTCACTTAAATAGGCCAACATGTGCCAGAGAGGAGAGAACGTTACTGCCTTTGGGGTACGGAGTTGAGGTGATGAAAATCACCTTGTAAAGATTGGGCTGCACAGATGGCTAAGGTAAGCAATGACTTTTTACACCTGCAAAAAGTTGAACTGGCTAAAGATATATAGACCTATTCACAACCATGACGAAGAAACACACACACACACACAGACTGCATATCTCATGTGATTTAATTCCTCAATTTGGAGTCATGATTCTAGGAGACATTTAATTGCCTTGATAATGTTTAGAGGCTCTGTTCTACCTCCTAGTTCCTTGTGCAGTGGGCAGAAGGGGGTGTGTTAAAAGTTTGTAAGAAGCCATCCAAGTCACGACTGGTTTCTTCATCTGGAGGAACAGAGGAAAAGGAAACGTGAGGGACAAGAGGAGGAAACGGAAAGGGCGACTAATCGCCGTGATGAACAACTGCTTCCTTTGCAATGACGTCAGAACTGGATGGTGCCTGGCTGCCAGGCCTGGTCACCGTCGTCAAAGATTCCATAAAAGAAACATCAACAGGGGTTCGATAAAGAACAGAATTTCAAATCTTCATGGACTCCAGACTTTCTGGATCCATGAATGCTGGATGAACTCCTGAAAGTATTGCCTTTCATACCCTTTAAATCAAATATTTAAACCTTTAACCAAAAATATCCCCCGGAGTCTTCTTAAAACCAAGTAATGGTGTTGCTTAGCTAATTAAAAAGCCTGCCTTGAGCATTATGCTCTTTTAAGAATTATCTATATGGGATCAAAATTGGCATCAATACCTGGAAGGAATGGATGAGAACCTCGGGAGCAGTGTTTTCATGGTAATGAGGGGGGACCCACACAGAAAATGAGGGTGAGGTTGGCTGTATGACTCAAAGAATATAGTCGACGTCACTGGATTGAACCTGTAGAAAATGTTGCATTCTGTGCTTATTCTTGGCAACAACAAAAAATACATTTAAAAAAATATTTAAAGGACCAAAAACCAGGTAGATGCAGTGTGAAATTGCCACAGCATAGGTAAAACACAAACAGTGAATGGAAAAGGTAAGGGGAATTTGTATATATAACAAAATCTGAAGCACCTAAAGTCTGTCTCTGTGATATAGAGTGGGTTAAGGACACAGGCTTGAAAGTCGGTCTGGGTTCAGCTACATATTTATTGATTCAATAAACATATTGGGAGGATATATTATAGTCTAGCTTCTGTGTTTAAGAAAGATAAATAAACAAAGAAATAAATCTATAATAAGTATCTGACTCATTCTTTCATTTACTAAATACTGCAGTTATAAATTCCAGTTATCTAGGAGCTAAGGTCAGAAAGGTAACCAAGATATATCAACTCCCAAGTTACAGAAAATAAAAGAAGACGGAAAAGCATAGATCCAGGAATGGGTTTTGGGCTTGCACTAAGTCGCACTTCCAACTTAAGAACAATTAGTTCTTACATCATGACCCTGCTCAGTTCTTGTCCTCAGGAAGGGAACACAGAAGATATGGGTGCTATAGCAAAGTGTGGTGAAGAATTTAGATGGTGCCTGGCTATCCAATAAAGTAGTGTCAGGGGTCCTAAAGGCTTGTCTCCAAACAAGCAGTCATCTAAGTGAGATGTCAACCAAGTCCACATGGAAGAAGCTCGCCATCATCAGTCATGAAGGATTGGAATCCATAGAATCCGAAGTTAAAGGAGGAATCAGTATCCGAGCCTAAACTCTGAGAATCCGGTGTCCAGAAGGCAGTGGATGACAGTGGGGCCCAGGATTCATATGTGGAACTACTTAGGAGATAATCCTCCGGAGACCTCCCCTCACCTAAAAATGAAGGATGGGAGGAAAGTGGTCAGTTAACAGAATGCTTGGGAGAGGGGAGTACAGAAGATGAAAGGCGTCCATCTGTCTTGAACAGTTAAAACTTTGTCAGTAGATCCCCCCTGTGATGCACGCTGGACCTGATCTAGTTTCCAATTTTTTCTGTATTTTTGGTTTGTATTGTACTGTTTGGTTTTTGCTTGTTCGTATGAGAGCGTGTCTCAGAGGTGCTATGTCAATGAAGGTCACCCTCTTGAAGCTGTGTTATATGCTTTTCTGGTTTTTGGGTATATGGAACCTACCAGGAGTTTGTGGGGGGCAGTGATGGAGGTGGGGTAAAAGGGACAATTTCAAGGGTCCATGCAGTAAAAGAATGTTTGGAAATTGATTATGGTAGCCATTGTACAATTCCACTTGATATGATTGGAACACGGAATGATATGATATATGTATTAAATCCCAACTAAGAATAAGAAAAAGCAAGGTAACCCAGGACGGGGAGTATAGGGTCTGGCAGTGAGCGCATTATGATGGCTTTGGTTTTCACACTGAGGGAGGCAGGAACCTACTGAGGGTTTTGAGCTGGCGAGCGACATGATGTGACTCTTGCTTTATGAGGCTGCCTTGTGCAGAATGAAGGGGCCTAGAGCAGCAACCACATGGTCAGTGGGGAGACTATTGCCATCGTCTTATGGTGAAGTAATGGGGACTCAAGCAGGGCTGTAGAGGGAGAGCTGTACCAGAGTTCTGGTTCCAATCAGTGGGGAGGGGTGGGGGTAGGGTGGGGTGGGGGGGCAGAGAAGAAGAAGTAGAGCGGCCACCGAAATCATTGATTTGAGTCACACTCTCATGAAAGTATTGATGGGAGGTGAGAAAAGGAGATAAGTCAAAGAAACCAGTACGGGTTTTCCCTGAGGGACTGGAAGAAAAGAGCTTACACTAATTGAAGCGAGGACGATTGCAAGAATAAGAGGTCATGGGGAATGCGGAGATGCGACAGTCAGCTTTTGTGTAGAATTACAGCCTTTGGAACCTGATGTTTCCAGATAGGGTTGCTATTCGTGGGAATCCATTCAGTGGCTGAGGGTTTGGGTTAGCTGTGATGAGCCACTGTCCTGGCCTGTCTAGTTATCTCCCATGGTATTAAAGGTGGTGTAACTCCCATTGGGAATGTTCTAAATATGCTTCAATTATTTCTTTACCTGAACACATTGGGGATCTTTTACTGTGCCAAGGATGAATGGCAGTGGCCTTAAAGAAGCATCTGTACCCTTTTGGCTCTCTGCACGACACCATGGTGGTTGGCAAGAGCAAGCACCTTACAAAAGGTGGCAAAAGGAGCTAAGAAGAAAGTCATTGATAATTTTCTAAGAAAGTTTGGTATGATGTGAAAGCACCAGCTATGTTGGATATAAGGAATATCGGGAAAACAGTAGTCAGCAGGACTCAAGGAACCACAATTGCATCTGATGGCCCCAGGGGTCGAGTTTTGAAGTGAGCCTTGCCGATCTGCAAAATGATGAGGTTGTCTTTAGGAAATTTAAGTTAATTGCCGAGAATGTTCAGGGGAAAAGTTGCCTGACCAACTTTCATGGCATGGACCTGACACGGGACAAGATGTGCTCCATGGTCAAGAAATGGCAGACCATGACTGAAGCTCATGTTGATGTCAAGACTACCGATGGGTATCTACTTCGTCTGTTCTGTGTTGGTTTTACTAAAAAACGCAACAATCAGATTCGGAAGACCTCTTATGCTCAGCACCAGTAGGTCCACCAAATTCGAAAGAAAATTATGGAAATCATGACCTGAGAGGGGCAGACAAATGACTGAAAGAAGTGGTCAATAAAGTGATTTCGGACAGCATTGGGAAAGACATAGAAAAGGCTTGCCAGTCTATTTATCCTCTCCATGATGTGTTTGTCAGAAAAGTAAAGATGCTGAAAAAGCCCAAGTTTGAATTGAGAAAAGTCATGGAGCTTCATGGTATAGGTGGCAGTTCTCGAAAAACTGCTAGCGATGGGACAGGTGCAAAAGTGGAATGAGCTGATGGCTATGAGCCACCAGTTCAAGAATCTGTTTAAAATTCAGACTTAATGTTGATAAATAAAAACTCTTATTGTGAAAAAAAACAAGAAGAAACACCTACAAATACCCAGGGAAGTCAGAGAATTCAGCATTTTCTTTATCTTGAAGCCCCTAGAGCCTTCATGGGAGGGACAAAAAGGCAAAGCTTCCATCTGGGCCACTTACCCACAAAACTAAACCAAACTTGTCCCAAGGAAACTGAAAGGGAAGCTTCCCTTCGCCTCTTCTCCCACTCAGATCCCAAGCATCCTGGTGGGAGGAGGCAGGGCAGCACAGGGGCCTATTGTTAAATCCCTGCTCCCCATACACTAAGGGGAAGGAGTGCAGGCAGGTAGGGAAATGATGAAACAGAGAAGAGAGATCCTGTCGACCCTTCCTTACTCTTCTTCCTCCCCAGAGCATCCAGAGTGGACAGAGACTAGCCCTCGTGAGGAACAATGTGCTTCACCTTGTATCCTAAAACAAAACAAAAACAAAAAACCAACCCTGAGCTCCAATTGAGCTAATTGTAGTAAGAAATGTTACGAAGGTGATCTTAGTTATTGTTGCCTCAATTTTTTATTGGGCGGCAATGATTCTCTCATTTAGGCAGGCACTAGGTGATATCCTTTCTAGCTTGTTTAAACTTTTTGTTCTGCTCTTTTCACGTTGGAAACAGAAAGTGATGTCTTCCCAAGAGGAGTACATTAACAGTCCACTCCAAGCTGGGTCTTCCCTACATCATTTGGCCTTAAGTGGGCCTTTTTTTTTTTTTTTAAATCCCGTGGCAAAACAGATTACCCTGGTAACCTCACTGAAGACCTCATATTGTTGGGTAGGAGATACTGACTGGTCAATTTTCAATCATTTAAGTTATTTGATATTCAAATATTCCCATAGAAAAATGATTAAATTATTCAAATGAATTATCCATTTTGTTCCCAAGATCATGCCATCTCTCTTGGGGGATTGATCTATGTAACTAGGCCAAGCCTACATCATAACAGAGCAGGAGCAGGGTGACTGAGGAGGAAAAAGGAACAGTGACATTAAAACAGAAATAGGATGCCCGCTCCTGATGATGGGTCTTTGGTGGTTGATTGGACCTGGGTTGTGCTGATTCTCTGCCAGGCTGCAGATTTCTCTCCTCAGGTTGCGAAAGGCCGAGGGAGCTGGGCTAGTTCTGGAAGAGGCCTCAAGCATTCCCCTCCCGTCATCAGAGTGCTTAGCCTTCTAAATACAACAGCCTTGCAGAAAATAGTCATTCAAAAGGAAAAATATGACTCTATGTCTTTATGTCCCATTGAAAACAAATAAATGATCATTTAACTCACTGTCTTCTATGAGTCTTTAATAATTGTAGAAATGCCAGAGGGGACGCATTCCACTTTTTCTGACTTCACAACCCCCCCACCCCCAAAATAAGCCAAACTCACTGTCACCAAGTCAATTCCAACACATAGTGGCCCTATAGGACAGAGCAGATCTGCCCCTGTGAGTTTCTGAGACTGTCACTCTCCATGGGAGGAGAAAGCATTCTTTTTCTCCCACAGGTGGCTAGTGATTTCTAACTGCTGACCTTGTGGCTAACAGCCCAACATGTTATCCCCTATGCCACCAAGGTCCCTCAAAAAGTAGGGAAGAGAAGTACCAATATGACCAGCAGTCTTCTGCTTGGTGTACTCCAACGAAACAAGAACCATGAATGAACAGGCGCAGTCATCTTCACTGCCGCACATTTCTCAGTAACAAGAAGATGAACACCTAATGGTGGATGAATGGATAAGTGATGTCACACATACAAAATGGAAGAGTATGCATTGCTAAACAACAGTGATGAAACTGAAGCAGTCCGTGGTATAGAGGGACTTAGAGAACATTAGAGTGAAATTAGTGAATCACAAAAGGGTAGCTATTGTCTGAGAGAACTGTTGTATTAAGATCAGACTTTCACACACACATACACAAAACCACACGTTGCTGGTTATGGAAGTTAGTGGAGGAAGGAAGGAGAGAAAAACACAGGCTAGAGGATAGACAGGTGGTAGCTTGGGTGGAGAGGAAGATAAGTCCAACAAGAGGGAGTTGGGGAAATCATTGAGAGGTTGGATCTATGAATACAGATGAAGATCTAATCTGTAAGCCCTTGTTTAATTCACCATAAAAAGTAATTTTAAACGCATGCCATAATTCTATAAAATGTAGTGCAGTTAAACTTTTTATGTAAAAATGACTATTGTGAATGAACTCAAGAAAAAACCCAATTCCTCACCTTATTGGCATCAAAAATTATTTCATGAAGTTCTCATTTAAAGAGTGAAGTTTTCATCTTTCCAAACTAGCCTTTTCGGCATGATCACAGATCTTTCATTAAAGATTCCCCAGGCATTATAAAATAGAGATGTCTTTACTTATTGAACGTGCTTCATGTTTTAGACACTCCACTATCAGGATGCTGGTGGCCTTTTGACTTGCATGTCGCAACACTCAGAAACACCTATCATTTGACATCCTTGATTCACACTTCATATTCACCCCAACCCAAAGGGGAAATGAAAGAGGAACATGGAACCCTGTGTGTTAGTCTGAGTACTTTAGAGAAACAAATCCACAGAAACTCATGTATAAGAGAGAGCTTTATATAAAGGTTAAGTGTGCATCAGGAAACCAGTGCTGCCCAAGCCCACAAGTTCATTAACCCATATGTCCAATACCAATCCAGAAAGTCTTCCTCCATCACACAAAGCAGATGCAATGACGCTGAGTGCAGGAGGAAAGCCGAGTCAGTTAATGTGTAAGCATCTCAGCACTGGCAGGGGTCTCCACACGGGTGCTTCAGCACCCAGGGCTGCATTGGGGAAAGTCCATGCATCTTCTTAGGGATGTCTTGCAGGAAGTGAGCCTTGCCAGCTAAAGCAGGGAACTGGCTAAGGCATCTGTAACCTGGTTCGACCATCAAAAAGCAAGGGACCCGAGAACTAGAAAGGCAAGACTCACCAAGCCATTTATCACTCCACCCTTCAATTAACCCCACATGTGTTTATTGGCCAGGTTGGCACAATAAATTAACTACCTCATCCTGGTAGAAGCTGAACTAGAGAGGTTAATACACAACTCTTGAGTACCAACATGTAAAATATCTGTGTGTGTGTGTGTGTGTTGTATACATACTGACCTCAAAACATGTGCTTCGTATCTTGGATATTTCAGACTAAGCTGTAAATGCCCTTCCCAACAGGGATACCTGCCTGCTATTTCAGATTCCTGATAATAGCTAACATTTACTAAGCTCTTCCAATGAGCCAATCACTGTTTAAAGTGCACAAATGTCAAGAGAGGTTAAGTAATCTACACAGGCA